>NC_081429.1:3086924-3386924 GCF_949786415.1 Peromyscus eremicus | reverse complement strand
TTCCTAAGGAGAAGGAGCGGTAAAAGGGCACCTGTGTGCATGTTTGACTTGCAGCCAAAAATGGTGTTTATGGAAAACTTCAGATGGAGCACAGAGGCATTCAGCCAATAAAATCTACAGCTGTGAAACTTGGAGCTTACAAGTACCCAAACTCCAAAAGCAAAAGCGGAATTATGGGACAGACTTTGAAGCTTGTTTACATGCAAATTTTTGTAGCAATTGACTTTGTATTTCTCTATTAAATAGTGAAAGGGAATCCCATCCAAGTATGGACACTTACTTCCCCTTGCTCTCACTAATTACTTAGAACTGTAATTCCACAGTGGTGAAAACAGGAGTTTCAAGTCCACACTAGGAATCTCTAAACTTCTGCAGCCTAACCTCTGCTCAGCTGGTGAGCACAGTCCTGAAAGCTCAGCCACTTCTGGATGGATGGACGACTAGGGAAGCTGTAGAATGTCTCTGAAAAAGTACCTCAAACAATGGGCATATGTCCTCATCCCACAGCCCTCATGCTCACAGGTGCTGACAGCACACCCAGAAGCTGCCTGTCATCTCTCACCATGCAGAACTGGAGAGTCTAGGTATCTTTAACACAAAGATAAATACATGCAACCAGTCAGACGGACCAGATGGGAGAGTAGACAAGATTCTGCACGCCACCAAATCTTTTGTAATTTTAAAGAAAACTGTAGTGCATTTGCAGACTGTATACCAGGCTACTTCAGCTAAAATAGGAATCAATACCTTTAGGGACAGAGATTTGAATCTAATAAAAACTAATTTACTTGTTTGTGGCACTTGGCATAATCATTACAATTCTTAACAAAAAACAAAAACAAAAACAAATCATCAATGGAACAGCAGCATTTATGTTCATACACAGAAGAGATGCTTTAGATCCAACTCCAATTATCCTACTATGTCTTTTAGGGTGAAGGTGGCATATCTCACGTGTCATTACCAATGTCACCTCAGCCAAACTGATGGCACCATCTCCCAGTAATTTAGATGCTCAAGTGGCTGTCATGGGAATACTTAGCTCCAGAGTCAAAGTCTAACATCCATAGTCAGCCATCACTGTCCACAGCAGGCTCTCAAGTTGGAAACATCCCAGAATCAGAAAACTACTTCACATAAGTCATTGTGTGGGTGCATTCGTGTGTGGATGTGTGGGTGTGTAATTGATGACCAATGGTTGAGATTACAGATACGAGCCACCATACCAAAGACATTTATTAACTTACTATATCATTTTTGTGTCAATACAGTCTAAAATAGAGTCTATTATTGAAAAGGACTGTCAGACACAGTGGTACATGTCTGTAATCTCAGTATTTGGGAAGCTGAGGCAAGGGAATCCTAAGTTGAAGGCCACAGTAGCCTATACCGTCAAAATGCTTTTTTTTTTTTTTTTAGGTGGGAGGGGTTTCCTAATTGAATGACATTCTTTTCTGTCTTCCCAACTGTTCAAGACAGTGGCAGATAGGATCATGTGCTTCTGCCTCTTGGGGAAGAATGTCCCACTACTTGCTCTAGTGTTTCTGTTGCTCCAGTTAGGTGTTTTCCTCAATCAGCTAGCTGGAAAATGACACAAATGCCTATAGCACATGCAGGGAAGAAGTCTTACGTGTGACTCTCATCGTATCTTCCCTGGTTCTGAAGGTCAAAATTACTAGTGTTGTGCCTAAACTTGTACTGAAATGTCTGGCATTAATAAAACAAAGAAGGAATTAATGTATTTTTTAAATTGTGAAGGGAGGGAGAGGAATCCACAAAGTCGGATTTCCCTTCCTAAGTAGCATTAGATTGGTCTACATTCATAACTTTCCCAGCAGGCCTTTCCAAGCTTTTCCTTCAAACAAACAGAGTGTCTTTGTTTCTCAGATCCTCTTATGTGTAACATTTGATCAAAGTTTTAAAATTGGCAGCTAACAGAGGAGGAGAAAATACTGCTCACTCGGCATTACACAAGGCCATACTTTCAGCTCATGTGGAGGCTGCTACAAGCTGGACTGCTGACAGTTTTCAGGTACACACAATTTCAGTACTGAGTTACAGTTCCTGTACCCTGAACACTGTTTTATTCTGCTTCATCACATATACCAAGAAAAGACCCCGCTAAGGATCACTAAAGCAAGCCTTAAGAAAACCCCAGGGTGCTGTTTAAATAAAAGTACAAGGCATCAAACAATCATATTCCTAGTCAAGCCTTATTACACAGCTTTAAAACCAAACAAATTGCAATTAGGAAGGAGGGTATGAGCACTGTTTCAGGTAACTAAATAATCTATACCTACTCGTTTTGAAAGTAATCGTAGCCATGCTGATGAGGTAAGATCTAATAAGAAAGCCAGAAAAATCAACTCATCAATTATGCCTAAACAGCCTTACCCAACTAAATCTCCCCTCAAGAAATGGTGAAAAAAAATTACTGAAAAGAGATACCTCACACTTCAACACGCAATATAAGGAGAGAGGGCTGAAAGGAAATCTTGCAGGGAATTTTATCCCTTTGAACTTTCAAATAAACTCTTAAATAAGATTATGCAAACTTACTAAAAACCGGTCCTGATTAGAGGGAAAAAATGCACCCCTTCTCCACGTCAGTTCTAGAGGCTTTCTCCAGAGTTGTTAAGGTTTGTGTTGGGTAAAGAAAGACCTCCTAACAAACCAGCATTCTTTTCCACATGATCAGAGCTAATTGGCCCCCCTGCAGACTAAGTGACCAATCACATCAGCTTCAGCTGAAACCAGCCCTCACGACATTATAAACACAGGAATGTAAGCTGCACAGTCAGTCCAAGAAGAGAACTACAAACTACACTGTCGGTTGAGAGCACCTGATCAAAAAGACAAGACTGCGAACTTCACTGAGACCTACCTTGGTAAGCTGACCCCACAAGAGAACTGGTGAGTACATAAAGTAACCTTCATTCTTATTCTTTCCTTTAGGGGACCAGGCAAGGACAGTGACAGCAAAGAGGAACAGAGCAAGATTGCTTACAATAGAGTTTTACAACAGAGACATTACCTAGACGGTCATAGCTTGGGTTTGTTCTTTTTCCTTCAATTTTAGAACTGGCAAATAGCTATATTAAAAGCCTTAGTGAAAGTTTAGCTCTCAGTTATTTCAGGAAATACATACTAATTCCTTGTTATAAAACATAAATGAATAGGGGGAAAATCCTAGATAAAACTCAGTGGCTTTAAAAAAAGAATGTGGATTTTTTGGATGGAATTAGAGAAACTCAAAATAAGCATATGGAGATAAACGTGCCAGAAGAATAAACCACTATGTTTTTAATTTTCTTAATCCAAGAGATGTGTGTCCTAGTTTAAAATTTCTTTTTAAGCAGGGAATTATTACTGAAGTAGATTCTGTATATAAGAAATTAAAATATGAACTACTCTCTGAGCTTATATAATGGGGTTAAAATTCACAATGTCTGCCCTAATTATAGAGGCCAGGAAAGGTGCTTATGAGACTTTCAACACAGCCTTTAAAGTGTTTGCATAAGGCATGAACAAACACTGTGTTCATTTAACATTTCTAAGTGCAATCTCTATCTTAACTGTCGAACAGGAATTACAGCACTCCTCTAGAAGCACAGCAACAGAAAATGTTAAGTGTAAGGGCTACCACCTAATAGACAGAGCAACACTCTTATTTTGATAATTAATGAAGCTATCAAACTACCATTTGTAAAGTAAGTACTCTTTCCATCAAACAATTTATTAATTCATTTTTTACATACACACCCCTACAGATAGACAAATTTTCCACTTGTTTATTCTACTTCCTGTTGTGATCAGTTCATGAAAATCACACAAAACTCTAAATCAAGACAAATGCATTCAAAATGCACTCATAGTCAAATGCAGTAACACATACCTGTAATCCTAGGACTTGGGATATAAAAGCAGGAGCATCAGTTCAAAGACATCTGGCTACACTGGCTGAGTCTGAGACCAGCCTGGGCTGTATGAAAGCAGTCTCAAAAAGAGAGGGAGTGGAGGGGGGACACAGGGAGAGAGGGAGGGAGGTATTTATGCCAATGTGCCTGTGAGAATGTAAAAATTATTTGGAAATATGTCTACCCATTAGACATTTACATTAGAAGGAGAAGGGGGGGATCTTATAAATATCAGGGAACAGCAACAAAATTTTTTAAAGACCATATAAGCAGACATAAAATGATACAGAAACCATCTAACAGGAAACACATACTAGTTGAGAAACTAGACATAAACTTACAAACTGGTAGGTAGACTTTAAGGGATCATGTTATTTAATCTCTCTTTCAACCACATTCTTTGCTTTAATCTAATGATATCTGGCAAGGGGACATGGTAGCTTGCCCCAAATGACAGAGCTATGTATAAACAGAGCCAATGCCTCCAGGCCATGTTCCCTATCCTTATCCTTATTCTTTGCACTACATGTCGATGGCTTGACTATACGAGTGCATCAAGGTAATCCACTGAGGATCAAAATCTTACTGCTCTCAACTATTTGCCAACATGATTCAAACAAAAGTCAACAATGTTTCATGGGGAAAAACAAAACCAAAAATGTTTCACTGTTTTGATACTGGCCTTTTGACTTCCCTGTCTATGACTTTTTCCACGTTATTTAGTAGCTGGAGGGGAAAAAATGAAACTGTAGAGAGCAGATGAACTGCTACAAAAACCGTAGCTAACCAACAGCAATCATCAAAAGAGCCAAGTGGAAATAGTGTTGAAGGCATGATGTTCGCATAGGAAGGCTCTCCCTCAGGGGTGGGGTTCTACAGCAGTCAGACTTAAGCAAGGGTAAACCTGTTCCACTTCACTTCTGTAAAGCAGGGAGCCCTTAGTGAACCCCACTAGGCTAATGGCTCCAAAGGCTGAATTACCAGTGTCCAGGCCCACAGGAGCCATTTCCACAAAGGTACAAGAAAGAACAACAAAGTCTGCTCTCTTTTCACTATTGGAGCCTTCCTCCTCGTGTCATAATCATTTCTTTTATAAAAATATGTTAACGGTATAATTTTTAAAATTATCTTATCTGGCAAAGTCTGTTCAAGGCAATGCTACATTAGATGCCCCTTTCCAGATTGCTTTATTTTACTGTTCTGTAAAATAAGCCAATAATTCTCGTCGTGCTCATTTTTAAGTCTTAAAAGAAGTCTTCCTTAATTAAAAATCTATTTCTTACATATAAATCCTAAGTCTGAACCTAATAGGCATTCCTGGAGAACTAATGTTCTCTAGGGGATCTGGTTTCCTGTTTGTTTTCTTTTTGCTTGTTTTTTTGTTAACGCTCACTCTGTAGCCTTGGCTGGCCTAGAGTTCACTATGCAGACAAGGCTGGGAGATCCTCCTGCCTCTGCCCCCAGAGTGCTGGGAGTAAAGGCGTGCGCTGCCACTCCTGGTCCCTGTAGTGGTTCTTGAACACAATATTGCTCACAAAGGCTAACCAGTCAAATGTCTTGGTTTTTAACACTAACTCTGGACTCAGGTGTGCTTAAGAATAATAGTAACTGCTAATTTTATGAACTTGGGAAATTTATTGTGCCTCGCTTTCATTATAAAATGGGAATGTTATCAGTAGTTATTACTATAAAAGTTAAGAAGCATTATAAATGACAATAAAGCAACTAATACAGAATTTACCCTATGCAAGGCATTGCCTTTTAGCCTCCAATAAATTTGGAATGATGCCTAGCACAGGATAAATAATATACATCAGCTACTATTATAAATCATTACCACGGGGGCCTGGGGAGATGGCTCAGGAGTTAAGAGCCCAGCAATCACATGGTGGCTCACAGCCATCTATAATGAGATCAAATGCCCTCTTCTGGCATGCAGGTGTATATGCAGATAGAGCACCATATACATAAAAAAAAAAATCATTACCACCATTAAGAACCATGTATAAAGCAGAAGAGTTTCTACTAAAAGTGCTAGGAACCATCAAAGATCAGCTTTAGAATAGAATACAGCATGAATGCTAAATATACGGCTACTTATCAAATAAATAAATAAATAAATAAAAGTAAATTAACTGATTTTGCTATAGTTAACCAGACTAGGCCAATAATCCAAAGCCCTCATGAAATGTGTATAATTTCTTGCCTTTCTATATACTTTTGTGGTTCCATATGAAAAATGGAGATAATCATGTCTATCTTCTTACCACACAGAAACAGAGGGTGGACAGTAAGAAGCATCTAGCACAGTGTCTACAAAGGTTTTGTTGTTGTTTCTAAAAGGAATGAGAACAGGTCTTTTAAAATATTTTAAGAATCTAGCAAAATAAGGAGCATTAAATATGGGCTGAGGTGTGGCTCACTTGTCAGCACTTGCCAGACAACAAAAAGTACACTCAATGATTATGACAACTTGGTAGGGCAATAAGTGATACAATATGAACAATTTTGTTTTAAGTCTATCACATGAAACTGAAACGACTATCTAATCTAACTGAATAACTATCCAGTGTTCAATCAGCTCTAGCTCAAAGCTGAGAAAAATATGAAAGAAGACAGCCCAGGTATCCCCAACAAAGATTACAACAGCCTCAGGACAAAAGAGAAGGTCATACACGCCTGGCTGTCCAATGTCCAAACCTATTAACAGAAAAACAGTCTCTAAAACCCCAGAGTCCCTAGATAGACCAACCCAGCAGACCCAAGTAACCTCACTCCACCTTCTCGAGTATCAAAAGGAAGAGAGCGGCAAGGCAGGACAGCACATGTGTAATCCTAGAACTGAGAAGACTAAGGCAGGAGAATCCAGCGTTCACCAGCCCGGGCTACAGAAGCAAACAAAAATGGGGGGTAGGGATGGGGAAGGGGAGCAGAAGTAGGTATGCAACACTCTCAAGGTATCTACTTCAGAAGAAGCACCTTTAGTGAAAGTCAGGCCATCTTTCTTGATTTGTTCCTGAGAGTCACTATATAAAAGTCTTGATATATTTATATATATTTATCATGTCCAAGGTTGGTCATACATTAGATGTCTATTGATAACATAGGGAAAAGCCTATCCCTTCACAAAACTGTTCACAGAAGAGAACTAATTACACTATGTTTTCAAAATTGTCATCTGATTTCTTACTGTTTATTTTTGCTTGTTAAACACTTAAAATTTTTTCTTCTGATTTACTTATTCTCAAAGCTACTGTTCTTAGGGTTGGAAGGAGGGCTCAGTAGGAAAAAACGTACCTAGCATGTACAAGGCCCCAGAGTCCATTCCTAGTACCAGGGACAATGGATGTTATCTAGATACATCTAGTTGGAATATCTTTTATTGAGGTGTAGGGGTTGAACCAAAGGTCTTATATATGTTAGGTAAGTGCTTTACTATAGAACTCCAACCAGGAATTTCATATTTTGCCAAGATTTAATATGAACCAAGGATGTGTGTGCCTTGCAGCTATCCATCCATCAACTAGGACAGAAAGGACATATTAATATATCCACAATAGCAAAATAAAACTTATTCACAAAGTTTTGAACAGGCTAATTATAAGGAATACATTAAAATTGTGTATCTGGGGCCAGTGAGATGGCTTAGTGGGTAAAAGTGATTGTTATTAGGACTGATGACCTGAGCTTGAACCCACAAGGTAGAAAGGGAGAACTAATGCCCAGATTGTCCTCTGTCCTTCAAAAAAACCACCATTGAACACATACACCATCACCACCCCCAGCGCGCACGCACACACACACACACACACACACACACACACACACACACACACCCACACACCGCATACAAAAGAATGAATGAATGAATGAATGAATGAAAAAATTGTGAGTCCCTAAAAGCTTAACATAAATGTAAGTCTTGTCCTAGTAGTAAGTCTGACTTCAAAACATCTGCAGAGTACTGGAAACTAGATCAATACAGAGTGCTTGCCTAGAATGCCCAAAGCTCTGGATTCAATCACCAGCAACTGCAAGAAAACAAAATACTTGTAGACAGTCTAATATTAACTTTCAAAGTGATTTTTACTTATTTACAGAGTAAAATACTTATGTATTTAAATTTAGTCTGTTTAATTATTATTCATAATTATGAGCAAATTTTAAAAATTTGTTATTTAGAAATAGTATTTAGTTAACTTAATAAATACTTAATGCCTGCATTTGTGCAAAGACAAATGTAGGTGTTAAAAAAAAGCACAAATAAATTATAAGCCTCACCCTCTGGAATTCAAAAATATATTTAGAAAACAAAGTATCAAATGGTATTCTTACAGTCACTCAAGGAAAGTCTAAGAAATATCCTAAAATAATATATAACTAGTTAATAAATAAATGACTTGACCAGTAATTGCCCTCTTATGTAAACACTATAAGAAAGTTCAAAACTCATGAACATGAACTCTTAAGTCAGTAAAAGACTAACTACTTTACTCTTGTTTCAGAGAATTACAGCCTGAGATGGACGGCAGTAACTGTAAAGTTAATGCTCCTCTCCTAAGTCAAAGATACCGGAGGATGGTCACAAAAGATGGCCACAGCACACTTCAAATGGATGGTGCTCAAAGAAGTCTTGCTTATCTTCGGGATGCGTGGGGAATCCTAATGGACATGCGCTGGCGCTGGATGATGCTGGTCTTTTCTGCTTCTTTTGTTGTCCACTGGCTTGTCTTTGCAGTACTCTGGTATGTTCTAGCTGAGATGAATGGTGATCTGGAAATAGATCACGATGTCCCACCTGAAAACCACACTATCTGTGTGAAGTACATCACCAGTTTCACAGCTGCATTCTCCTTCTCCCTGGAGACGCAACTTACAATTGGTTATGGTACCATGTTCCCCAGTGGTGACTGTCCAAGTGCAATCGCCTTACTTGCCATACAAATGCTCCTAGGCCTCATGCTAGAGGCTTTTATCACAGGTAATTATTTTTGTTTTTAAAGAAAAAAATACGAGCCTTTTATAAAGTATATAGTTGGTTATAGGCAAGTCTGTTGTAAGTAATTTATTTGTATTATTATAAGTAGGTGATGCCAAAGAAAGAAAAGAAACAATCTAGGGACAAACAATAGAAATATATAAAGAATATTAGAACTACGTAAGAAAAAAAAGGACTATATGTCATTAATTTGCAGGAATATACATGCAAAAATAATAACAAAAAGCCTAAAAGTAAATTCTCACAGAAGTATCCTGCTAAGTATGTGAGTAAGTATACTGAACACAAATTTTAACAATCATGCATGCTACATGACATAAGAATCTGACTTCTGCCGGGCGGTGGTGGCGCACGCCTTTAATCCCAGCACTCGGGAGGCAGAGCCAGGCGGATCTCCGTGAGTTCAAGGCCAGCCTGGGCTACCAAGTGAGTTCCAGGAACGGCGCAAAGCTACACAGGGAAACCCTGTCTCGAAAAACCAAAAAAAAAAAAAAAAAAAAAGAATCTGACTTCTTAATCTTCTTTATGGTAGAACTTTCTCCTCCGAGATCACCTACTCAATATGTACTCAACACAAGTAAGCACCATGTTTTAAAGTTACAGATACACACAAAATGCAATGGGAATGTGGCCATAAATATTTGCCTATATGTCTGGTAACATTTAAGACTCTTCCCTCTAATAGTGCTGCTTCTTTTCATGTAACATAAACAACTTTTAAAAAAGCACACTAATACACTAATAGATAAGCACTGAACACCATGAAAGATGACCCACTGTGCTACCAACTGGCACTACATCTTGTAACAAATGACTTAACTTCTATATGTATGTTCACATTGGCTCCATTCTTAGATAAATTTAAGATAATCTATGTATGGGAAAATGCTTAAATTTTTGTACTAATGTCTAGCTAAATTTGCCATTTCCTTCAATTATGAAGTTATACACAAATATATGATGTCCATATTAAATTATATAAATCAATAGATGGAATAGATGGATAGATAGGTAGATGGGTGGATGGATAGCCCCACACTACCAGTAACTTTGGTATGAACAGAATCAGGTATTTCAAGTCAACTACAATACTTCAGAATTACAGTATAACCTGCTATATTTTGTTAATGCCATCGATATGGCATAAGTAATACTGTATATTTTTATATATGTTAAGTGAATTTCAATATATTTGACTTCCTCTGTTTGCACTTAACATTTAAACACTTACAACATAATTATGGGGTCTGTAGAAATAGCTCAGTGGTTAAGAGCACCTGTTGCTCTTTAAAAGAAGAAAGACCTAGGCTCAGCTCCAGAACACATAAGGCAGCTTACAACAATGCCTTCTTCTGGCCTCCTTAGGCACTACGCACACATACAGTGAACAAATAGAATACATGCAAGCAAAACTTATACACATAAAAGAAAATGAATAAATAACATATATATACATATATATGCTATATATGAATATATGTATGTGTGTATGTATATACATAAGGATGCATATGTCTCACCAGCCTGCCAACAGGCTCTGTGGAACAAGAATGGTTAGGAAACCCTAATTTATAGCTGTGGTGGTACACAAGAAGTATGTACTTAAAAGAAACACTGAATCATCTGATAGCCAGCTTCCCCAAAAATAGCCTTTATCTATAAGTTTCAAAGGTCCACATTCTTTAATGTATCACCCCTTCTTTCAGCCCTCTCCTCTTCTGATCAACTTGCTCTGAATCTACTCTCTACTCCAAGTTGTACAACGTAACTACAATGAATTTATTTTCTATTACTTTTTAAGAACAAACATGACTATAGAAAATGATTAGTTCTTGATCTTTGTAACTTACAAGATAAAGTTTTACATTTCTTCATAACAAATCAAATTTTTCTTACAGCCATTTTGAAATCATGGGGTTTTTTTTGTTGGTTCTTAACAGAAATGCTACATATACTTTAAAAAATTCATTTAAGTAAGAGTACCTGAAATTAACAATGGTATAAATTCCTTACTCAGTGAAATGTGAGTGAGAAATATGTAACTACTTGACATACTCTTCCCATTCAGAAAAAGTATTGAGATTTAAAGTTTTCCATTCTTAAAAAACAAAGACAAAAAGAAACAAAAACATTTCAATGGTTTTTAATTTAGGTGCCTTTGTGGCGAAGATTGCACGGCCAAAAAACAGAGCGTTCTCAATCCGCTTCACTGACTTAGCAGTAGTAGCTCACAGAGATGGCAAGCCTAATCTTATCTTCCAAGTAGCCAACACCCGGCCCAGCCCTCTGACCAGTGTTCGGGTCTCAGCTGTACTCTATCAGGAAAGAGAAAACGGTGAACTCTACCAGACCAGTGTGGACTTCCACCTTGATGGCATCAGTTCTGAGGAATGTCCATTCTTCATCTTCCCGCTAACCTACTACCACACCATTACACCGTCAAGTCCTCTAGCTACCCTGCTCCAGCATGAGAACCCTCCACAGTTTGAATTGGTCGTGTTCCTCTCAGCAATGCAGGAAGGCACCGGGGAAATTTGCCAAAGGAGGACATCCTACCTACCCTCTGAGATCATGTTACATCACCATTTTGCAGCTCTGATAACTCGAGGTTCCAAAGGTGAGTATCAAGTCAAGATGGAGAATTTTGACAAGACTGTTCCTGAACATCCAACTCCTGTGGTCTCTAAGAGTCCACACAGGACTGACCTAGATATTCATATCAATGGACAAAGCATTGACAATTTTCAGATCTCTGAAACAGGGCTGACAGAATAGGACTCGCCTACACCATCCCACTTCTTATTGTATTAAATATATCCAGCCAGCTATTTTCCTTCACTGTATCTCATGTTTCCCTTTTCTCAATGCTGACTACATCATGTCTATGACCACAAAAAGTGACTAAACTAACTCTACACATCCCTGAAAACAAAACAGTCTACGTTACCAAGTTTCTAACAGTGGAAATCTGCTCAAATCAAGTCTGCAACTCAATCTGATAGATGCCCATATGAGCAAATTTGCAAAGATGTAGCATGGTATCAATAATGAAGATAAAATAGACAGTGAAGGCTAACACAGCTGAACTCTAAGAAAACCAGCACTCATTTTCATCTGTAAACTGAAGCAACAATCTAGTTTCAAACCTAGCTCCCTGGGTGGAAGCTGATTTCACAATATTTAGTGAACATCCTTTTACAACTTTTATTTTTTCAAGACAGCAAACATCATTCCTTTGATTCTTTAAACTATAAAACTTGGGTATTATCTTCCCACTTTTTAACAGCTAGGAACAAAAATACAAAAATAACAATATGGATTTTTTTTTTTCAAGACAGGGTTTCTCTGTGTAGTTTTGGTGCCTGTCCTGGATCTCGCTCTGTAGCCCAGGCTGGCCTCGAACTCACAGAGATCCGCCTGGCTCTGTCTTCCGAGTGCTGGCGTTAAAGGCGTGCGCCACCACCGCCCTGCTAACAATATGGATTTATAGATTACCCTAAAAGCATTTGAATATAACACCCAAACATATGTACATATATTTATGTATTTTTGGTAGAATATTCAGAACAAGTAAGAAAAGCTCTGGCCCAGACAGAACCTGCAGAGTGATATTTCTGGCAAGAGATACAAAACTGTATGTTTCTACTATTTTAAACTCTTACTTGTATAAGACTCAAGTAGTGATCTAAAAGCTAATCATCTCATCATCCGAGCTGCCCCCACCCTAAGTAAAAGCATTATCTTCATACTCATGACCCATTCAATGACATAAAAAAGTCCTACAAATTTCCTAAATACAAATATGTATTTAAGTTTTTAGAGAGACGAAGGTTTAATTAAGATATAACTCAAGTAGGAAAAAAAAATCTGCAATAGACAAAGCAGAAAATTAGGTAACAAAGTATTTTCAAACCCAAATTCCTGTTTCCAACATCAAATAGTTTTTTCTATAAACACAAAATGAGTGTTTATTCACCAGTAGGAGGCTGGACTAGATGATCTCTATTATTTCTTTCCAAGTCTAATATTCCATGAAAATTATGCTTTCTCTGCCTGTTTTTATTTTATATATACTAAGATGAACCCTTTTTTTATATCCAGCTTAAGATACTTCTTTAAAATAATTTTCATTTCAATTAAAAAACTGAGAGGTCTTCCAGCAAAATTTTAAAAAAAAATTCATAGTATCAGGTTTCAAAGAGATCTGTAACTGCATGCCTCCTCTTCCACTTCCCTTATTTGGGATTAAGTGGGAAAAGTACAAGATTAACTTTCACTGTGGTGGATGACCCAGGCAAAATCATCTCAAAATACATACTAAGTAACAGTAAAGTTACAGAGAACAGCAAGTCACATTTTTCTAATCTCTGACAGAAGGAAAAGAAAATAAAGAACAACTTTGGAGTGCCCTAAGACTGATAACAGCAGAAGACTATTAAGAACACAGAACCTATTACGTAAGTTTTACTGGTTAAAAATTGCAGGCATATACTCTTCCTTGGCAGGCAGACCAACTTAAGACTGCTGATAAAGACAGCAGAACTTCCTATTTACAAGATTAACCTGACGTGCGAAAATAAACCCTTACCTGAGACTCCCTGAATGTTTCTTCCTAAAGAACACTCCATCATTTACCCAGATTTCAAGTTTATCGAGCTGCCTGAGGTGACAGTGACTACATTAAGACACTTGAACCCCAAATCTCTCTACAGTTGCTTCATGTTCCCCAATTAATCAGATAAATCTCACTTCATAGTTACTAGTCAGACAAAATCTGACATCTGAAAATTAAATATGACTTCCTCACCACACACACACACACACACACACACACACACACACACACACACACACAGAGTACACAGACATTCATGCAGGCAAAATGCTCGCATACAAAATATTTTACAAGAAATGTAATTAAAAATCATTGTTTGGGGACCAGAAAGATTCTGGGAGCACTGTCCGTAATTCTTTCATTTATTTCAAAGAATCAAAGTTCCTAGGATTAACTTTTCTTCAGAGACCATTATCCCCTAAGGAGTATCAAATATAAGTAGAAGGAGGAAATCACTAGGAACTCATATACTCATCAACGAAGACCACTTAACAGCCAAGCAAAGTTACTCTTGGAAACCAGTAACAAAACATGAGAGTTCTAAAAAACTGAAGACAAGCCAGTTACCAAAAATCTTCAACTTAGATTTATGCTTGAAAATTATATACTACCAGCTACCAGGGGGGAAAAAATCTGTAACAACAACAACAACAAATCGTTGTCTATTTCCCAAGTACTTCACACCCAAATGCATATTGTATCTTGCAATTCAACCTGATAGGTATCCATGTTGGTGGATTTACCAATACTGTACTTTTCCCAGATACTTCACATAAAAGTGCATTATGTATCATACTTGGCTAAACCTACGGATGTCATAAGGATCATTTGTTTTTAATGATAATTTTCATTTCACTCTCACAGAAGCAAACTACAACATGATCACAGGAGCTAATCTCTCCTGTGCAGCAATCCATCCCTGTTGGATAGGACTTACAAATCTAATGTTACAGGCCTTTTTCCACCTATCTATTCTCCCATGGATAGTCACAGGGGTAAGCCATGATTCTTACCCAGATGTTTGTAATTCTGCCCATTTATCTTCACATATAAAGCAAACGCATGTGCTAGGTCTGTAGCTCAGTGGCAGAGAATTTTCCTAGTCTTCACAAGACCCCAGAGTTTGATCCCCGGCTTCAAAATAAATAAATAATTTAAAGCAAGTATCTAGTCTCTAATTGTAAAGGAACAAGCTGAGGCTGGGGAGATGGCTCAGCAGGCAAGCGTGCCTGCAGAGAAGCACACAGGCCTGAGTTCAAATCCTAGAATCCATGTTAAAACAAAAACAAACAAACAAAAAAGCAATCGATGTCTCCATGTACCTGTAACCCCAGAACTGGGGATGGCAGGGGACAGGACAGGAATTTTCTGGCTAGCCAGCCTAACCAAAACAGTTTCAGGCTCAGTAACAGACTCTGCTTAAAGTAAATAAGGTAGAAAGCGACAAGGAAATCACACATTTCTATGGGTATAGGCACAGACATGCTCACATACACAACGTATACACATACACATACGAAAGTAATAATTCCCAAATAAAAAGAGCAAGTCATTTTGGTATCTTTAATAATTGAATTATCTTAATTTGATGTCATAGGACATCTCACAATTGATCAATATATCAGTTTCAGATATATTAGTTTAGTACCACTATCCCTGGAGGGTGCTGTAATTATTATTAACAAACTCTAATCTACATCACTTTCAACAAATGTCAATTACTCACAAAAACAGAAAGATCAGAATATTGAACAGCTAACCTGAATGCATTACCTTACCAAAGCATTCTATTAGATGCATATGAATCACTGTACTATAGGCTAGCATGCATGTAGTCAGCATATTATCCTCCTTAATCATACCCTTTTTACATTTCACATCTATGTTTTTATGGTTCACCTTTTTTTGTTGTTACTGTTGTTGAGTTGTGGGGGAGGGGGACCTTTTTTAGACCAGGCTAGCCTTGGACTTAAAGTGATCTGCTAGCCTCTTTCTCTCCAAGAGTTAAGGATTAGGCTCAACACTATGCCTAACTGGGATTCACTTTATCAAAGACATACATACAAAGTACAAAATACCTTTATTGTTTAAAATAGAGGTGGGTTAGGAAAATTAATTAGATTCATATGACTAGAAATAATGAAGACAATGAAGGTAAACTAACTTTCATTCATCCGTTCCTGTTACTAAAGTGTAATAGTTAAAAATCAAGCTATACGGGGGCCTGGGCATGGTGGCACACACCTCTAACCTTTAATTCCAGCACTAGGGGGAGGCATATGGATCTAGGTTTGAAATCAGCCTTGTCTACATAGTAAGTTCCAGGTCAGCCAGGAAAAATAGTATAACTCTGCCTTAAAAAAACAAAAACAAACAACAACAACAAAAAACAAACAACAAGCTAATCTCACCAAAAGAACTCACTACTTCCCCAAAGCACCCAACAATTTCAGAAACTGTTAGATGATTTTAAGAATGCATTTAACACCTGCCTCCTTGAACCTTCCATTATTTAGACTCTGAATTTCAAGTAGGTCCAGCCCTATTCTTCACTCCTATGATGTGTAAGGCAGTATTTGTGATGACCCTGCCCACAGTCATCTCCTATCCCAACTACCCATTTCCTTGATGCAGCTGCATTACAAGGCTTCAAGTGCCTTGGCCTCCAACTGCAAAGCATGACCCTTTTCTTCCAAATTTTGACCCCAAAAGTCAGCACAAAGCTTAGGCTATCTAGTAAGACAAAAGATGATGGGGGACGGGGTGTCTGCTGGAGAGTAGAGCTTCCCAGCAGTCACATCAGATGGTTTAAAAAAGCCTGCAAGTCCAATTCTCTGGGATCTGCCATCCTCTTCTGCCACCATAGGCACACACATGAGGACACACACATTCACACATACATACACATAAATAAAAAAATCTGAAACTAATAAAAGGCAGTAAGCTTTCCATCTTCTGGCTCACTGAGGTAATTCAGATCTAGTACCTATTGCCCTGACCTATAAGGACACTGCTGATTAATATGAAGCTGAAGTCATCCAAAAGAAGGCTATGTCTTTCCCCAAGAGGCTACTCCATACTTTAAATTCTGTAGTTTACTTACATAAGACTGCATTTTCTGCTGTTAGATTTCCATCTCTTAAATTTCCATCTCATTAGATTTGGTCCTTTGTTACACCTTAATTTTGATGTGAAGTTCAAATTTTCCTACTCCACAGACTACTTCCCTCTGAGCACTGATTTGAAATCTGACCTGCAACTAATAATATCTTCCAAAAAAAAAAAATTAGCACCTGCACAAGGCCTATGACATAATTAGAAATTCAATGTTTGTTGAATGAATAAATGAGTTCAAATACCCTATATCTTCTCATAAGGAATATGAGAGCTTAGAATAAATATGACCTTCTGATTTCAAATCCTGTACTACCCTTCATCACCTCTCCACAATCAAGGGCAAAAGTGCTGAATCAGAGCCTAAAGAGATGGCTCAGTAGTTAATACTGCTTGCTGCTCTTCCAAAGGTCCTTAGTTCAGTTCCCAGCACCAATACAGAGTGGCTCACAACCACCTGTAATTCAAGTTGGGTCCAAGGGATCCAACAACCTCTTCTGGTCTCCGTGGGCACCTGAACACACAATATACACACAGAGAGACACACATACACATAAAAATGTTTTTAAAGTATTGAATCAGATAAGGATGGGAACAAAGGTCCTACAGAATCTCTCCAGGCAGCATTCACAAAATGGTCTACAATATGGGTCAAATGTGACAGTAAGTTACCTAGTCAAACCTAAATTTCATCATGCTACACTCATTTAATGTCATTTTATTAATGAGAACCAAGAATTCCCAACGCCATGCTAATGAATAAAACTAATTACAAATATGTTTAGGTGAGTTTTACAGAGAAGCAGTGAAATAAAACTGACCATCTTAACTTCCTTATTTATAAACCATTTTCATTCAATTCAGTCTGAACAGTACTTACAAATTTAACATGTTTCTGAGAAATATTAATCACTACCAAATACAAGCATACTCTGCAGAACATTTTTGCTACTTGAAGGAATATAGAAACTGAAATTTTTCAAATTTGTACTCATAATGTGACAGTTCACTTTTTTTTTCACCAAATATTAATGCAGACCACCAATTCATCAGTCAGAAAACCCATCTTAACCTTACAGATTAACTAAATCATCATAAACACTAAATCATCTTTTCTTATTAAGTTCCTCTTACGTAGATATCTTTACTAACTTATGGCTGCTGACATCTCACAAGAAAAAAAGAAAAAAAAAAAAAAGCATACTGAGTAAAGAAAGCGAGGCCAGCAAGATGGCTTGCAGGTAAAGGTGCTGCTGAGTCTGAGCCCCAGAACCCACATGAAGTTAGGATAGAACCAACTCACCACCTTTACATACATGGTGTGGTATATGTCCCCCCAGCTCCACATATACATATTATGAATACATACATACACAATAAAAGAATATAGTCCAATAGTTGATTAAAGTAGGAATATTCCGTTTTAGCCTTTGCCTTCTCACACAAAAGCCACAGTTCCAGCAGCTTCCCTGCTCTCACCATGAGATACTATCTACGATAATAAGGAGTAACCAGATTAGTTCCTGATTTAGAATTTCAGTCCAGCAAGGCATCATATGGAAAGGATATGCTTTGCAGAAAACAAGCAACCCTAAAATATCAAATCAAGTAAATCTGGATAGTTACATTCATCACTCCTGGTTTCACCCACGAAAGGCTTTAAGACCCACTGGACTCTAACAGTGTTACAGCTCCATCTACTGGATCTGTGCAGGTAACAGTTAATCTGCTTTAAGTTTATACTTCTACGTGGGACTTGTTAAGCATTAGTAACAGGAGAGTCCAGGACGTATTTCAAAACAGTAAGAACCTTACCTACGTCTTTTCTTCCTGGTTTTTCAAAGCGCCTGTCACCCCTAAAAAGACAAAATAATTTCAAAAAGGGCTTGGAAAGCAACACAGATTTCCTGTCATGATATCCACTTCCTTGTACTCCCTTTAATAGCAGTTCTGCTACCTAATATTTAGAAAATACGGAAAGTATAATGATGAAAACAAAAACTCCACCACACCACCTACCAAAAATTAGCTTCTAATGACTAGAATATTATTCATGTTAGTTAGAAACATGGTAAGACTATTTTATATACTACTTTGGCAATGTTTTTACACATCATTAAATTTCCTTTGTTTGTGGTCCTAAGTACTAAATCCAGAGCCTCGAGGTGCTGGCAAGACAGTTACCACTGTTACAACCCTAACTCTTCTACACCTTTATTTTAAGATCAGGGCTCACCCTTAACTTTAATGATTATATGATATTACATTCTATTGTGTGGAAATTTCATTATCCAATGGCACTATCGTCTGTTTGGGCTGCTTCACTTTTTATATTATAGATACTACAATGGCTATTCCTTTAAATCCAGCATGATGCAACTGCCCTCATTTATCTTGCCAAGACTTCATACAAAGTCAAAAACCCTAAGAAGATGCATTTTTTCATACCAACAAAATGACATACCAACCAATAAAATGACTGCTAAAAAAATAACAAACCAATTATCCATGCTTGCACTAATTTATTCATCTATTCATGCTTATAGTTTTAAAATTTTCTAATCACGATGGCTTTCTAATAATTAATACTTTTGAATGAAGTTCTGTAACTGTACACAGAGGCTTCAGCTCTGCACAAAGCAGAAAATGACTAAGTTCTCTGTTTTCAGAATGGTCTTTCTTTGGGTGGGGGGCTGGAGAAGAGACAGGTTTCCCACCCAATCTTTGTAATTCTCTAGATCTCACTATGTAGCCCATTTTGGTCTGGAACTCATGATTCTTCTGCCTTAGCCTCCCAAGTGCTGGGATCACAGGAACATGCAACCCTGTACCAGTCACAAAAGGAACACGGTGTGCTTTGTTTTGTTTGGAGTACTGAGGGCTGAACCTCCCTAGAGAGTTACCATTGGGTTATAATCCTAGCCTTTTTTTCTATTTTTATTTTGAGTCAGGAGTTGGCTAAATTGTACAGGATAGCCTCAACTCCAAAATCTCTTCCCTCAGCATGCCAAGTAACTGGCACTACAGGAAAGCACTATGGAGTAAGTTTTATAGACCAACAAATCCTTACATTACAATCTGAACACTTGAGTTACCTTTCTTCCCAGCTCTGTGATCTATGCATTTCCCTGCCACCTCCTCGCCCGAACACACCCTCTACTTCATCAAAACTTCTTTGGTAGAAACCACATTCACCTCTACCTCTGCCTGAAAATAAGAAAACAGGGGGAGGGGAAATAGTCAGAAACCAACACCCAGCACATGTTCAACATCAAAGGTTAATCTCTGTGAAGTTCTGTCTGTCCTTGTACAAAGCAGGATGTCTACATTTAATTATTTAGCAAGGCCTATAACGGCTCAGATGTAGCTGAACTATGGGTTGAAAAACAAAACAAACAAACAACCTACCACTGAAAGAATCCCAGTCCTGAACAATAAACAACATTAACATTAAGTTCTTCAATAAAAAAAGTCAACAGTGAAAATCGAAGTTCAATAAACTATTATAAACTGAATGCTTCAGTGGATTATTTTCAATAACTACTGAGAAAAATCTTAATATGGAGACTTTGTAGAGAGAAACAATAGTGGAAATGTCAAGCACAATAAAATAATTTTATGTAATTCCAGAAAAAGAATAGTGAGAGTGAATTATACAACTTTAGGATTGTGAACATGGGTAAGCATCCTTCATACTTGACTCAAATCTTGAGGTAAGGAAAATAGCAACACTAAAATCAAACCACAGAGCTGGCTGTGTAGGGATTTAGAGGCTTTGCAATTCAAATGTAAACACACTTTTAATGAAGGCCAACTATCAACCTGTGACTCGACTCAGAATTTTTCCCAGTAGAAATACCTTTGCAGAGTCAAGTGTGGTGGAATATACCTATAATCTTAGCAGTCGGGGGGCCAAAGCAGAGGATCAAAAGTTCAAAGCCAGCCTGCACTACTTCAAGAATGACTCAAAAAGTCTGCAAAAGATGGATAGGACAGAAAGGGAAAGGAAATGAAGAAGGGGAAAGGGAAAAAGAGGCCCTCACAAGCATGTAAACCATCATGCACTACATATAGTTCTAATCAGTGACAGCTACTTACTAGAACTACAGTTCACTCATTATAATGGAGCTGAAAACTGTAGTAACTAGAGACTCCTTACGTTACTCAAGTACTTGTGGTGATGCTGGTCTAAAGAAATCCACGGTGCTGCCAGTCACATAAAAACACAGCATATGAGACAGCATGTAGTATACAGTATGTGACTGTGACAATGAACGGCTATGTTACTAAATTGCAGATATACTATACCATATTTTCAAGTGCACTTATTTTAAATTTACTGTAAAACAATCTTCCATTAGCATCATATATCTTATAATCATTGTATCTTAACTATATTAAGAAGCCAAGCCAAGTGATTAACCTAAACCATCTAAACTTCTGTAAATTATAATGCTCACACATCAATGAAAATGAAATCACCTAATGAGGCATTTAATTTTGTTAAATAAGGCATGACTATATATGTGTATGAAAATGAACACTTCAATTTCAAAACACTAGAAAGAACCTAATAATGTTTGGCTAAATAAATTGATATAAGACAATCTGAAGCTACAGAATTAGGCACTGATAGAAATCCAAACCTTTGCTCCTAAATGACAAAGCATACTCAAGAACGTGTGTGTGTATATGTATAGATATCCATACACAGTATTTGTCCACACTGCTGCACAGCTAACAGTCAAAAATACACACATGCCAAGTGAGCAGCAAGCAGTGTGCACTTTCAGCTTCACATATTCCGTACAGTTTTCTCAATTAATATGGCAACTGTATCCTACACAGATCGGAAAACTGTAAGTGGCCTGGGAGTCTGAGATCTATTTATAACTAAAAACACCTTAGCAACTGTCCCTAGTCTAATTTCTCCCATAGAGCAAAATGATCAGAAGAAAATGATGGAAATTTATTTTGTGTATGGTGCTGGGTACCAAACCCAGCAAATTGCAAATGCTAGTCAAATGCTCTGCCCCAAAAATACACTCCCACCCTAAAACAATAGACTTTGAATGAGGCTTTATTCTTCACTTATATAACATATATAAATAACTTCAAGCATCCACGTATTTCTTCTACTTGTTCACCATAATCTACCAGGAATGGACTCAGATCCCGGGTGTACTTCTATGACTCTTACAAACCACTAAAATAATGCACAGAACTGTACAGGGGTAATCTCAGGGACAACAGGTATTCTCTTGACTAGCCTAAGTATCCACTTCCTCTATAAAACAGAAGTGAAAACCACAGAAGTGTTCAACTATAACAATCTCAGAAGTCACCTTCCAGTTTCATCAATGTCACTTTAGTCAACCTAAAGTCAACTTGATGTTTAAGAAGCTTCCCTTCTGCCCCACATTCAGAATACACACTCATTTTATTTAAAATCCTAAAATAACATAAACTATTCTAACACAAGTAGATTCCTCCATAATAATGATTTTAGGATGAGGGAAAAAAATCCCTTCTCATTTTCAAGAATAATTTTGTCAGGGCTGGAAAGATGGCCCAAGAGTTAATAGCTCATGAGTGAACTGAGGTCTGCTCCTAGCACCCACACTGCCTGGCTCACAACTGTTTAATTACAACTACAGGGGAGCCAGTGCCTTCTTCTTGCCTCTGAGAGCACCTGTACTCAAGTACACATTACCACACAGAGACATAAACACATACAGGTCATTTTAAAAAATAATAATTTTCTCACCAGGTGGTGGTGGCACATGCCTTTAATCCCAGCACTCTGGAGGCAGAGGCAGAGGCAGGCAGATCTTTGTGAGTTCAAGGACAGCCTGGTCTACAGAGTAAGTTCCAGGACAGCCAAGGCTACACAGAGAAACCCTGTCTCCAAAAAAAAAAAAAAAAAAAAAAAAAGAAAAAGAAAAAAAAAAAGAAAAAGAAGTTTAGAAGTTTAGTCTTGAAATAGATTTAAAAAAAAAAAATCAATGAAAACATACATAAATATTCTCTGCAGTTGTGACTGGCCCTGGCCCTGCTCATGTGACTAAAGCTTTACTAATGAGGCACTATTAAAAAGAGATCAGATTCTAGAGCTCCAACATGTCACATTTAAATCATCTGCAAATGTAGTTCCTATACATAAGAACAAGCAAGAAAACATACTGCGACCCACCTCTTCAACTTTAAGACTATCCTGTTACCTGAGATTTCATCCTAACCTTTTAAGGATTAAAATGTTTCCTTTTAACAATGTTAATGGTTCAGATGACAGGTTGTGAATTTTTTTAAGCATCCACACCAGATTTAAAAAAAATATATATATAACAATGTTACATTGTTTCCATTCGTTCAATTAAAATTTACTACGTCAAGATATTTTGAAGTCTAGAAGCCAGCAGATTTGCATATGAGGTTTTTTCCTTGAGTTGGGAAGAGCTACTACAATAAAAAAAAAAGCCACAATAATCACTATTTAACCAGAAAGTTAAAATTAAGTGAAAATACAAAGACACAAGCATCGCACACCACTGTGACCACAGCATTCCAAGGATTTTCACAACGCTGAGTCTGCACCCTTCAGCATTAGCATGTGAATTTACTACTTGTGTGTCACAGCATATGTAGTTTACATGGTTTTGAGTAGGCTCTGATTACAAAAAACTTTTACTGCAAAGAAACAAATAAAAAAACAGGAAAGCTCATCAATCTTTCATTTATTTCTACTTGTTGCTTTGGCATACTATATTTCTTGGGCTGTTGCTGTAGGAGTATCTAATGTAGCTCAGGCTAGCCTTAAATTCTCAACGTAGCTGAAATTTGGGCTTGAACTCCTGACCCTTCTGACAACACCCCCCAAGTGCTGGGATTCCAGGCGTGTTACCACACCCAGGTTCTGCTCCCTTCTTAGTGTGTGAGGTTTTTCTAAGGCCTACAGAGACCAGATGGAGGGTGTGTGGTCTGTACTCCTGAGTAAGAGAATTGTTCTCTGGCTTGACCTGAGGAATACAGGAGGGAAAGCTGCCAGAACGAAACCTTCTCACTGCCTCCCACAGGAGGAAAGCATGGGAAATGCCCATGGGGAGGCCAGAACTATAGCCGGTCAGTTCCACCTCCACACATCACCATACGCCACTATGCACAGATCCCAGACCACGATGCCTTGGGCACAACTTGGGAAGCAGACATGCCTAGCTCTCACTACCTCAACGTCTGTGGCACTGCAGTTACTTACTGAGTTCTACAGACGAGTCTACAGCAACACTCAGATTAAAAAAAAACTACTGTTCCAGACAAAGACAAATTACAAAGGAAGGGGGGAAAAAAAAAGATTATACCTAGGGGCAAAAAAAAGCAAGTTTTAGCCTCTTCATTGTTCACAAACATGCATGGAAGTCACATTCTAAATGAAACAATACATTCTCCATTAACAAAATGTGCATAAGTTATTCACAAAGAATACAAAATGTTCAAAATATTTTGAAATAAATAAAATTGGAAAAAAAAAATGTAGGTACTCCACACCCATAATTGTGCCCACACATAAAGTGGAAGCAAGGCCTTGGCCACTGCTGACACCCAAGTCTACTTCTAAAGCATCTCTTGGAGAAAAATTACAACCCATGTTTGGACTAGTGTTCTGAATCAACCCACATAGGGCTTCATGCTGAAGGAGGGATATTAGAAACATCAAGAAGGATTTTAACAGAAAACCAATGAATGCAAAATAGGGAATAACAAATCTCAGAAACTTTCTAAGAAAAAGGCGTGAATTCCTAAAGCTACAAAGTATGCTAGTGGACGCTGTCTAATTATATTTTGCTCTGCCCACTAAGAGGTCTAGCCCCTAAAGGGTATTGAGGTGTTTCTCACTAAATTCCTCCTGGCTATGGTAGTATCTGCACAGGGCCCTTGTAAAAGAAATGCTGTACTGCAGGGACTTCAGTGTAGCTCCAGCAACCAAAACCCTTCAGGATGCTATAGTTCCCACAATGCAAAGCTCCAGGGATGAAGACTGAGAAAATTATTACTCTTTAGAAATTAACTAGGATTGTGTAGATTCCCTCCTGCTTCAACCTATACAGTTAGAAACATATTCCTCTCCAAAGCGGGGCTGTAGAGTAGGCATTTCAGAAATGGTGCAGGAAATAAATGTTCAGGCATTTGCAGTTGGTTTGATTTTCCATTAGGCATTCAAGTCTTTAGTGATTTCCCTAGCCGCCGCCGCCGCCTCTTCCTCCTCCTCCTCCTCCTCCTCCTCCTCCTCCTCCTCCTCCTCCTCCTCCTCGTTCACGGTCATGAGTTTCCCATAGCTCACCTCGCCCTCGTGAAGAACTTCGACCTCTAGGAGCCCCCACCACTGTGCCTCCTCCTCCTCCTCCTCGTCCTGTCAATCGCAGGACAGCGGCACTATTTACAGACATGGAAAAGTTTCTCTGCCAAAAAATAAAAATAAAAATAAAGAAAAAATAAAGAAAAATGGATAAAACGCACAAAACTACATATTCTTTCTCCCCACCTCCCACTGCACTTAGAAAACGTAATGGTATCTAATTACTATAAGCAATGGGAAACTATATCTTCATGGCATACAAAGATCATTCAAATCTAGTTACCTAACAATTTCTTGCTTTCTGTCTTTGAGACAGAGTCTCACTAGGTAGTCCTGGCTGCCCTAGAATTTGCTATATAAACCAGGATAGCCTTGAGAAAATTTCAAATTGATCTTTCAGATCAGCAGAGTTGACACCAATGCCTTACACAAAGGTAGATTTACTGAGGAAGTATTACACAAGAAAACAAACTAAATGTGCTCCACATATCCAGATGCAGACAAAATAAGCAAGCAGCAGAGAAAGTTTTATAAAGGAGGCTAGGTTCAATTGGTACTTTTAAGAGTGACCATTCTAACCATACAGAAATTCACTGAGATCCATGGAGTATGGGACTGGGCAAGTGTCTGTCTGTGTGGCTATCACAATCTAATGGTGTGATGTTTCTGTGAGTTCGTTATAATGAAATGATTACATTTCATTTTTTTTTAAATGGTACTTAAATCTCGTCAACTTTTAAGAGGAGAAAAGACTGTCCTTAAAAGGTCTGAAGCAAAGGGACAAAAAGGAAAGATACCCTTTTTGTCTGGTTGTACTCAACAATGTAGAGTAGCAACTCCAAGTAGTATTTGCTACAGTGACAGAAATCAGTAGTAAATGGGAAAGAGTCAAGTAAAAATCTGTAGGAGGACAATCACCTGACATGTGGGTGGGTTCATGCGTGTGTGCGTTCGTGCACCTGTCAATCATATGGTTAATACGTGCTTGGGTATGTGTGAGTGTGCATGTGATCACAATCACATGGGTACAAACCTGCACTTCCACCCAGAGCCAATCTAGAATATAATCAAGTACAATTAGAGTAGGAAGTGGGTATCCACAAGGGAAAGGGGAAGGACAGGGAGTTAAAAAGATGTCTATTGATACACCCGAATACATTAAATAAAGGAGGTTTAGGAAAACTAACAAGAAATATTAGAATGAACTATAAAATAGAAAATCCTGGACATTTAACCAAAAGTTTTGCAAAGGGGTTTAAACAAAAATATTGCAACAGATTAAATGATCTTGCACACCTAGAGCATAGTACCCATTTGCACAGATGTGCATGGGTATGACACAAGGAAGAAATGAACCTTAGATATGGATGAAGTCACCAGCCCATCTGGCAAGGGAGTAAGATGTGAACTTTAGGCTGGGTGAGGTAGTACATGCCAGTAATCCCAGAACGCAGGAGGCTAGGACAGAAGAATCCCCAGGTTGAGGCCTGTATAGGTTGCTTTAAGTTTCAGGTCAGTTTCACCAACTTGGTAAGATCTTATCTCAAAAAAAAAAAAAGCTGGGAACATGGTGATACAGTATTTGGCCACCATGAGTCCCAGGACCATCCAAAACAAAAGTTAAAGTGTGTAGGCAAAAAAAAGTTCTGAAATTCAATTCTACTTTAGTCCTCAGTGTTCTTACATTCCAAATCAATTAAAATGACATCTATACTACCCTCTTTTAAAGAACATGCAATTGATTAAAATTCTGTTTTCATTATTGAATTTAATATGGGCACCATTTTCTCCTCACTGCTTATCTTTCTCTTAATTTTGTTCACTGTGATTTGTCCAATTAACTTTTAGAAATTATCCATGTAAATAAAGTTTTCTTTGATCATGTAGTCAAGTGACTTCAAAACTAAAAATCTAAAGTAAAACTGAAACCAGAAGTTAAGAGGAAATACCTAACCCCAAAACCTTCAATTTCAAGCTACATTTTAGTAAAATTTAATAAACATACATATTAACTTACCTGTTTAAAAAGTAATCAGTAGACTACTAAATATGCCTCTTGGCATTATTAAAATTAAACAAGTCTATGAAGTCCCAAAATCTCAATTAATATATTGCAATACTTAAGAGGAGGGGGAAAAAAAAGGTCAAGGCTGGAGAGATTAAGAGCACAGGCTGCTCTTGGCAGAGGACCTGGGTTCAGGTACCAGAACCCACATGGCAGCTCACCACCAGTTTCAAGGGATCAGGTACCCTCTTCTGACTTCTGTAGGCACTAGGCATAAACATGATGCACAGATATACATGCAAGCAAAACACATATATTATTAAAATAATATTTTCTAAAAAGAAAGATCAGTGCTAACTGCATTTTGTATACCAGGATCCCATGCAACATATGTATAAAGTTAAATGTATCATGTATAAGAATAGAGAAATATTACTGCTAAAGTACATACAAGTTTAATCTCTTTAAAAGGCAAATTCTCAACACATATTTAAATGCTCATACCTTTTTAACACAAAAATGCTACTACTTATATATGTAAGAAATACTGTAAGCAAATAGATCACTAAATGTAGTACTGTTCTGTTTATAAAAACAAAACATGCAAGCTACCTAAACATTAACCAATAATGGCTAATTTAAATAGCAGAGTCTTGGAAGTCTTCTCTGCTATGTTCTAAAGGATGAGATATTATTTATTAATCTAAATCATATTTCAAAAAAAGTCAACATTCGCCAGGCGGTGGTGCACACCTTTAATCCCAGCACTCAGGAGGCAGAGCCAGGCGGATCTCTGTGAGTTCAAGGCCAACCTGGTCTACAGAACGAGATCCAGGACAAGCACCAAAGCTACACAGAGAAACCCTGTCTCAAAACAACAACAACAACAAAAAGTCAACATTCAATCATTTCCAGTAACTGGTTCACTGTTGCTAATCAACAGTATTTGTTGAATAATCTTTAATTTTTCCCAATGATTCAGGTACCCAATTACGGCATTCTGACTCCATAAGAAATGTTATGGGGCAGGGAGTAGTGGCGCACGGCTTTAATCCCAGCATTCAGGAGGCAGAGGCAGATGGATCTCTTAAGTTTGAGGCCAGCATTGTAAGCTCCAGGGCAGCATGGGCTACAGAGAGAAACCGTGTTTCAAAAAAAAAAAAAAAAAAGAGGAAAGGGAAGGAGGGAGGGATGAATGAATTTAATGGGATATTTCCCAACTCATTCTTTTGATTCAAAGTCCAGTGTATTTTTTTAAAACTTTTCTGGCCAATGTTATCTCTAGAAATCTCAAAATTGTTTTAAGAAAAAAAAAGTTACCGGCGGCGGTGGTGGTGTACGCCCTTAATACCAGCACTCAGGAGGCAGAGGCAGGTGGATCTCTGTGAGTTCGAGGCCAGCCTGGTACAGAGCGAGTTCCAGGAAAGGCTCCAAAGCTACACAAAGAAACCCTTTCTCAAAAAATAAAAAATAATAATAATAATTATAATTACAAATACCCCCCCAACAAGAAAGTTCACAAAATGCCAGTGAGCTACATAAGGAATATAAAAATTAGTGTACAAGGCTGGACACAGCTTAGTGGTAAAGAGCTCAGCTTGCACACTGAAGGCCCTAGGCTCACTGCCCAGAACTTAAGCTATATTTAAAGTCATAAATGTAGTAAGAATTTTCAAAAACTTATCAAGGGCAACTACCTAACAGACCTGAAAATATAAGGAGTGCATACCAATACTATAACCCAGTACAGGAAAGACAAGTAGTATAAAAGAAACATTCAGAGACAACAAAGAGAAATATAAATGGTTAAGAACCTGCAATTTCACCACCATGAACAGAGAGCAAACTCAAACAGAAACTTTTTTCCCAATATGCAAAGAATTATTTCAATAAAAACAGCTTTTGTCAAAAAGGCAGAACGATGTGTGATGTATAGTACCATTTGCATAAAAAGGAAAATACATGTTTACTTGAAAGAAAAATACAGGAACTATGCACAGTGATGCCCACATATAATCCCTGCACAGGGAGAAAACTCATTTGAGTCCACAAATTGGAGACCAACCTGGGCAATATAGAGACCTAGTCCAAAAATACATACAGAGCTACATATAGCGCTAACACTTGGGGTGGGGGGACACGACTGAAGAGTTTTCTATTATTATATTATTACTATATACTGTTTTGTACATTTTTTAAATTTTTAAGCATCTCTTATAGATTTATGTTTTTACTATTTATCTATATTTGGTGGGGCAGGGAAGGCATGTGCCATGGTGCATGTGTGGAGTTCAAAGGGAGTCAATTCTTGCATTCCACCTTGTTAAGACAGGTTCCTTCTTATTTTGTTACATCTATTATTATTATTATTATTATTATTATTATTATTATTATTATATTTTTAGTTATTTTGTGTGTATATGGAAGGTACACCTGTGCCACCACCAACACCTACAGAGCAGAAGACAACTCTAGAAGTCACTTCTTTCCTTCCACCATGTGGATCCCAGGGACCAAACCTGGGCCGTCAGTTCTGGCAGCAGGTCCCTTTACCCAGACTCATCTCCCTGGCCCTCATGGTTTTGTTTTGCTTCCTACTCCAGAGTAGCCGGCCTGAGAGCTTCTCCATGGTTCTCTGTCTCTTCCTCCTATGCTGCCTTAGGAAAGCTGAGATTACAGATGCGTGCATCTGGATGTTTTTAACATATGTTCTAGGAATCAAACTCAGGTTATAGGCTTGCAGAGCAAGAGCTTTTACCTGATGAGCCATCTTTCTGACCCATTATTATTGCATGTGTAGACATGCATGTGTGCACATGTGAGTGTGTATGTAGGGGGTAAAGTGCGTGCACCCACGTAGAAACCAAGTCAACACAGGGCTTCTCCTTTTTAATCTCCTTTTCTCTTTTTACTACTGCAGGCGGGGGAATGAATGACTGCACACATGTATACAAACAAGCACTGTGCATGTGTGGTGTATGCACACATCTATGTTCAGGAACATACTTGTGTAGAGGCCAGACAAAGACATCATGTTCTATCATTTTTCACTTATCCTTGAGACAGAGTTCCCCCACTGAACCTGGAGCTAAGCTTTCAGTCAGCAAGCCCCAGTGATGTTCCTATCTCTGCCCTCAGAATCATTGGATTATAGTATGCATAGCCATGCACAGCTCTTGCATGGCTACTAGGAACCAAATTCAGATCCTAATGCTCGCTGTGGGAAGCACTCTTAACCAACTGAGCCAGCTCTCCTTCCTACCCCCCAACTCTTTTTTTTTGGAGACAAGATCTCTCACTGAACCCAGAGATTGTCATTTAGGCTAAAGTGGCTGGCCAGCAAGTCCCCAGGATCCTCTTGTTTACGCCTCCCAAAGCTCTGATTGTAGGCATGTGCCACTGCATATAACTTTTACGTGGGGGCTGGAGAATGACTGTCCCCACTGAGCCATCTCCCCAGCCCTGTAAATTTTTATATTTAAGCCACTTGATTTCTTGCTCATTAATAAAATATGTAAATATGTAGATTTTTTTAAATAATGCAAAAATTGTCAGCAAAGTATAGGAAGCTGAATTCAGCAACACATTAAGAAACACATTAAGAAGACTATATATCAATACCAAGTGGGCTTCGTCACAGAGATGCAAGGTTGATTCAACATACACAAACTAGTAAGTGTATATAGCATATAAAGAAACTTAAGAACAGCAATCACATCTCAATCAATGCAGAAGGATATTTAACAAAGTTCAACATGCCTTCAAAATAAAAGTCCTAGAGACCTTACAAACAGATGGAGCATACCTCAAAATACAAGACTATGTACAACAAACTTATAGCCAACCTTATACCAAATGGAGAGAAACAACTGTCAAACACACACATACACACACTTGTGCACAATGTGAGAGTGCACAATGATCTCAACAGCTATGGAAACTTATTGGACAATATCAAAAAAAAAAAAAAAAACTTTAAAAACCTGCAAAGAACTAAGACCTAGTGATTTCCCTATTACAGGTTATTCTACTACAACAACAACGATCACAGTAGGAGCAGCATGATCAGAGTGCTTGCCTAGCATGCATAAGGCCCTAGGTTCAGTCTCCAGCAACACACCGCCAAAACAAAAAAGTACCACTAGAGCATAACAGCATCCAACCATCCTACAACAGACACTGGGAAAACTATTCATTTTCCCTAGACTTCAAAACATACTATAGAGTAGAAACAAACAATCTAGACTAGCTACAAGTACCACATTTAATGTTCTATGTTGAAAGCTAGTGAGACAGACAGACACACTCTACTCTCTCTGTATCTCTCTCAAGTTTAAATAAATTCAGTGAAGGAAAGAAAAACTTACAAAATAAAAATTACTGTACTACCTTCAATATAGAATATACAACCTTCTAAGACAGTCTCCTGCTAGACATAAGAACATGTCTACAACCTATCACTAGGAAAGCTGAATAATAGGATCAGGAAACTGGACTACATAATAAGACTCTGTAAGAGGGAGGGAAGGAGGGAGGATAGATCCATGAGAATGTTCTTTGATTAGATACTGATACTAGCTACAGAACTCTAGCGAATACACTAAATGCCACTGAAATGTATATTCATTAAAATAGTAAATTTGGGGCTAGAGAAAGAGCTCAGTGGGTAAAGTACTTGCCCAAACACTAGAACCCGAGTTCAATTCCCCAAAACCTACATAAAAACTATCAAGCTGGGGCTGGAAAGATGGCTCAGTGGTTAAGTACCTGTATTGATCTTTTAGAGAAACTCAGTTTGGTTTGAACACCCATGTTAGGTGGTTCACAACTACCTATAACTCCAACTTCTGGGGATCTGACCTTTGGACTCTACAGGTACAAGCACTCTTCTTGTGAGCACACATGTCTGCATGAAAATCATATACACCTAATTTTTAAAAATTAAAATACATATTAAAGTTAAAAAAAAAAAAAAAACACTGCCACGCTTAGTGGCATAAACTTGAATCCCGGAGCTTCAAAGGGAGAGAAAGATTCCTAGGATTCACTGGCCAGCCAGCTAGCACCACCTACTTGGTCAGCTGCTATCCAGAGACCTTGTCTCAAAAGAACGGAGTGGGAGCTGCCCAAAAATGCAGAAAATAAGGGATGGATATGGGCCCAGCCCTAAACAAGTCGTTAATATCGGTCACTCTAAGACTCATGGACACTGAGGAAGAGGGGCTATCCAGTATAAAAGAGCCTGAAAGGCCAAGAACTGCCATCCCCTAGACTCAATAAAACGTAATGTTAAATCATTAACAGTTGATACAACTGTAGTACTGCACTGGGCCCACACAAGGCTGGCTCTGCCAACAATCATCGGGTAAAGGGGAGCGGCTCACAGGTCCCTATCCTTTACCTCTGAACTACTGCTTTTAATTGGATCTGGGAGAGGGGGAAAATCACTGTCTTTAGTTGTGTGCCTTCTAGCCTACCAAGCTCAAACCCATGGAAACACAGGTGTCCCTGGTTAATCTTAGCGGGTCACAAACATGAACATTTAAGCGAGATTTGTGAGATGGGGATAGAATGGAAAAGGTGGTAGAGAAATGAGAGGTCAGAATAGTCAATATGCAAAGCATTCGTCCATATGTGCAATTGGAAAATAATAATAAAAGTTCATAATTAGCAAAAAGAAGATACACAGCACCTGAGGAATGACAACGGGGTTTGTTCTCTGGCCTCCACATACACCTACACATGCATGTGTATTTTTTTTTTTTTTTTTTTTTTTTTAAGATTTGTTTATTTATTATGCATACAGTGCTCTGTCTGCATGTATCCCTGCAGGCCAGAAGAGGGCACCAGATCTCATTACAGATGGTTGTGAGCCACCATGTGGTTGCTGGGAATTGAACTCAGGACCTTTGGAAGAGCTGCCAGTGCTCTTAACCTCTGAGCCATCTCTCCAGCCCACATGCATGTGTATTTGCACACACAAAATGATGGACTTGACTGAAAGTGGTGATGCATATCCATAACCCCAACACTTGAGAGGTGGAGGCGGGATCAGAAGTTCAAAGTTATCCTCAGCTACGAGTTCAAGGCCACATTAGGCTAGGCTACATGAGACCTTGTCTCAAAACTTTAAAAAGTCAATTTTATGATGGGATTTATGTCACAAAGCTATTTTTCAAAAGGAGTCAAATGGCTGGAGACACAGCTCAGCTGGTAGAACACTTGCTTATCATGCACAAAGCCCTGAGTACAATCCTCAGCAATGCATAAAACCAGACATATTGCCTATAATCCCAGCACTCAAGAGGTAGAAACAGGAGGATAGAGAATTCAAGGTCTTCCTGGCTACATTTCAATTTCAAAGCCAGTCTGGGCTACAAGAGACACTATACCTCAAAAAAAAAAAAAAAAAAAAAAAAGCTGAGATTCTTCATTTAACATGAAATACAGATTTCCAAAATCTCATTTCTCCATTGTAGTGCAGTATCTATAAACTCTTTGAAATCAATCTTTCATCTATATACAACTAAAGTCACTACATAAAACTGCCACTTTCTAGACCAAAAAATCTTCCTTTCTTACATTACCACCACACTTATAAAAAGGCAACCCAAGTTCAGTGCTGACAGAAAGGTTTCAGGTATGTTCTAGGCTGAAGATTTCAATTTTTTTCTCTAGTGGTTAAATGAATTCACTGGCAAGAATTCAGGTAGGCAATCACCTGTGAAAAAGTATGCTTTTCTAAAAAAGATGATCTTCTCCTCCTTCTTGGGGGATGATGACATCTCCCCTCAACTTGAGTATTTTATAAGGGATAGTTCCCATTTTCCTTAAAAAATCTACAAACATGCTGCCGGGCGGTGGTGGCGCACGCCTTTAATCCCAGCACTCAGGAGGCAGAGCCAGGCGGATCTCTGTGAGTTCGAGGCCAGCCTGGTCTCCAAAGCGAGTTCCAGGAAAGGCGCAAAGCTACACAGAGAAACCCTGTCTCGAAAAAACCAAAAAAAAAAAAAAAAAAAAAATCTACAAACATGGATGCAGAGACAGGTTAGCAGTTTAGAGCACTGGCTCTTTTCCAGAAGACAAGGGTCTAATTCCCAGTATCAACATGGTGGCTCACAACCATCTGTAACTCTGAAGTACTCTTCTGGCCTCTTTGGGGTCCAGGCACACATGTGGTACACAGACATACATGAAAGGCAAAACACTCATATAAAAATTAAATAATTTTTTAATTAAAAAAAAAAAAAAATCTAGTAAGATTTCCTGACCTCTGCAATAATACTCAACAGCTTCAGAATCTAAAGCAAAACTTGGCAACTCGTGGTGGTGCACACCTTTAATCCCAGCACTTGGGAGGCAGAGCCAGGCGGATCTCTGTGAGTTCGAGGCCAGCCTGGACTACCAAGTGAGTTCCAGGAAAGGCGCAAAGCTACACAGAGAAACCCTGTCTCAAAAAAAAAAAAAAAAAACAAAACAAAACCTTGGCAACTCAAAGCCCTAAACATGCCAAGCATCAGTAAAGATGTTTAACCTGTGCTGATGTAGAGCGATCCTTAGGGTATCCTTAACGATGACTTTCCAGATCCATACCGTAGCAAGAGAAACAAGAGTTGGACCTGAGGCTCAGAGCTAAGTACAAACCTGTTCTTCTTCTGTAAAGGGTACTAGAGCCAATGGTGGCAGGGGCTCCTCCTGTAGGATAGGCAGGAATTCTTTCTCCAGAAGGTCAAAAGGTATCTGTGTGATAAACACAAGGCCATAAGATTGTTATTTCTCCAACTACAAGAAGATAAACACAAGACACTAATTTCTAGCAATGATTATTATAAATACATTAAAGCTTATTCAATTACAATTAACTTCCACTATGCAGTACTTACATAAAAACTCCAGTCACAGCCAGGCATGATGGTACATGCCTTTAATCTTAACAGAGGGAGGCAGAGGCAAGCAGATCTCTGAGTTTCAGGTCAGCCTGATCTACACAGGGACCTTTAGGCTATCCAAGGCTATATAGCAAGACCCTGTCTCAAAAAATAAAATAAAACACTCCAGTCACTCACTGTCTCCACCCATGAAACCACTTCCTTTGAACTTGATAGCAAGCCTAGTATTCCAAAGTACAGAGTGGAGAAATAAAAATCTTCACATTTCACTTAAAGCAGATGCTAAGGAAATTTCAAAGCAATTGTGTCTGTCCTTAGCAACTAAAGTTTAGATTCCCCATCCATTAATAAATTAAAAACACAAAGTATATTGAGAAAAACAAAAGATACTATCTATCTTCCCTGGTCAAATAAGAAAACCCTACACTGTTTCATCTTGGTCCTTTTTGAAGTGAAGCAAGTGTTAAATTTCAAGATTTCTCTCCACTAACCTTTCTATTTAAAGAGGGCAGGAAGAGGAGAGCTGGTCCTCCCTCAATCCTGGACTCTTGACTGGGAAGCAAGGGGACAAGGGAGAGAGGAGGAGACATCCACAGTGCTGACTATTCTGCTGCCACAAAGTCACCTGTTCCCATAATGACATCATGGGTCTTCTCTAAGGACAGTGCATCCCTCAACCACTATGAAGCACTGTGTGTTTCAATGCAGGACAGGGGTAAGATGGAAAGAAGCAGGAGTCCTTCAGACACAGACAGGTATCACTGTCCATACTTGTCTCATCTACAATTCTCAACACTTTTTGTGTTTTCTTACCTTGTAGTCTTTAAGGAAAAGTGCTAACATCTCTTCTCTGCCATAACGATAATCTGCTAACTTATACTTTGGCAGGGCCGGAGAAAGAGGAGGGGATGTGACGCTCCCACCACTGGACAGAGCACGGAGCCTAAAACAGGACAAACCGAGAATAGAATACAAGATGAAGAGACAGATATTCTGACACTATACACTTTTTATATAATACAGCATAAAATATCACTGCTGTTCTTAAGCAAAGCAAAAACTTCACTATCTTAAGCTGCAAAGATGTTTGTGTTTAATACAAGCCTCTGCCACAGCACACTGAGAAGTTCACTCAGTGCTGGCTAGACAGTTAGTGATAACTCAGCAATTCCAACACCTGAAATATGCCATGGTTACCTCTAAGAAGCTTCAAATTTGGAAGGAAGATATTTTTTTACCAAAATACAAAACTAGGTAATATTAGACACACACAAAATTACTAAGTTTAATAACAAGTATCGGTGAGGGTGTGAAACAATAGAAACATTCAAACAGGGCTCAAAGATCTCAAGTCACAGGCCAGCAAAATGGCATTTGCTCCAAAGTCTGCAGACAAGCACTCAATCTCTGGAACTCACATAAAGGTGAAAAGAGAACCAACTCTGAAACTGTCCTCTGACCTCTGCACGTGCCAAACCCCACATGTGGACACACAAACACACACACAAACACACACACAAACACACACACAAACACAATTTTTTTTTTTTTAAATTTTTGGAGTAAGCCGGGAAGGGTGGCACACGCCTTCAATCCCAGTACTCTGGAGGTAGAGATACCTGGATCTCTTAAATTCAAGGCCAGCCTGAACTACAAAGTGAGTTCTAAGACAATTAGGGCTACACAAAGAACCTCTGTCTGGGGGGGGGGGGGGGTGGCAGGGGGACGACGACACTTTTTAGAGAGAGATTTCAGTGGTTAAGAGTACACACTGCTCATGCCAAGTACTTGAGTTTGGTTCCCAACACCTATATGAAGCAGCTCACAAGGGCCTGTAACAAGCTTCAGAAGATCCAAAGCATGTACACATATACAAAATTAAAAATATTTTGTAAAGGATTATAAGGCGTATGAATGAATGAAACTGTTTTTGTACTTTCTGACTGACAGCCAAGACTGAAAAGAGAGATACAGAGGGGGGTAAGAATTATAAATTGCAATAGCCACTTCCAAGAATGATTCTGATACAGCTAAGTATTTAAAAGCTCTTTGGCTACTTGGTAATAGCTAAAATATTTAATAAAGTATGGAACATAAAAAAGAAGGCTAAATACAGAAACTTAAAAAGTAATTTAAAAATGTCTCTTGAAGGATTAGCATAACTCCAAGGTTTGAATCTCAGTACTACCAAACTAATAACTGTTTGAGGTTTGGTTTTTTTGGTTTTCTGTTTGTTTTTGAGACAATGTCTCAAACAGCTCAGGCTGGCTTGAACTCACCACTATGTGGCCAAGGATGACATTGAATTTCCAATCCTCCTGCCTTCACCTCCTAAATGCAGGTCTGCAAGTAGGCCCATTTTAGGCAGTGCCTGGGTCAAACCCAGAGCTGTTTTAACACCAACAGCTAAGTAGGTTCTTTACTGAGCTGTTCCCCAGCCCAAAATAATGTTATGAAAAGAGAAAGATTCAGGGCCAGAAAAGGATAATCAGCAAAACTAGAAAAAATAAGCTCCTACTAGCTAGTCATGGTGGCGCAGGCTTTTAATCCCAGCACCTGAAAGGCCAACAAGGAAGGAGATCTCTGTAAATTCAAGGCCAGCCTGATCTACAAATCAAATTACAGAGGAGTCAGGACTACACAGAGAAATCCTGTCTCAAAAAAAAAAAAAAGAAAGAAAAAAGAAAGGAAAAAAAAACCCACACAGAATGAAGAAAAGTAGATAGGTTGGTTGGTTGATTCTTATTACACAGCTGATAGTTTGGGGCTACCCAAAGTTCTGTACAGTAACAGATACCAAGGCTGAAACAGACCAAGTTACTTTAATTCACCTGGCATATGCTAAAAGAAAATTCAACAGATATCTTAAACTATATCCTCTAAACAGTTGTGCATTAAAAATTAACATGAAGACCAGTTAAGCAGAATAAATATTTGCCTAGTATTCAAAAATGGCACATGCATAGTAAACATAAAAACATGTTTACATGCAGAAGTAATACTGAAAATATTAAGAAAATACTGAAAAAATAAGAAAAAAATAGAAACTAGTAAAGTACAGTGAGAATGGTTCTTTTTCAATGTTTCTATCTTCTCATCCTGTTTAAAAACATAAGACAATTCTGAACATATAAGGAAGTATTAAGACAAAACAAATTCAAATGTACCAATCACTCAAGCTCAAAATAAGCAATCCATGTCCAACCTGGCTCTCTGTACCATGCCACTAAGCCTTTGATGCTACTTTGATAGAATTTTTTGGCTATTAATTTATATGTAAATTATCACAAAAAAAGATTTTTTTTTAAGTCTAAATTTGCTGGTCTTACTTCATTGGTAAATGGATATAACCTGATAAGATGTGTTGTATTGTTTTGGCAATTCCTCCCCTGTGGTAGTATATTATTCTATCATGACACACACAATGCCTACTTGGTTTTCTGAACTGCTGGCATGGACTGGTGACCCATGCTTAGATACCTAACTTCACTACAGTTGTTGCCGTGTGGTTCTATTCTATCACACCTTCTCTTTTCTTGTAGTGTTTTTGCAAAGAGAAAAGCATCTCTTACACTATTTAATACAATGACTCAATGTTACAGTTTACACAGGAAAGGAAGAAAGAAAAAACTTGTCTCTTATTTTCAAAATAATATCCAACAGTAACGAATTACTTCTTGATGTATTTAAATTCAGTTAAACTACCTTTAACAATGTTCCCACTCTCTCATCTTTCAAATGGCTCCTGCTGAGCTCTTTGGATATGCCCCTATTAATAAGTCTTTTTAACAGCTTATTTTCTATTTTGTGCCAAAGTGTTCCAGGGTTATCTTATATAATTTTTTGCATCAGTCCCAGAATCCCCCATTTCTACAAAGGAAGTAGCAGGAGTGCTCACAACTACTAAATTGGTCTTTGTTTCCTTTCAATTTCTTCTTGACAGACACATGGTTCAATGCCCAAAAGACAAATGAAAGACAGAAAAACACTCTTCAAAGGAGTAAGCCAACCACAGATGAAAGACCTTCAAGAAACTATTTCCCATTAGACTCTCAAAAGTCGGGTTCTGTCTGCTGGGAATATGGCTCAGTGGGGAAAGAACTTGCAGGGAAGTACAAGGCATGAGTTCAGATCCCCTGTCACCCGTGTTTAAAAAGGACAGGTGTGGTGACAACTGCCTGCAATCCCAACTCAGGAGAGGTGAACACAGAAGGATGGAGGAAGTGGGAGAAGCTGCCTTATTGGCTAGCCTGTCTAGTCCACCAAAGAGTTCCAGATTCAATGAGAGAACCTGTCTCAAAAAAATAAATAAACAAAAAGCTGTAGTGCAAAGGGAAAAGACCGTCTATGTTGACCTCTGCTCTCTATGTACACTCTTCATCTACATAAACATGTTCATTCACACACATGCATATACATACACAGAAAAAAATGAAGCTGGAAATGTATACATGTTAGTTCATTTGATCCAACTAAAGCTTCATAAGAACCACTATATAAAATATAAGAAGTGTGAAGCTCAGTGATAGAGCACTGGCTAAGCATACAAAAGGCCCTGGGTTCCATCCCTAACCCAGGGATGGGGGGGGGGGGGGGGAATGAAGCTGGAGACTGGTCTAATCTATCTGACCAGTCACCACAGCACTAAGATTCAAGATTCAATTTAGCATTTTTATGACTAAAATAACTATGCTATAACTAATGAGATCCCAAATTTTTATTTTAAATAGCCAGTTTAATCACCAGGCATTAATTTTAAAATATTAGGAATTACTTTTAAATATCTTCCACATCATACTAAGCCAATATGCTTCCCAATAGATTCTAACACTAGAGGGCACACCTAAGCCATTTCATGTGAAAACCCTAGTGACTGCTTGAACCACCACGTCTTACCAGAAACTTATAGCCTAGTAGCCCTAATTTCTTAAACAGCTCCTCATAACAAGTTTTCAAATTCATTTGCCACTCTGTCCCTTCCAATGCACCCCAATGGCTTCCCAAAGAGGACCAACACCTCTTAAAGGCACCATATCCACTAACTCTGACACGATCAGAGCTTCCTCTCTAGTATCTGTGAAGAGACAGAAGCATAGTTTACTGAGCAGGAATAGCCATTGTGACCTGACTCAATAGTCAACTCCAAGTCCCCCTTACCCAGATGCGTGGAAAGTCTCCCTTCCCAAAGCCCACCTTTGTCTCTTCCATACAATTCTCTTTTCTAGAAATCTTATTTCCTGTGTTCTTCACTAGTCTCTATAAATATCTATAAACATCTATCAGGACTACACTTCTAGCTCTGTACTATTAATCTGTCTTCATTCTAGAAGTTTCTCCATTTCCTTAATTCGCTGTAACTTCAAAACCCAACCAACCCAGCTTCTCAACACTGCATTGCTCTACAAAGTTCATCAACCGCCTTAACACTGCAAAAAAACAAGAGAAATGTTCTAATCCCGTGGCCTTCACCTCCCCAGCCTACAAGAGGCCAGTCCTACCATACATAGTAACTGACAGGGACCAGAAGCAGGACCCCCCCACCAAAGCCCCACAAAAATATTCTCCTAACTTTCTACTACCGTTCAAAATCCACACTTCAACTTATAAAGCAATTTGGAACGCCCATATTTGTGTGATAGTCTGGGAATCAAAAACTGCTGCCTAAGCTTTGCGTTTTCTTCTAGTCATGCTCTGACCTCCCTCATAGAGGTGGGTCTTCGTATACAACCATATATATGTCTAGGGTCCACCATGCCCAACAAGCTTACTCATCATCAGCTTTTAAATCCCCACCTCTTTATCATCTCCACTCTCTGGGCTCACACTTCCCTTTCTCCCATCTTCTATACCCAGTTATAATATCTTACTTAATTCTAAATTTCTCACGCCATCTCTAATCATTTTTCACACATTTTTATTTTTGTAAGCATCTTAAACACTGTAACTACTCTTATTCTATCTTCCACATTTCTCATTCCAAATGCAAATGTGACTAAAACTCTCCGGTTCTTTGTTGGTACACAATGGCCAAACAAACTTAACAAGTCGCCGGGCGGTGGTGGCACTCGCCTTTAATCCCAGCACTCAGGAGGCAGAGCCAGGCGGATCCCTGTGAGTTCGAGGCCAGCCTGGACTACCAAGTGAGTTCCAGGAAAGGCGTAAAGCTACACAGAGAAACCCTGTCTCGAAAAACAAAAACAAAAACAAAAACAAAAAAAAAAAAAAAAAAAAAAAACCACTTAACAAGTCAAGCTCACCTCTCCCTCTCCCACATTTCACATTAAGGGCAAATGTCATGAAGTTTATTTCTTAAATCTGCAATCTCTTGCATCCTTGTCTTTAAACATGCCCCTTCTGCAGGCAGAAGTAGTTAAGATAGTTTTCTGAACCTTTACCAGGAATGGGGAAGAAGGAAGACACTAGGGACAGGAGAGGTTAACAGGAAAGGGAGGCAGAAGGTATCGCACAGCCAGAAAGATCCCGGGCTGGAGGGTGGGCTGCAGCACACAACTGAAAACTGGGTTTGGTTTGGTTTGGTTTTTAAACAAATATTCTCTTCTAAAGTACAGCTCCTTTGGATAGCAGCTCACTCACTGTCCCTTTAACCCTTTCTGAGAACTAGAAAAAGTAACGCATGTCATCTGTCATAACTTGTATTGTTCTCAGAGTATGGACAGTCATCTAGCAGCTTCAGGTTTACATTCTCATGCCCCTAACCACATTTGCCAATGAAGCTTGAATGCCTTTATTCAACAAAACTTTATGGAATGCCTAACTAAGAACTCCGGTGCCCTAACTCAAAAGATTGGACAAATCTTTTTAGTTCTTTCCTAAGGCAACCACATTGAGAAAAAGAGACATACCTCAAAATACTTAACTATTTTAACAGAATATAAACAAAGTGGGGGGGGGGCTCTCCCTTTCTTTTGTAAGCAAAGACCTGAGACTTCCTTGAGAGCACAAAAATGAGACAAAGGAAAACCCAGGAGAGCTTCTGTGTGTCTTCTCCAGAAAGCAAGGTGTCTATAATTTTTCTCCCTATAATAAAGTCATCTGAGCCGGGTGGTGGTGGCGCACGCCTTTAATCCCAGCACTCGGGAGGCAGAGGCAGGCAGATCTCTGTGAGTTCGAGGCCAGCCTGGGCTACCAAGTGAGTTCCAGGAAAGGCGCAAAGCTACACAGAGAAACCCTGTCTTGAAAAACCAAAAAAAAAATAATAATAATAATTAAAAAAAAAAATAAAGTCATCTGAAATTATCTGAGTAGATTTCTGGTCCTTAAATTTTTCTCAAGTAAAATTTGATTTTTAGATGTCTTGAAATTTATATTTGCAAAGAAAAAAGAAAAAAAAATGGTAGGACATAAACCCACAGACTCTTTGAGTGATAGGACTATGGGTAATTTAGACTTTTTCTATTTTTTTCCATACTGTTTACTCCATTTTCTTGTAAATAGAACCAACAATAACAACAAAAAACTCTAAAAGACCTAATCTAAATCAGAAGTATTTAACACCAAAACAAGTTATCAAGATACTACTTTAAGCACTCTCAGGAGGCAGAGGCAGGCAGTTCTCTATGAGTTTTAGGCTAGCCTGGTCTATAGAGTAAGTTCCAGGACAGCCAGAACTACACAGAAAAATTCAAAAAAATAAACAACATAAAAAAAGTGCTTTGTCAAAGACAATATAAACACACAGAGGAAATGAATTAAGTTCACACTATCTTGATGGTCAATCTGTACAGTGTCATCTAAACCTTAAGTTAAAAATGAAACTTTTAATAATTCTACTTCAAGGGAGTTAATCCAATGATTAGAATATAAACAATGATCAGAATATAAACAAAATCATTCAGAAGTGTACATATATCATTTACAATGACAAAACACTGAAAACAACTTTACTTTCCAGCAGTTCATTCATTCATTTAATAGACATTTACTGAGTGCCTCCGAGCCAGGCACTAGAGCTACAGCAATAACAAGCTACAAAACAATCCAGACCAAATGCCTGCTCACGATGGAGCTCACAGTCTAGTGAGAGCTAGAGGCTACGTTATGAGCAAAAAGTATTTAGCATATCACATTTTGATATAGACACTAAAGGAGTTAGGGAGTAAGAAGGAGAGAGGACAAGCTGTACAGTCAGAAAGTCTAAATTGGTAACATTTGAAGAAACGCATTTAAAACAGTATTTTTTTACACCTAGAAATTATTTTCTTTACTAATTCTGATATATCCTTTTATACTATTTTGGTGAATCTGTAATGCATTTCTTTACTCTAATAAACCATCTACAACCTAATGATTCTGTTGGCTTAAGGCTATACAGGTGCAGTCCTTCCGGACAATTTTCAATGTTCTCCTATCAACACAACTGCCCCAGATAAGGACTGGAGGGAGGAATGAGAGAAGAAAAATTCAATTACAAGTATATGTTTAAAAACTAAGATAAAAAGCGTTTAAAAGAAAAAGAAATTCATTTTATGTATCTCTTATTAAGAATTCTATTTTCCATTACTCATTACATAATTGATGGCTTCTTTATAAAAAAAAATCATTAAATGTTTCTATATGATTCTGAGTTACAAAATGACTCAACATAATCACTCCGATCCTTGATTTTCAACTATTCAGAACACAGTTCCTCACCTCAAGATTCCTAAGGGGAAAAAAAGGGAGGGAGGGAGGAAGTGGAGAGAGAGAGGGCAGGTGGGCAGGCAGGCCAGCCGGGCGGTGGTGGCGCACTCCTTTAATCTCAGCACTCAGGAGAAAGAGGTAGGCCTATCTCTGTGAGTTCAAGGCCAGCCTGTTCTACAGAGTGAGTTCCAGGACAGCCAAGACTACACAGAGAAACCCGGTCTCAAAAAACAAAAATGAAAAAAGATTCGTAATGAACATTTTACATGAAGAAACTATGCCAAAAGTCTCCAATGACACGGCAGCTTTCTAGTACAGGATTATTTCAGTTGTTTAAGGACCTCAACTATCTTGGCTGAAAAGAACTGATGGATGGTACAAGTAAGGCTGTGCCTACTTAGCTTTCCACTTCTTAGTAAAGCTTCTAAATACCAATGCTACAGGATTAGCCTAGATAACAACTCGAAGTTTCTGTTTAAGGATAGGACTGATGACCACCATTTGCTAAAGTTACCTCAGTTCAAATTAAACACCATTTAACACTTCAGGGTACAATAAAGAGGACATGTAAGACACCACTGACAGACTGAGCCAATGGCAAAGAGATACCTACAAATGATTTGATGATATCATAAAGCAGCAAACTTTCTGAAAAGGGCCAAGGAGAACTAAGAACTAGGCAGCCTCGAATTAGAACTACTCATCCCTGACAGAGTAGCACAAAAGCATCAAGGTAACATGAAACAAAAGACCATGGCTGTCTTCCAATAAAATTTTATTCACAAAAACTTTACTTACACTCCAACAGGATTCCACGTGCAAACCAGTGCTGTAAGATGTTTAAAAAAACTCAAGAATATCACCAGTTTGGTTGGTTTGTTTTGAATTCTTTGGTTTTGGCTAAATTTTCTGGTTTCTTTTTTACTACGTATTATTAGCAAGATGCTATAAGAAAAAAAATCCTTTAAATGACTTAATGACTGTAATCATAATTTTACAAAGAAAAACATGTGAGGATATGTAAGTACAAACGAAAAGTAATTAATAATGGCATAACAGCTGCACACACAATGGTTTACAAAGTGAACTACATGAATTTAAACCCATCTGCTTAAAGGAGTTAATATGGTGTGAATAAAGATTTAGCTATAAAAATGTTAAAATGCTTTTATAATACTAACAGCTGAGAACAGCCTCTACATGCTACATCTAGAGAATTAGTTAAATGATAGTACATCCATACAATGAAACTATTTAATAGAACCAAAAAAGCATTTATTGAAAAAGGTTTGTTTGGTTTAGTTTGCTTTTGTTTTTGTTTTTTTAAGGTTACAAGATTGAATGCACAGTATGATCCCATTTTGTGAAAATAAATATACATATACACAAATAAGATACATTAAACCACTTGGAAAGATACACCAAGATATTTACAGTGGGTACTAAGGATCAAATTAAGGTAATTATACCTTTTCCTTGCTTGTAATTTCTGATTTTTCGAGAAACAGTAATTTAGTAAAAAGAAAATTATTTTTTAAATATAAAATAACTGAAACAGATGTAACATTGTTTAGATCAACATTTTCAAAATAAACTCAATCTATACGCAGTATGTCAATTCTCAGAACTTCAGATGCTTTCTCCTTCAGTCTCCAAATGCTAACTATGAAGATTAAGAATACCTAGGAATTACATATCCAAAGACGTGCATGTGATTGATTAAGTTCGTAAGACTCCTCAAACAAGGAACTCTACAGAAGTCTTACAAACCACCACCTAAACATAATGAACGCTGATGTTACTCCAATTCCTCCTTAGGTACTGCCTTTGACATTACCAAAGGGGTCTGTTCCAAGTATGAATGGAAAATTAACTATCATTATTCACGTCACTGAAGAGAGGATCTTCAATCACCAACTTTGGGGGGGAAAGAAGAGGGGGAAAGTCACACTATAATGTGATGGATCTCAAAATTCCATGAGAATTCCATATTCAGGGTCCAAACATATCTGTAAGAGACTCAAAGGTCAATTAATTGTTATTATGGCAAACGCTGACTCAGCTCTAGATGGGCTACTGCTAATAGCCAGTATTAATTCTGGACCACCTGCTTAGTACATCAATAAAAATATTTCAAATGCTTCCACTAAAACTATTTTTAAATAAGTATATCAATTGCAGAAAATATAGATATTAAAGTATTACTATAATAGTTATGTAAAATTGTTTAGATACATACACAAAGGCTCAAAAATAGACAATTTTCTAGGGTGGTGGAACTATAGTTTTAGCTTCATTATCAATACCTAACCAAACCACGATAAAATTCAATTAGAGATTGCTAGCCTTTTCCAAATATAAGTTACTATAAGCTAGTCACATTTTAAAATTATACACATGAAACAAAATCTCAGAAATATGTATATTTATATACTACCCAGCATCTGTAAACATCATACTAGTGGATTATGTCATTTAATCCCAAATAAGACAAGACTGAACTCACCATTCAGGCCCAAAATTTAGTGTCTGGGTTTCTGCTGCCATTCTCCGTATTTTTAAAAAGATTTTTGTATGTGGAAAAACCTGTTAAATAGAAACAACATCTTTGTCAAACAATGTCAAGAAAAAGTGAAGAATACCAGGTCAGAACACAGAGCTAGACAATGTATGATCTGCTTATAATCCCCTAAGAAGCTGGGCGGTGGTGGCGAATACCTTTAATCCCAGCACTCGGGAGGCAGGGGCAGGCGGATCTCTGTGAGTTCGAGGCCAGCCTGGTCTACAAAGTGAGGCCCAATTTTGGTTCTAACTACCACTAAAAATGCCTTCAAAATGATTTTATGATAACACAAAGGAAGCAAAACAGCGCTGGGACAGTAGATAGTGAAGTGACTGTCATTGGAGAGGTAAATCCAAATTCTTTATAGGAAATAGAAAAAAAGAAAGAAAAAGGAAAGAAGATGGAGTAAGCAGGAAGGGAAAGAGGGAAAAGGGGAGGGAGGCAGGAAGTAGGGAAGAGAGAAAGCAAACACAAGTTGAGGTTTTATGGTTTACTGCTTATGCTTGAAACTGCACAATCCAAATGGTTACACATAGCTGCCTTAAAGTGTTCAACAGGGTTAAAGAATGACCAGGCTCAGTGGCTTATACCTCAAGCCCCAGATACTTGTGATATGGAGCATATCAACTGAGTGACAGAAAAGGGGGGGGGGGGGGAGTCTCGTTAAAAAAAATAATAAATAAACATTGGGCACAGTGGCAAACATCTTTAATCCAAGCACTCAGGAGGCAGAGGCAGGTGAATTTCTGACAGTTCTAGGCCAGTCTGGACTACACAGCGAGTTCCAGAACAACCAGCGTTATGGTAGGAGAAACTGTCTCCAAAAAGACGGCGGCGGCGGCGGCGGCGGCGGCGGCAACAATGATGAGCAAATAGTAAGTTTAATGGGATGAAGACAAGAGTGGAAGGTGGTGACCCAAACAAAGGATGCATGAAAATGCTTATAGAAACCCACTACTCTGTAAACTAATTTAAAAGTGCAATTTTGAAAAGGGGGAAGGGGTTTTGAACACAGATAACCCTGAGTGAGTAGACAGTGTTTCCCCAGAAGAAATGGGTTATTAAACGAAAATATCAGTGGTCAGGGAGGCCCCCAAAATAAGAGAGGTCATTGCCACTGCTCTTGGTTACCTACCCGAACAAGATGGTAACACCCTATTACTAAAGTCACAACACACTTTGGTTGTAGGACCTAAGAAAACCAAGGTGGAACTGACCTGAGACGTTCACAGTGCCGGAAGGCGCTGTGCAGGAGGAAAGCATCAATGGAGTTACCCAGCGTGTAATGCCAAGCTGCCAGGTTAATGTGCTCACTAGTACAATAGTGGCAAGAAAGTAGTGGAGTAACTAGCCACTTTCTGACTAGATTTGCTCAAAGAAAGGAATCCATGCCTAGTACTATGAACTTGGTCAGAAGCCCATGGCCCAGAACATCCTAAGCCCTAGGGAGGAACCTATTACTATTGTTTTGCTAAATAGACATGTTTTAAAAGTACAGAGACAGGAAGATCCCTGAGACTTGCTGGGCAGCCAGTCAATCCAAACCAGTAAGCTACAGGTTCAGTCTCAAAAAAATAAAGTGAAAAACAGCTAAGACACCAAGCATTCATTCACCTCTGGCCTTCATACTCATATGCATACATGTGCACATAGAACACACAAGTGTATTCAGGACACATATAAGTGTATACCAAATATGCCTAAAAAATTTTAAAGACTAAACTGCTTATATTGTTTTTAAAGTTGTCACAAGCACCAAATGGCTAAATTTTAAACTGATAATAGTGGAACCAGGCATGTACACACCTGTAGTTCCAGAACATTTGTAATCCTAACACACTTGTAATCCCAACACTTGGGGACTAAGGCAAGAGGATATGAGTTCAGGGTCAACCTGGATTACAACAGACACTCTGTCTAATACATAGTAGTCATTCTAAGTGAATCACTACTATCACACAGCTAGGAAAAAGAAGAGTGGGAGACTACTGTCTTCTTACACGTGTGTATGTGAAGATCATGGGTGGCTATCAGGTACATTCTTCAATCACTCTCTACCTTACTTTCGGGGACAAGGTCTCTTCCTGAAGCTAGAGCTGGCGAGTTGGTTAGATCAGCTGGCCAGCAAGGCTCAGGGATCCTCCTGTTTCTGCCTCCTCAGTGCTTAAATCATAGTCATGTGCCACTGTACCCAGGTTTTAGATGATGGTTTTAGGGGATCAAACCTGGGCCCCAATGCTTACATGGTAAGTGCTTTACCAACTGAGTCATTTCTCCAGCCCCTTTTCCTTTTAACAGGTACACAAAATGATACACCGTGTAAATCTATTAAAACTCCCTTAATGAGCCGGGCACATGCCTTTAATCCCAGAACTGTGAAGCAGAAGCAGGCAGATCTCTGTGAGTTCAAGGCCAGCCTTGTCTACAGAGTGAGTTCCAAGACAGACTCCAAAGCTACACAGGGAAACCCTGTTGGGGGGCCGGACCACAACAAAAACTCCCTTAATGAAAAGAGGTTTTTTATTTCCTTTTTCAATTTTCCTGTGGTGTGTGCACTTGAACTTGCATGTGTGCATGTGTGAGGATACATGGGTGCCTGTGCATGTGGAGGCCCAAAGATGGTATTAGCAATCATCCTTGATTTTTATTTTCCACCTTATTTATTGCAGCAGAGTCTTTCAATCAAACCCAGAGGTCACCAGTATTGCTGTCTCCCTAGCCAGACTCATCTGAGGCCAGAAGTACAGGCAAACTACCACTCCCACCTGGCATTTATATGGGTTCTGAGGATCCAAACTCCAGTCCTCATGCTTGCATGGCAAAAACTTTAACCACTGAACCATCTCCCAAACTTTCTAAAAGAACTTTTTATTTTCTAAAACAACTCTTTTTTTTTTAAATACAAAATATGAAAATTCTGTGCTAGATTTCCTAAGATTATCATTTCTTTTGCTTTTTGAAACAAGGACTGACCATGTAGTCCAGGCTAGACTCAAACTCTGCCTCCTGAGTACTGACATTACAAATGTGTATGAACACATCCAGCCAGCATGTTTTCTTCTAAATAATGCATACTGTTGCCGGGCGATGGTGGCGCACGCCTTTAATCCCAGCACTCGGGAGGCAGAGCCAGGCAGATCTCTGTGAGTTCGAAGCCAGCCTGGGCTACCAAGTGAGTTCCAGGAAAGGCGCAAAGCTACACAGAGAAACCCTGTCTCGAAAAACCAAAAATAATAATAATAATAATAATAATAATAATAATAATAATAATGCATACTGTTAAGAGCTTCACAAAGGGTATGTACATTAGAACCAATTAAACTCACAGTACGAGCCGGGCAGTGGTGGCGCATGCTTTTAATCCCAGCACTCGGGAGGCAGAAGCAGGCGGATCTCTATGAGTTCGAGGCCAGCCTGGTCTACAAAACGAGTTCCAGGAAAAGGTGCAAAGCTATACAGAGAAATCCTGTTTCAATAAACAAATAAATAAATAAATAAATAAACTAACTCACGGTACATCCCAAATTAAGTAATTAGGTAAGACCAAGAAAACTGTTAAAACAAGTATTCTACATACCAATCAGCCCTGTTACTACCTTACTGCCATAGTCAGTTCAGTATGTTTTGTACAAGCATGTCAAACCACCTGGTTACCAAACAGTGCTACATGGACTGCATCAAGTAAAGATTTTTTTTTGTCATACAAAACATTTAGAGGCTGGAGAGATGACTCAGTGCTTAAGAACACTTGCTGTTCTTGCAGAGGACACAGGTTCAGTTCCCAGCACCCACACGGTGGCTCACAACTGTCTGTAACTCCTATTTCAGGGGATCTGATGCCCTCTTCTGGCCTCCACAGGTAACCACACACACGCTTGTTTTGTTTTCTCAGACAGGTCTCTACACAAACCTGGCTGTCCTGGAATTCATTATGTAGACCAGGCTGGCCTTGAACTCACAGAGATCCACCTGCCTCTGCCTCCCAAGTGCTGGGATTAAAGGCATGTTATTACTATTTTTTTTTTTAATCTTAGGTCTTTTTAAACTGCTATTTCAAACTCTACCTACCCTAAAGCTTTCAAATGAACTTTAAAGGGATCTCTGACTACCACAAAGTGGATCTAAATTTCTAAAGCAAGTCAAGGTTTGAACTAGAATGGATTTATAAGGCAAGTAGATTCTGACTACAAATGAAATTACTTGGTATCTATGAAAATTACAAAAATCTGTTCCAATTTATTTTCCTCTTTAACTTATTACAAGGTCATCACATATGACCATACAGATTGTCAAAGCACCAAACTTCCCATGTGCTATTAATACAGAAGATAAAAACAGAACCCCTGGGGTTGGGTATGGATGCAGCTCCAGACAGTAGCCTTTTTTTTTTTTTTTTGGTTTTTCGAGACCGGGTTTCTCTGTGTAGCTTTGCGCCTTTCCTGGAACTCACTTGGTAGCCCAGGCTGGCCTCGAACTCACAGAGATCTGCCTGGCTCTGCCTCCCGAGTGCTGGGATTAAAGGCGTGCGCCACCACCGCCCGGCCAGACAGTAGTCTTTAAACTGTAAGAGAAGCCCCCTGGACATAGGGAGCATCTAGGGAACAAATTAATGAGCAGGAAATTCCTGTTCCAGTGCATTTGATCATCCTGACTATAGGTACTGCAAAACCTCACAAACATCAAATGCCCCAAAGCTTGAACCCAGCTACTAATTATAACATGGTTCCCTAGAATTATGTCCTGGTGCAAACACTTCTAGAGAACTCTAAGAACAATCCAAGCAATTTAATTCTCAAGAGTACAAACAGAGGAGTGCTCTGTTCCTTTTCCTTATGAATTAAAAGAGGAAATCTAACTTAAGCACTAAGCACCTTATTCAACTCTGAGTTCCAGACCCCACATTGCTCCTTCCCAATCAATTTAATAGAGCAAGTTTAATGGACTTCTAAGTTCTGGAGGGACCGTCTTACATAGTTCCTCTGAATTATAAATTAGTTGAAATGGAAATTACGCCTTATCTCTGAACAGTCTTCTAAAGCTAGAGCTGGGTGCTGGAATGAGAATAGTCTTCCCATCTTTTTTTTTTTTTTCCTTTCTTTTATTTTTTTTGGGGGGGAGGGGGTGAAGATAGGATCTCATTATGTAGACTTGGCTGCCCTGAGGAACTTACTCTGTAGACAGGCTGGCCTCAAACTCATAGAGATCAGTCTGCTCTGCGGGCACCACCACACACCCAAGGGCATCATTTCAAACCCCACCTAGCCAATTCAAATCCCTACAAGCCTCCTGACCTTTGGGAAACAGCTCTGAATTTGTAAACTTGGGATCTGAAGCCGACTCTACTTGGCCAAGCTCCTCTCTAGATTGCCTTCTCTTGAAACCAGTTCATTTTTCCTCCATGATTAGTACTATCTGGTACTACTATTATGATCCAAACTTTTCTGTTTCTCCCTTCCTAATTTTCCCCCAGAATATCCATGGCTTACTGAACTGTAAACTCCAAGTGCTGTCTCTACCAAGTCCCTGTGGATAGAACTCTGCTCAAAGTATGCAGTGGCAAAAGGGCACAGAGGAAATGAAAACTAATTTCTAAATGGCCTGGGAAAGGGAGCTTGGGAAAAAGGACCCACCCACACTGCCCCAAATTACAAACTTGATTTTATTTTCTATAGTATTACTTTGTTTATCATTCTAAATCAATTAAATACACCTACCTCAAAGCAGGGAACAACTGATAAAGGCACCACTGTTTTGAAAGTTTACTGGTTAATCACACTGAAAAAGCCAATCACGTGAAACTGCTTCCACTTTACGACCCTTCACCTAGGCATTTTCTCAACTACTGCTAACTCTTAAAGAGTCTTCTTATATCCTTTCAATAGTCTGAATTCTTTTAACTCATATCTAAATATAACAAAATTCCTAAACTAGATATGGTAGTGCATGTACACTACAAAAGCAAAGGAAGAAATGTATTCAAGGATAGTTAGTCTGCACTATGTAGTCAGATTCTATCTCCAAAATACTAATATTTGTAGAAATCCAATTTGCAAAGCTAGGATGGCTCAGCAATTAGAAGCACATCCTGCTCTTGTAGCAGACCCAAGTTTGATTCCCAGCACCCAACTGCCTGTGACTCCAGTTCGGCAGAATTAGACACTCTCTTATGGCTTCTCAGGGCAGTGGAAGGATCAAGAGGTCAAAGTCAGCCTCAGCTACACAGTGAGTTGGAGGCCAGTTTAAGCTACATAAGGCTCTGTCCAACAACAACAAAAAAAAAAAACCTGGGGTGGGGGGCAAGCAACTGTCTCAGTCTATACACTGTGCTAGAGGTTACAAGTAGAAAAAGACCATATGATTAGACATCTGCAACTCACAGCTTCTTTTACCTAACTCAATTTCATCTCTAGCTTTCTCCTCTGGAAATACAACTGTCACCATGTTCATCATATCCACAACATAATAATTTTCAGTAAGTCAATGATTACTCTCACCTGACGTGTTAAAAATTTACAAAGTGTCCCTCTATACCTCTTTTTATGTTCACCTATATGAAATGGGAAGGGGGGACTAGCTATTAATTCCCACAGACTACAATTACTCTCTAAGTCTGGGGATGCCTAACCCGGAATGTGCCCTGTTCTATCCTTGGTGCCTCATAAACGACACAATGGAACACGCTGCAATCCCCAGCACTGGAGAGACAGAGGCAGATGATCAGAAGTTCAAGGTCATCCTCAGCTACACAGCAAGTTGGAGAATATCCTGGGTTACATGCGACTCCATTCTATCCTCTATTTTAAAACATTCAGTACAGCTGAATGGACGAATTTCTAACATATACAATTAAGCCAGAATTTTGTTTTTAATCCTTTAAAAAAAGTTTTAGATTTAATTATTTTATTTTTTGTGTATGAATGCTTTGCCTGCATGTATGTATGCGTATCATAGGCATGCCTGAAAGAGGACAGAAGAGTTAGATCTTCTGGAACTGGAGTTACAGATGTTTGTAAGCCACCATGTGAGTAAGTGCTAGAAACTGAACCTGGGTCCTCTGCAAGAGCAACAGTGCTCTTAATCACTGAACTATCTCTCGAGCTCCAACCCATGGTTTTTTAAAGTTATATAATGTTTATAATAAAACAGGTAGTTTCAAGTTTTTTGCCATTATGAACAAACAGTGCTTTAAACAACTTATGTTTTTAAATACTGACCAGGCTGGCCTTGAACTCACAGAGATCCTCCTGCCTCTGCCTCCTGAATGCTGGGATTAAAGGTGTGCACCACCACCACCACCACCACCACCACCACCACCACCACCACCCGGAGCTCCAGCCATTTTTTTAACATTTAAAAATAAAGTGTGATTAACATATTCCCTCCAACATCTTAGCACTTGAGAGGTAGATACAAGAAGATTGCTGTAAGTTTGAGGCCAACCCAGGCCACACAACAAGGTCCAGACAAGCTTGAACCTATTAAGTAAATAAATAAAAGTTCCTTAATCACACTAGCCACATCTCCAAGCTCAATAGACATACTGTGTATAACTGTGTATACTGTACTGGTCAATAGTGACTGAAGGATAGTCCATCATAGCACAAGTTCTGTTGAATAGTGCTGGAGACTATTTTTAAAGGAATTGTAACTGGTCATAACTTCCACAAATCTGTACCTACTTAGCCCTAAAAACCTTCAATGAAGACTACAGGTTGTAACCTGTGATAAGAGCATGCTTAGCTTGTGTAAGGCCCTGGGTTCAATCCCTAGCAACAACAACAAAATTTAAACACCAACAATATGTGTATTACCATTCAAACAAATTTTAAATCATTTTAAAGAATTCAGTGTATGAGGCTAGAGATACAGCTTAGTTGGTAGAGTGCCTTCGGCTTACCTTACATGTATGAAACTCTGGGTTCAATTCCTAGCATCACACAGTAACTAAAGCATACATGAAATCCTGGCACTCAGAAAGTGGAAACACAAGGTTCAGAAGCTCAAGGCTAGCCTAGAATACATGTGACCCTGTCTCAAAAAGAGGGGGCCAACAAAATTAAAATTCAGGTAAATGTGTAAATTTTAACACTGAATATTGGTAATGTCAAAACTATTTACTGTAGTACAAATGGTTAGAAGACCTTATTAATAAAAACAAACCTGAAGCCAGGTATTAGGGTGAATGCTGGAAGATCAAAGAAGCAGAACAAGCCACAGTCACTTGCCAACTCACCTTGCCAATTCCTCAGACTGGAAGCCTCTGAGTCCTCATCCAGAATGAATCTCAGCTGAACTGCTGCTCAAAAGCCTAAAAGCTTAACCATCCTAGTTTCTGGTCCTCACGCCTTATATACCTTTCTGCTTTCTGCCATCACTCCTGGGATTAAAGGCATGCCTGGCTGTTTCCAGTATGGCTTTAAACTCACAGAGATCCACATGGATCTCTGCCTCCCAAGTGATAGGATTAAAGGCACGTGCGCCACCATTTTCTGGCCTCTGTATCTAGTGGCTGTTCTGTTCTCTGACCCCAGGTAAGTTTATTAGGGTGCACAATATTTTGGGGAACACAATATCACCACAATTTCCACCATAGTAATGTTAAAGTATTATTTGCCTTCTACTGTATGTCAGCACTTGTACAAACCATACAATAAGGGGGACTACTGCTGACACTGTGACAACATTCACATCAGTAACAACTACTACACCAGCAGCAAGTCTATTCTTCACTGCCAGCAGCATGTATCACAAAAGGAGAAACAGCACCCTTTTTTAAGAATGCTGTATTTGACAAATCAGAAAATACTGTGTATATGTGTATATGAAATAGGAAATAAAATAAAGCACTAACTTCTTCTGCAAACCAGTATCATCAAGAAAGACACAACTACTCAAGAGTTGTGAGATCAACTAAACTGCTCCCCGCCCCCAGGAAGATTATTTTAATTTGAAAAAAAAGAATAGCTAACAGAAAAATATGGTTATCAGAGTTGGGTCATTTTTTTCAAAGAGAACACAAGAGACTATTACTACAAGGAAAACTGAGAGATTTTGTTGGGTTCTTCAGTGACATTTGGAAGTAAATATATCCTGCTTGCAACAGTTTGAATACATCCTCCAAAGTTCATGTGCTGGAAATTTCCCCAGCACAACAGTCACAAGAGGTGATTAAGTAAAGAGGGCTCTGCTCTCATAAACAGATTAATGCCATTAACCAGGGATGTGGTTAATCATCACTAATGTGGGTCATTATAAAAGCAAGATTAAGCCCCTCCTTCTTCCCCTTGCTCTCTCCCTCTTGCCTTCTACCATGGGATGGTGCAGCCTAAATAAAAGCCTACACAGATGCTGGTACCATGCTCTTGAACTTCCCAGGCCAAAACAAGAGCCAAATAAATTGTGGTACACGGGCTGGAGAGATGGCTCAGCGGTTAAGAGCACTAGCTGTTCTTCCAGGGGTCCTGAGTTCAATTCCCAGCAACCACATGGTGGCTCACAACCATCTGTAGTGAGATCTAGCGCCCTCTTCTGGCATGCAGGCAGAGCACTGTATACATAATAAATAAATAAGTAAATCTTTAAAAAAAAAAATTGTGGCACACACCTGAGTATTACTACTGCAATAGAAATCAGACTAAGGCAGGTCTTAAAATCAAAAGGGACTGGAGACTGGGCAATGGTAAAGTGCTTGCCTAGCATGTCCAAAGCCCTGAGTTTAATGCCCAGCACTGCAAAATTAGCATACATCTCAGAGAAAAAGGAAAACATAATAAAAAATGTAGAACAAACAGCCAGACATGACGACACACATCTATAATCTAGTATTCAAGGGGCAGGAGGAGCTCAGCAGTTCAAGGACAGCCTGGTCTACCATTACGTTTCCTGTCAGCCAAGGATACACATTGAGTTCCAGGTCAGCCAGGGTTACATAGCATGATTCTGCCTCCAAAAATAAAGTAAAACACACAAACACAAACACAGGCACGCCTTGGAAAGCTTATCAAGGGGCATTAAAGATCAATGTGGCCTAATAATCAAACTATCTCAGGCTGGAGAGTTGGCTCAGCAATTAAAGAATACTGGCTGCTCTTCCGAAGGATTCAATTCCTAGCACCCACATGGCTGCACACAACCATCCAGTTCCAGGGGATTTCCAACAGCCTCTTCTGGCCTCTTTGGCACTGCATGCATATGGTACACAGAAATACACACAGCAAAACATTTATATACACATAAAAGAAATTAATCTTAAAAAAAAATTAACTTTCTCCAAAACTGACAGACTTCATATTCTGAAAAGATTCACTGGGGCTGTCTAAACACCTCTCTCACAGGACTCTAGGCCTCAGGACAGGTCAGTAAGGTTCCAGTCAGCACCTGGCACAAAGGAAACATTTAAGAACTTGCCGAGTTGGGGGCTAGAGAAATTGCTCAGTGGTTAAGAACACCGGCTACTCTTACAAGTACCAGAGTTTGATTTCCAGCACCCACACAGTGGCTCACAGCCATCTGCAACTACTCTTCCAGAAGATCTAATGCCCTCTTCTAACCTCCACAAGGACACACAGATACACAGACACAGACAGACACACACACACACACACACACACACACACACACACACACACACACGGCGAACATTCATACAATAAAAGTAAAGAAAGATGTAAAATAATTAAGAAATGGGAGTGAGGAGCCACAATGGGGAGGTAGGCTTCAAGACAGTTTAGCATGGAAAGGTACCTGCCACCAAACCTGATGACCAGAGTTCATTCCCTGGGACCCACATGGTGGGAGGAGAGAATCAACTCTCTCAAGTTTTCCTCTGTCCTGCTGCACACACATCCACAAGCATATATGTATGGTGGGAGGGGGGAGTTAAAAAAAAATTAAAGGCCTATAAACAGAACCAAGTAACACGCCTATCCAAAATTATAAAGGTGGAGTTTTAAAACTGGATATGGCAATAAACCAATGGGAGGTAAGAATTATGAGTTTGAGGCCAGACTGGGCTATACAGCAATTTTCAACATGGCCTGGGATACATAGTGTGACCTAGTTTTCAAGAACAAAAACAAAAAGATACTTTAAATGGTGGTGCATGGGGCTGGAGAGATGACTTGTTGCTCTTGTAGAGAATTCAGGTTTTGTTCCCAACACCCACATAGCAGCTCACATGCCCTCTTCTAGCTTCCTCAGGTACCAGGCACATGTGCTGTGCACATATATACATGCAGGCAAATATTCATACACATAAAAATAAAAACAAATAAATCTAAAACAGATTTAAAATGGTGGTGCATGCCTGTAATCTAAGCTCTCAGGAAGAAGATACCAGAAGATATCTCACAAGCTTAAACACTGGATAACACTCTGGGTTGGAGAAACTTCTTAGTAGTTAAGAGAACTTACTGGTCTTACAAAGGGCACAGGTTCAGATCCCAGCACCCACATTGTGGCTCACTTTTAGGGAACCTAATCCCCTCTTCTGAACTCCTCAGGCATCAGGCACATATGTGGTATACATACATACATGTAGGCAAAATACTTAAAACACATAATCAAAAGAAAAAAAAGAAATAAAAAGCAAAACACTAAACTTCCAAAAATTATATAAAATTTTAGACTTAAGATTTACCTATTTTCATAGTAATAACAATCACAAAAGATCATAAAAGCTATCATTTAACTACTCTATGCCAGGCCAGGAATTGCTTACATTTTATATTAACTACCACAACTTTCCTGGGATATACCTTATAGTTAGGAAAATAAGGTTCCTGCTGTGGGATGGTCTGTATGTCAAGTGTGTTGCTGATTGGTCAGTAAATAAATCACTGATTGGCCAGTGGCTAGGCAGAAGTATAGGTGGGACAAGGAGGAGAATAAAGCTGGGAAGTGGAAGGCTGAGCTGCCAGCTGCCACAATGACAAACAGCATGTGAAGATGCCAGTAAGCCACGAGCCACGTGGCAAGGTATAGATTAATAGAAACGGGTTAATTTAAGCTGTAAGAAAAGTTAGCAAGAAGCCTGCCACGGCCATACAGTTTGTAACCAATATAAGTCTCTGTGTTTATTTGGCTGGGTCTCAGCGGCTGTGGGACTGGCAGGTGAGAGAGAATTGTCTTGACTGTGGGCCAGGCAGGAAAACTCTAGCTACAAATGGCGTCCAACGTGTTGGCAAGAGTTTCCACCTAAAAACTGAGAAAAAAGATTCTAAAACGGAGCTAAAAACAGTTCCTAACTGTCTCTCAAATGAGCGGCAGCTGCCGGTTTGAGCTAATGGTGGGTTCCTAGCGTGCACACTCGACCCGCAGTATGGCGGGAATGAGGCCTCTGCAAGTGGCACATTAAGATGCATGGTGGATTTAGACTTTGCTAATACAAAACAAAAAAAAGAAGTTTCTGGGCTACACGCTGCTTGGCTAAAAGCATAGACCTACAAAAGCTCCCAGAGCTGGTGGTAAACCACCGCCATGTTGGGAAGCTGAGGTGGGTGGAGCCAGCAGCCACAGCTGCTGCAGTTTAAAGCAATAGATTCATAATAAGACAGATTCAGATGTAATAGTTTACAATGTGTGTAAAATATACGTAGGCTTGAAAGAGACAAAAAAGGTGATATATACAGTTATATAAACAAATACATAGTTTTAAAAAATAAAGTCTTTAAAGAGACAGTAAAATTAATATATAAAATAAGCCACGTAAAGATGAATATTACACAGAGAATCTGGATTGTGTTGTCTTTGGGATTCTTAACTGCAGAGAGATATTTGATTGTAAAGGAAGCTGAGTTAAACCAATATGTATATTTTAAAGATACCTTGACTTCAAAATTTGGATATAAAAATATGTTGCTTTGGAAAGGAGACTCTGCTTTTGTTCCCACAGAAAGCCAAAGGCTATGGATTTGTTCCAGGTTAAGATACATCAGGTTTGACCAGCCAAGACCCCCTGAAAGGTCTTCGGTGACATCATGGCCCAGATGATCCAACATCCAGAATGGTTTCAAGGCAACTGGCTCAGACGATACAGCCTCACAGACTATTCCATAATCCTAAAATTTTCTTTGTGTCCCCATAAGATACAGCGCCCCCCTCCAGCAGGAAGTAGTAAGAGAAGCTACGCCCAAATTCCCAAATTATATGTAATTTTACTTTGTTAAGGTTAAAACCTTCCTTTTTGGAAAAAAAAAAGGGGGGGGGGAGTGCTGTGGGATGGTCTGTATGTCAAGTGTGTTGCTGATTGGTCAGTAAATAAATCACTGATTGGCCAGTGGCTAGGCAGAAGTATAGGCGGGACAAGGAGGAGAATAAAGCTGGGAAGTGGAAGGCTGAGTCAGAGACACTGCCAGTTGCCACAATGACAAACAGCATGTGAAGATGCCGGTAAGCCATGAGCCACGTGGCAAGGTATAGATTAATAGAAATGGGTTAATTTAAGCTGTAAGAAAAGTTAGCAAGAAGCCTGCCACGGCCATACAGTTTGTAACCAATATAAGTCTCTGTGTTTATTTGGCTGGGTCTCAGCGGCTGTGGGACTGGCAGGTGAGAGAGATTTGTCCTGACTGTGGGCCGGGCAGGAAAACTCTAGCTACGGGTTCCAATTGGTTAACTTGTCTAAACTCCCAGATAATAAGTGACAGAAAATTAAACACACATCTCTCTGTTTTTCACTATATATTGATATGGCCCCCTCAATACCATGATGGCTAATCTTGACTGCATCTGGAATCAACTAAAACCGAAGCTGCTGGGCACTCCTATGAGGGATTTTCTTGATCAGATTATTTGAAGCAGGAAGACCCACCTTAAATGTGTGTGGCACTTTCTGGTGACAGTCCACATAAAGAACATGGAAAAAAGAAATGTTTCTGCCTGATTGCCCTCACTCTTGCTGGAAAGTTTATCTGTCCTGCTGCTGCAGCAACCCAGTTATCAGAATCAGCTTCAAGATTCCAATGCAGACTGAAGATCAGCAGCTCTCCAGGAATCCTTCCAGTCTTCAGGGCCACATTGGGCCTGCTGAGACATCCAGCCTTGTGGACTAAACAATTAGATCCTCAGCCTATCCGGTGGGAGACAGCCATTGCTGGACTATCCAGACCACATCCTGTGAGCCAATCTAACACATCTGCTTTTTATATATATTCATTCTATCAGTTCTGTTCTTTTAGAGAACCCTGCCTCTAACACATCCACTTTTAATATATATTCATTCTATCAGTTCTGTTCTTTTAGAGAACCCTGCCTAGTATACCTTCCAATCTCCTTGCAATTTTTACAGTAATTTTTCTCCTCCTTTCCTCAATATCCTCACTCTGTTCATTACTAACTCTCACCCCTTTCTATCATAGTAAGCCCTCTTTTAAAGAAGAACATGTTCTATTACTCAGAACGGGGGGATAAGAGGCTTGGAAGTCTTCCAAAAAGTTGTCAGTTTCCAAAACACAAATTAAGGTTCTCTGACCACTGCTTTTATAGGATAGCTTTGCATCCAGTTATACAATGGCTTGAGCAGTGCTCCATCAACTACCAATCAGATGATATTGAGAGTCCTTGGATTTGGCTACCTTTCACAGCTCTGTCATGATGTACCAATTCGAAAGTTCCAAGACAATACTGCTGTCAGTGAATTGTCAGTCCCTACAACCTAAGGACAAAATGCTGAAGACTGGAGCTCCTAAGACTTCCTCCAGGCCCAGAACAACTTGAATACAAAAAAACTTTGTCTCAGAAGAACATGCTAGCCATTAAAGATGACTCTAATAAAAGGTATTGTTAACCAATATTTCCCCTACTGCTTTGGAAAGGAGAAAAATTTATCATTCTAGAGCTAGTTGTAAGGGCATATGCCTTTAAGCCCAGCTGAGGAAGGCAGAGGCAGGCAGATCTCTATGAGTTTGCCTGGTCTACACAGCGAGTTCTAAGCTAGCCAAAGGTACACAGCCAGACCTTGTCTCAAGGGCAAAAAAAATCATCCTAAGAAAACCCAGGATGCCATCAACATGGCCATATCCCATAATAATCTTACCTCGAGCCTATGTTTTGCAAAGAGGGATACCCAGGGACTATCAAAAGTTTTACACAGAACATATGGAAATCTTTGTAAAACTCACAAAACTCTGAATATGTCTTAACTCAATGTCCCGAGTTAGGAAAACAGATCATTTGAGACAACTCTTAAACCTTAAAAATAAATTCAGCTATAATGTGGTAACTAAAGAAGACTTTGAGCTGGAGAGAGGGGCATGTCAGTAAGGTACCTGCTAGGCAATCAAAGACCTGCCTGGAGTCCAGCATCCACAGAAAAAGTCAGGTGGACTGGATGCACCTGTAATATGCCAGTCTAGCCAAATTGAGCTCCAGGTTTAGTGAAATCTCAAAAAATAACAGTAGAAAACAACTGAAGAAGCTACCTAATGTCAACCTCTGGCCTCCACATGCATGTAAACACAAGTAAACATACATCTGTGCATGTGCGCGTGTGCGCATGCACACACGCACACACACAGACACACACACACACCCCAAAGCATCTTCAGCTAGGGGAATAAAGTACAGAAGAAGCCAGATCTATAAACTATTGTTACATAAATGTATCAACTTTTATTAGTAATCCCTAGGCTTTACATCAAAAAATCTAGATATAAGGACTGGAGAGATGACTCGGCAGGTAAAAGCACTTGCTGCCACACTTACAATCTTGAGTTCAAACTCTGGGATCCACATGATGGAAAAAGAACCAAATGCCAAAAGTTGTCCTCACCTCTGACCACACTGATGCACACACATGTGATACAGACACAGGTACAAACACACTAAATGTAAAAAGGGTTATAATCATCTATCTGTGCATGCATGCGTGTGTGCGCGTGCGTGTGCGCGTGTGTGTGTGTGTGTGTGTGTGTGTGTGTGTGTGTGAATATAATAATTTTGTTTGCTTTTCTCGAGACCTCACTATGTAGACCAGGCTGACCTCGAACTCAGAGACTAAACTGCCTCTGCCTCCCAAGTGCTGGGATTAAAAGTGTATACCACCATGCCCAGCTATTTAAAAAAAATAATAATAATTAAAAATTAGAAGTCAACAAATATATAAGCTACAAAAAAATAAATGAAAATAAATGAATAAAACTTCAAAATGCTCCACTGAGAAAAGTTGCCACAAACTGGGCATAGTGGCACATGTCTGTTAATTCCAACATTTGTGGGCAAAGGCAAGAAGATCACTCATGAGCCCCAGGCCAGTCTGCAATTCTACATAGTGAGTTCAAGGCCGGTAAAGGCTATATCATTGGATCCCGTCTTCAAACACAAACCAACAAACAATAAAGGGATTCAAAGACTACAAAGTTTCCAATGGCACACATCTGTAACCACAACACTTGAGAGGTAGAGTCAGGAGGACTAGGGGTTTAAAGCCAGTCTTAGCTACACAGCAAATTTGAGGCCAGCCTCGGCTACAAGAGACTCTATCCCCAAATAAAGTTTAAAGCCAAGTGTGGTAGTGCATGCCTATAATTCCAACACTCAGGAGGCAGAAGAAGGGGAACTATAAATTCAAAGCTAGCCTGGGTTATACAGTGAGACCCTGTCTCACACATACAGATACATACAGAATTTACTTAAGGAGCAAAGGATGTAGCTCAGTAATAAATCATGTGCTAAGGCATACCCAACGCCCTGGGTTAGACCCCAACACCGTATTAAAAACAACAAACTTACTTCCAAATTTCCTAATAATTCTAGAGTACAGAAATATATCATTTCCAAAGTTTATACTATGTCATTCATCTTCTCCAACAGCTAAGTCTCTATTACTACTCTCTATTCTTGTTTCTTTTCTTTGTTTTTGGTAGATGGGGTCTCACTACGTAGTCCTGGTTGGCCTGGTACTACTAACATCTGTTAATAACATGAAGATCCTGTATAAATTCTGAACCCTCAGATCCTACAGTTTCATGAGTTGCTTAATACTATAAAAAGTACCAACAATTAAAATTTATAAAAACAACCAATAATGAATTTTTCCACAAACCAAAGTCACTTGTTTAAACCTTTACCCTGAGCTTCCCCACCCCCAAATCTAGAAATTTTAATTGGGGCTAGCAAGATAGCTCAGCCAGAAAAAGTGCTTGTTGCCAAGCCTGATGACCAGGGTTCATGACCTGGACATAGTATGGTCAAAAGAGACCCAATTCCTAAAAATTTTCCTCTGACCGCCACACAAGTGTCATGGCATTCACTCCCACACACATACTCACATACATATACAACATAATAAATGTAATTTTTTAATTAAAAAAAATTTTTTAATGAACTAGAAGGTTCCAACATTGATGCATGGTAAGAATTACTGGGCCTCATTCTCCAAAATAGATGCATATAGGTTATATCTTCAAGACATCTAAGTTAAAACATATGAAAACTGTTCTAGAATGCTAGAAGAGAAAAATGTCTAAAAGTTTCCATTGGAGTCTACCCTAGAAGTGCTACCACTCTACACTCCTGAGATCTACCACTAGTCTTGAAGGCAAATGGAAGACTTTCAGCTCACTATATTTGTCCTTCTAGAGCCCAACCCTTGCCACAACTATATGAAAACCAAATCGAACGCAATCCATTATTTCCTTCATAGAGCTAGGACCCTGAGCTAGTTATCAGTTTGCCGTGGTATTGGAGTTTATCTGTGACCCCAGGAATGAAGCAGTCATTTTCTTCTACCTGTTTGTTGAAGCATAATAGCCTGACTAGAGAAGCACAACTAAGACAGAACAGAAAAGAGGATACTCACAACCAACTGGGAGAAAAGTACACTCTAGACACCATGACTCCCAAACGCTTCCCAATTTCTGGTTCAAGTCCCTCCTGAAGGAACAACTCTTGGGTTCTTTAAAAATACCTTGGCCTCTCAGCACATTTGCCCTCAAAACACTGCTCTTTCTGCTCGTCATCAAAAAAAACAAAAACAAAAACAAACAAACAAAAAAACCATACAATAGTTTAAAACATAAAGTTACACTATGACCAATCCAGAAAGGGTCTGTTACTCTGATTCAAAAGGGATCTGAGAGATACCAGAAGTTTCTTCTCACTATCTGTAACCTCAGAAGAAATAATGGGACAAAAAAAACCCCTGAAACCTCAAAGCAAAAGTCAACTCCTCTTGGGACTATGGATAAAGGTCAGTGGTAGAGCACTTACCTAGCATACACAAGGCCCCGGCTTGAACCCTTACGGGACAGAGGACTATCGGCATAAACTCTCAACTTTCTTCAAACTTACCTGTTCAAAAGTTCTGCTAGCTCACTGCAGGACGTTTCAGTAAACGTTTTCAGGTCTTTTTAACACTGTAAATAATAAAAAGTATTCATGTAAATCATCTAGCAATCTCACTAAACCTTAAAAACTTTAAAAAGCAAGTTTTTCTCATGAATATATTTTATAGGAAATAGTTTCCAAGCCTGATTAAAATACTAGGAACATCTGGTATGTTTGTAAATCAGACCCTCTGCCTAGCACAGTAGCATATGCCTGGCATACTCAGGAGGCTGAGGGAAAGAGATTACTTGAACACAGGGATTCAAGACCTAGACAGTATAGCAAGATTGTCTCAGAAAAAAAAAAAAAAAAACGAACAAACCAGACTCCATCACATCTAGAGAACCTCACTAGTTCTACAGAGCAATGGAAAAGTACAAATCTTAAACAAAAGTCCTAAGCAGTTTAGTGACAATGACCACTTGGGGACTCAAGGGAAGTGACTAACGTGGGGTTTCCACTCAAAACTACTTTACAGTCAGCAGTACTGACCTTTCCAGCACATCTGATGAAAGGAAAGGAAAAAGCAGCAGCATCAGAGCAATGCAACTCCTGTGCAAATAATCCAAGCCACTGAACCCTGCCTGTCACCAAAACACCCAACAAGTGAAGTCTACAGTATCTTCAGCTGCTAAACCATAACCTGCTGGTTTTTGAGACAGGGTCTCAACTATGTAGTCTTAGCAAATTCATAGAAATCCACCTAACTACCTCTGCCTCCTAAGTGCTGGTATTAAAGGCATCTATCACTGTTGCCTGGCCTATAGCCTGCTTTTAATGCTGTGTTGAGGCAGAAACTTAAAACCCACAAGTGGATTTGCAGTTCTAAAAAGTCTCTGAAGCAAAACTTGAAGCAGTTTCTTAGCTAAAATCAAATGATAAGAAGAATGCTGTCCAAAAAACGATCAGGCATGGTGGCACATACCTGTAATCCCAACACTGAGGAGGCAGAGGCAAGAGGGTCATGGCACTGAAGTGTGCCTGGACTACACGCAAAATCTTGTCTCAAAGGGCTAGAGAGATAGATAGCTTACTAGTTAAGAGTACTGGCTGCTTTTCCAGAGGAACCAGGTTCAATTCCTAGCATGCACATGTCAACTTACAACCATCTCCAATATCCTCTCTGGCCTCTGCAGGCACCAGATACGCACATGGTACACAGAAATACATACAAGCAAAACATCCCTACACATAAAACTAAAAAAATAGCAATTTTTTAATTAAAATAAATAAGTTGACAATTGTATTAGCTGTAAGAAAACAACTTGAGAAAACCCATTCCATTTTTAATTCTGCAAAAAATAGGCATGTTACAATGTCCTAAAGTTTATCCAATAATAGCCTTAGAAATTTACATTCAAGATTCTTCATTATTTATCTATTTATTATTTATAACATAGGGGAGGGTAACTGAGGAGGGCAGAAGAGTGCCTAACCTCCCTGGAGCTGGCCGGTGTGAGCCGCTGGACTTGAGGTCCTCCTGAAGAACAGCAAGTGCTCTTAGCTGCTGAGCCATTAGTTCAGCACTATAAACTCTGCATTTTTTTTTAAAGGGGAAGGAATAGGGAGTAGAACTAGAGTGTACAACAAACTCTTCTATACACTTAACTTAAGAACATAAACTCAGCCGAGCAGTGGTGGCGCACGCCTTTAATCCCAGCACTCGGGAGGCAGAGGCATGCGGATCTCTGTGAGTTCGAGGCCAGCCTGGGCTACCAAGTGAGTTCCAGGAAAGGCGCAAAGCTACACAGAGAAACACTGTCTCGAAAAACCAAAAAAAAACAAAACAAAAAAAAAAGAACATAAACTCTAAGTTATCTCCTAAGCTCAAGTTAATAAAACATTTTAGTTAACAACAAGTAAAAATAATTGTGTTCCTTACTCTAGAGAAGCAACTTTAAATGCAGTTTTGTTTTCTTGTTTTTGAGACAGTCTTTCCTGTAGCCCAGGCTGACCTCCAACTCACTATGTAGCAGAGGATGACCTTGAGCTCCTGATCCTCTAGCCTCTACTGCCCAAGTCCTGGGATTACTGGACTGTACCATTATGGCCAATTGGAAAACATTTTTATAAAATTAAGTTTGGTGACCTAAAGGAATATTTTTTTTCTTTTCAAATTTCTTCCCTTTTCTCCCTACCTCACACAAAATTAAAGGCAAGTCAACGATGGTACATATCATTTTATATTCCTATGAAATTAGTGTATTTCTTATTCATATGAGAACACGACAAAATTAAAAAATAATCTAGTCAATAATATTAAGTTCTGGGGCTGAAGATATACATAATTCATTCAATGAAGCATACTTGTTTGGCACGCATGAGGCTCTGGGTTGGATTTCCAGCACTCCATGGGGAGACAGGGTGAGAGCACAGGCTAGTAACAGGACCACTCGGGTAGAGGCAGGAGGATCAAGAGATTCAAGGTCATCCTCGGCTATGTAGTTCAAGGCTGGTTTGGTCTACAAGGCCTCCTGTTAGGGGATGATGGGGACAGGGACGAGGAAGACTATCAGACAGTTCAGTGGGTATGGGCATATTAAGCCTAATGACCTGGGTTCCAACTCCAGTGGCCTGTATGTTGGAAGAGAAGAGCCAATAACAAAGTTGTCCTCTGATCTCCACAGATAAAACTCAAATATTTTTTAAACAAAAGAAAGTAAACTTACAAAATAAAAAATTATTGATGTTTTAGAGATATAATTCTTCATGGCAACTCTAAAACATCACCAGAAAACACTACTAAGGGGACCACAGGAGGGCGGCTCAAGGAGCAAAGGCACCGGAGCCAAGCCTGATAACCTTAGCTTAACTCCTGGAACCCACAGCGATGGAGAGAACCAACTTCCCCAAGTTGTTACTGACCTCCAGAGGCACTCAATGGCATGGATGCATTCATACACACACACTTTACACACACATATACACACACACACACACACACACTCGTAATTTTTAAAATATGCTAATGCAGATCACGGGGAAATTTTTAAAATAGGTTCAGATTTTTACAAGAATGAACAAGCAACATTAAGAAAATTCAAACTATTGAAGGATTCAACCTATGAGACTGGTCCAACTATAGAATAAAACAGAAAGTACATTAAATTTAGTAAGCAGGGACTAAAGAAGAACTGGGGGAAAAAAAAGTCAGTGTTTTTTAAGTGGTACAAACCATAGATCTTTTAGAAAAGCCAGGAATAAAATTTATCTTTCCACCTAAAAAGGTCTTCCCAGACAGCAATTACTATCAACATATCTTCCCTTGTGAAGGTCAACAAAAAGAAAATACATGTAGTGAGTATTAAAATGCAGAGTCATGAGAACAAATAAACTGATATGACATCAGAGACATTACAATTTGGAAATGTCATTTCAAAGATTCAGCATGGGAACACGATGTAGATGTAATTATTGAAAACACCACCTCAGCACCACCATCACTATGTCCTCGAGCTGCAAAACTCCATTCATACTCTGACCTTGTAATTCCTAGCTTCATGGGACTTTGAGGCAAGTCTACTATAAATTATTTTTCATACAGGTAATTCATCAGCAAAAAAAAAAAAAAATGCTTCAAAAGTCAAAATACTACATTTATCAGGTAAACTAAAATGAAAGATTATTAAATCAGCCATTTACGAATATAAAAATAAGATGAAAGGCCCTCAGGAAAAAAAATTCACTAGTCTATTAAGCATATCAATTTGAGAGTTAGTCTGAAAAGTAAAAAAGGAAAAACAGGTAGCACTCTACACAACAAAATCATGTAAGGGATACCCAAACATATTAGGGGAGAGGGTCCCTGAGCCAGTAAAAACAGTCAGGGCTATGAAGAATTACAAGACACTCCTTATTAACCACTTATGGATAATTTGAGTTAATATACTAATTCATTTGATTATATTCCTTAATCACTAGTGTCCAAGGGCAATTCCTCATTTCCCTACATTTCCAAATACTCTAAAATTTCCAATTCTTTTTTTGTTTTGAGTACTGAATACTGAACCTAGTCATCAGGCATGAAGTGGTCTACCAGTGAGCTATTATTCCTGGCTCTTTTGAGTCTTAGTGTCTCACCAAGTTACCAGGTAATCCCTGAGCTTGTATGTTCCTACTTCAGTCAGTCAAGAAGCTGGGATGCCCTTCCTAAAGGCAGCCTAACACCAATCATATCTAAAAACTTACTTTTAAAATAATTCATTAGAATTCCCTGAAACATATGAACATCCTGAGTTTTCTAAAAGAATGGGAGGGAGGGATCTTGGCTTAAGTTTACAGAACCTGATTTTCCATAGAACTCATCACTTAGAAGACTGAGACAGGAGAATAGCAAGTTTGAGGCCAGTCTGGGTTACACAGTGTCAGTCTGTCTCTCTCTCTCTCTCTCTCTCTCTCTCTCTCTCTCTCTCTCTCTCTCTCTCTCTCTCTCTCTCTGTCACACACACACACACACACACACACACACACACACACACACAGAGTCAAAGTCACAAGGAGGGGGGCCTGGAAAGATGGCTCAGCAGCTAAGAGCATCAGGTCTTCCAGAGAACCCAGGTTCAATTCCCAGCACCAACATGGCAGCTCACAAACATCTGTAACTCCAGGATCCAATGCCCTCACACAAACATATATGCAGGGAAAACACCAATGCACAAAAATAAATTTAAAAAAAAAAGTAAAGAAAAAAAAAAACAAAGTCACAAGGAAAAAGAAAAGATTCCAGAACAGTGAATGGTCCATCTAATCAATGTGTAGACACATTGCTCAGTTTCTTCCTCACTCTAGTCTTTCCAGACTAGACAGCCTCATGCTCTTCCCAGGAAGCCCTTGATAGGTCCCACCTAAGTTTTGTCTTTGTCTTAGGGTTTTTGCCCTTTCTGCCTTAGGCTGAAGCACCCTGCCTTCTACCTATGAGGTGTTTCCTCAAATTTGAGCTTACCTGTAAAGTCCCCTCAAGGGACTAAATTTAAAAATTAACCCTTCCCACAACTATTATCCTGTCTCCCTATCTCATTTTTTTCAACATCAATTACTCCTACATTATACAGATGGTCCCTGCACAGAACTGTTTGACTTAAGATTTTCCACTTTACTATGATGTAAAAACAATATGGGCTCAAGGGAAATCATTCCTCAAATTTTGATTTCTTCCTGAGTTAGAGATACGTGGATACTCCCTAGCATTGCTGGCTAGGAACAGAGAGCCACGATATCACAATCTAGCCATACAATCACGAGGGGGAAGTAAGACTCCACAGGAGGCTTTGCTGTTATAATGGGCAGTACGCTGACTGCATTAAATGCATTTTCAGCTTATGATATTTTCAACTTTCAACCAGGTTAAGGGATGTAGCCCCATCATTACATCAGGAAGCATTTGCATATTTTTACTTAAGTGTTTAGATGTTTAGAAATGAGCTCCACAACAGAAATTTTTGTTCTCAGCATATATCACTGAAGTAAATACTTGAAGTATGTCCAAAAAAGAATGACCGGCAGCAAATAGTAAATAGTCCCTTCTTCTCCAACCACAAAACCCTAAAGTCTCTGTCAAATACCAAACAAGGTATGGTCTTTTCCTTTCTAGCAAATCACTAACATTATCTATGTTAACTCCTCAATGTTGGTGATATTTTTCCAGATACGCGTCACTTCTAAGTGTTTTTCTAGGGTCTTCTAATGTGACAATAAAGTATACATCCCAGTTTAAGCAATTCAAAAGCTGCTACACTAGAAAAACATCACTAAATGAGGACAAAGTATGTGTTCTAACCAAAATGGGCAATATCTGCTAGTCAGAGCCACAAAATTAAAAGGATGAAAATTAACGTACAAAAAGGAAGATAAATTTTATCATGAAGTTATTGCTGAGAGAAACTACAGAAGACTATAGTCTGAGCCAAAACTACCTATGATCCAAGGTATATGGTAGGAAGCCTTCACGGATTCAAGTCCCTTAATTTCTTAAGTTATGTTGGACTTCTTACCTTCCTAATAGAGCCACTAGGTGTGTTGAAGTGCTTTGACTTTCAAGAAAACGGGAGGTGAGGGGGGACAGTGCCAGATAAATGCAAAGCAACGTTACTGCTTCCCAAACGCGGTCACACAACCTGCTTCTTTCATATTTCATACCCTCCCTTCCCTGCTCACTTGACTGACTGATATTTCAGCTACAAAACTGAAGTGTTCAAGAGTGCTTCGTGGGAAACTGCTTGCCCATTTCAACCCGGTGTGAACATTCGGGGGCCCGGAGCTGCCCCGGGCTCTACTTTCCCAAGCCTCACAGTCCCAGGATCAGATCATGACTCCACCTCGCCTGGGGCCTGCTCCAGACCAGTCCTGCGGCCGTGGAAGCAGTCTTCCCCAGTCCAGATGCTCGGTGGGGAAGGCAAGGGCGCACCTCCCCGGGGCAGGTGCGGGCAGGAGCGCCGGCAGGAGCAGCTGTCGGCTCGCAGCAGCTGTTAGCCGGGGCACCCCGAGGCTGCGCGGGCGGCCGGCCCCGAGGAGCGGGCAGCGGAAGGCGAGCCCTCCGGCCTGACACTGCCCACCCCGCCTCCCGCCTCCTCTCCTCGGCTTCCCCCCGCGATGCCACAGGGGCGAAGGCAGGGGGCTGCCCTCGGCCGGAACGCGCCCTGGCCCGCAGCGGCCCTCGCACTGGAAGAGGATCCTGCCGACCCCGCACCTGCCCTGTCCACACGTCTGACGCCCCCAGCCGGCCGCAGCCGCTGCAGGGCAAGCCTCAAGTGTGTCCATGCGGCCGGCTCGGGCCGGAACGGCGGGGACGCGACGGTGGGCGCCAGGCCACGGCGGCTTGGGGAGCTACAGCGGGCCCTGGGCGCGGGATGGCCGCGGACAGGGGAGACACACCGAGCCACTGGTTACCTGCGGTCCGGGACAGGAGTCTCTCAGAACCCAAGTCAATCCTCAGCCTCAACAACACAAGATGGCCGACACGTCGCCACGCACGTCACGTGACCCCGCGCGCCGCCCCGCCCCCCGCCCCGCCTACATCCCTCCCTGCACTCCGGCTTCCCACGACATCTTTCCCTTCCTCTGCGGACCGCCCCTCCGGCCGGGCACGCCCCTTCCCGAGACCCGGATGCAGGGCTGGGAGAGGGCGGAGCAGCGGCGGCGCAGGCGCGCACTGGGGCCTTTGACTGAAGCTCCTGCCCGTCGTAGAGTTGAGCTGGTGTCCCGAGTTGGAGCCCGGCCAGGGGCCCCGTGACTCACTGTCCAGTGCACCCAATCCAGTCCCCGTATGCAGTACAGAAATCTCCACATCACTTAGGAGCTGGTTTTCCAAGCTAGAACTTTTCCATAGCTTTTGGTCTAGCATTTTCCTGCCAGTTTGTCCATCGTGGAGCAAAGGGTGAGGCTGAAATTCAAAGCAGTTTCCTTTCTGGTAGAAATGGGAATTCAGTTTGGAGTGTTGGAATGTGACAGCTGGGAAGGGTTTTAAAGTTCTGACTCCTGCTACATGCGAGCCTACAATCCCTTCGTATATTGCGCTCTCGTTTTAGGGTTACTAGATAACGGGTAGGAAACCCAGCAATACAGAAGACAGGAAATTATCTGCTGTCGTTCTGGAACTCGTATTTAGCTGGACTTACTATACTTCTAGCTGCTGAACCTGGTACAGCTACCATCTCAAGTCATCACGGTCTTTCTGGCACTATTAGTCTTTTCGTGCCCCTCTACCTCCTTTGGTGTTTGGGATCAGCCCAGAGCTTTACACAGTGAACTATATCTTCCAGCCCTTTTAACATGGTTCTTCCCACCAACCTTTTCTATTTTTTATAAATATACATAAATGGCTTTATCTTAAAATTAAATGTTGAAAACTTGAGTTTCGCCGGGCAGTGGTGGTGCACGTCTTTATTTGTTTGTTTGTTTTTTGAGACAGGGTTTCTCTGTGTAGCTTTGCACCTTTCCTGGAACTCACTCCGCCCGGCAGTGCACAACTTTAATCACAGCGCTCAGGAGGCAGAGGCGGGCAGGTGTCTGTGAGTTCTAGGCCAGCCTGGTCTATACAGAGCAAGTTCCAGGACAGGCTCCAAAGCTACACAGAGAAACCCTGCCTCGAGGGGGGAAAGAAAAAAAAAAAAAGGACAGAAAGAAAGAAAAAGAAAACTTGAGTTTCAGAGCTCAGTCATAGAGCATTCATCATACACAGCTTCCTAACGTTGGATGCAATGTGACCAGCCACATCAAGCTCCTGCCATCATGACAACCTGGAACTGCCTGCCCAGGGAGTTTTGCTGCCTGCAGTGGCCCAGGCCCTTCCACATCCATTAACAGCATAGGCAATCACCCACCAACAGGCCCACAGGCCGAAGTAATTGAAACAGTTCCTCAATGGGAAGGCCAGTCCTCTCGGAGGACTCCAGGCTGTGTCAAACTGACAATGAAGACTAATTAGAGCACTGCCTTGAGTTTAAACCACAAGAAGAAGCAGCCTGTGTGTGTGTGTGTGTGTGTGTGTGTGTGCGCGCGCGTGGCTTCTTCATCAACACCAACTGAAGTCTCAGCCCACAGCCAGACTCTGTCTGAGTGGAAAAAAACCACTAGATGAATCTGGCCCTGCCAGTCAGGTCATCCCAGGGCATCTAAGCCCAAGACATCATGAAGGAGAGACAAGCACCTTCATGGCACTTTGTTTGAATTCCTGATCCATTGAATCTGCCCACATAATAAAATGGATTTTGAAGCCATTATGTCTTAGAGTAATTTGTTCACAGCAACAGAGTCTGGAACATCATGATTATGGATGTCTCCCAAAAAGGGATGCTGACATCCTCACCCACAAGCACCTCAGAATGGGACTTTATCCAGTGACAGGTCTTCAAAGGTTACTCAAGATAAAATGAGATGAGTTTGGATAAGCCCTAATCCAATAGGGCTGGTGCTCTTATAAAAATGGAGAAATAAAGCTAGACCTAAAATCTCTGCACTCAAGAGGATGAGGCAGGAGGATCACTGTGAGTTGGGAGTGCGGCTCTTTTCTTTAAACAGTTACCAAGCGCTGGGAGGTGGTGGCACACGCCTTTAATCCCAGCACTCGGGAGGCAGAGGCAGGCGGATCTTTGTGAGTTCGAGGCCAGCCTGGTCCACAGAGCAAAATCCAGGAAAGGCGCAAAGCTACACAGAGAAACCCTGTCTTGAAAAAAAAAAAAAAACAAAAACAAAAAAAAAAGTTACCAAGCTTCAGTATTTTGTTTGCATGTATCCTGCAGGCCAGAAGAGGGAGCCTGATCTCATTACAGATGGTTGGGAGCCACAATGTGGATGCTGGGAAATTGAACTCAGAAACTCTGGAAGAACAGCCAGTGTTCTTAACCTCTGAGCCATCTTTCCAGCCCATAAAACATCTTTTTTTTTTTTTTTTTTTTTTTTTTTTTTTTTTTTTTTTAGATAGGGTTTCTCTGTGCAGCTTTGGAGCCTGTCCTGGAACTCACTCTGTAGACCAGGCTGGCCTTGAACTCACAGAGATTCACCTGCCTCTGCCTCCCAATTACTGGGATTAAAGGCGTGCGCCACCACCACCCGGCCAGTATTTTGTTATAGCGATGGGAAATGGACCAGCGTAGGACTCTGAGAGGGTGAGCCTAGAAAACAAAGGAAAACAAGGGAAGACTGTCTGAAGACAACAAACCAGAGAGCTGAGGGAACAGCCAGAGAGGCCACAGAGATGATAACCGTGGAAATAAATCCATTTTTACATCTCGCAAAAGCAGACTTCTACTATAAAACTTCTTAGACATTCTCAATTCTTTTCCAACCTTTGAATGCCCAAGAAAATTAAGGCATAAAAAAATCTTGGAAAAATATGCATTTTTTGTGTTGTTGAACTGTGTGTTGAACTGAGAGTAAAACAAATCTTCCTGGCCGGCGGTGGTGGCGCACGCCTTTAATCCCAGCACTTGGGAGGCAGAGGCAGGCGGATCTCTGTGAGTTCAAGGCCAGCCTGGGCTACCAAGTGAGTTCCAGGAAAGGCGAAAAGCTACACAGAGAAACCCTGTCTCGAAAAAAAAAAAAAAAAATCTTCCTGAAGTTGTTTTCCTTAAGATATTTGATCACAGCAAGAGAAAAAGAAACTGAAACACCATCTCTTTCTTATTTATGTGTTTGTTCAGGAAGGAGGTTGGGAAAGGGTCTCTCTGTGTAACCTACACTGGCATGGAACTCTGTAGCCCAACCTGGCCTCCAATTCAAGATCTTTCTGCCTCAGCCTCCTGAGTGCTGGGATTATAAGTGTACATCACTACTTCCAGACTCTGTTCTTTTATTCTAAAAAAAATTTATTATATTTACTTTGTGTGCACACTACAACCCAAGTGTGAAAATCAGAGGACAACTTTCAGGAGTTGGTTCTCTTCTTCTAGCAACATAGGATCCAGGAATAAAACTCGGGTCATCGGGCTTGGTGGCAGTTCATCCACTAAGGCATCTCACTGGCCTTTTTTTTCCTTTTGTGGTGAGGTGAAAGGTTGAGACATGGTTTCATGTAGTCTAAGTATTCTGTAGCAGTTTCCTCCAGGCCAAAATATTTAAGGGAAGCTCCTTAAAACAGAAAGTAAACAACTCAAAATAACTTCAGGAAGTCCCTAAAACTGACCAGATTCAGAAGGTCCCTCCCTCCCAAGAGTAAACACTAAGGACTGCTGAGAGTCACTCTCTGTCAATCCAAACTTCAAAGAACGCTCTCAGACCAGATCAGCCTCCTGGAAGAAGCAGAAAAGAACTAAGGTCCCTGGAAGAGGCTTACACCAACTGAGCCTCTGGAAAGGACACTTTCCAACCTGTTGAGCTGCCCGCTCACTGTGTAGTATGCTTCAGGTTCCCAGCTTTCAAGAGCTATCACCCATGCTGGGGTGGGCCTTGTTGATGTAGCCATCTTGGAGTAATTTCTGCTCCTGTAAGTAACTCTAATAAAACCCATTGGTTCAGAGCGGTGGTGGCACACGCCTTTAATCCCAGCACTTGGGAGGCAGAGCCAGGGGAATCTCTGTGAGTTCAAGTCCAACCTGGTCTACAAAGTGAGATCCAGGACCACACAGAGAAACCCTGTCTCAAAACAAACAAACAAACAAAAAAACAAAACCAACCAAACAATCAAACAAAAAAAAAAAACATTGGTCACCAAGTTAGAATTTGGTGGTACCTGTATTCTATCTGAGGTGAATAGACATATATGTGTTGTGTCTCCTCAGTAAAAGACTGTCACACATTAGGTAGGCTAGTGTGATGGTTAGTTTTATGTCAACTTGACACAAGGTAAAGTTATCTGGAAAGAAGGAATTATTTTTAATTTTTTTAATTACATTTATTTACCTGCTGTGTATACTGAGGAAGAAGGTCCATGCCATGATGCACATGTGAAGGTCAGAGGGTACCTTCCGAACTGGTTCTGTCCAGAAGGGATCTTAATCGAGAGCATGCCCCCACAAGAATGGTCTATACAGGCAAGTCTTAGGGCATTTTTCTTGATTGATGATTGACATAAACAAGCCCAGCCCATTGTGGATGGTGCCAACCCTGGGGAAAATGGTCCTGGGGTGTATAAGAAAACAAATTGAGGAAACTAAGAAAAACAAGCCAGTTAGCATTGTTCCTCCATGGTCTCTGCATGGAGGTTTCTGCTTCAGGTTTCTGCCATGTTTGAGTTCCTGCCCTGACTTCCTTTGATGATGGACTGTGATATGGAACCGTAAGCTGAAATAAACTCTTTCCTTTCCAACTTGCTTTTGGTCATGGTGTTTTATCACAGCAATAGAAACCCTAAGACAGATGGCTGGCACCAAACAGGGTATGTAGCCAAAGATGGCCTTTACTGTCTGATCCTTCTGCTTGCTGGGATTATGGACATGCCATTACATGCCAGTGTTGCCTGCTGGCTGGGATTATAGACATGCCCATTACATGCCAGTGTTGCCTGCTGGCTGGGATTATGGACATGCCATTACATGCCAGTGTTGCCTGCTGGCTTGTCTTCACCCTCATTGTTTATTTGGAGATAAATTCTCCTTCCATAGCACTGCCTGACCTGAAACTCACTGTGTGTGCGACACTGGCCTTGAACTTGAACCTATCCTCCTGCCTCTGAATGTCGTAAGCCCCATGCCCAATACCAGATCTGGGTCATTATTACTAAGAGTACTCCCAGTGGTGGGAGGAGAGGCATCTCAGTGAGTAGAGTGATTGCCAGCATGCACAAAGTTCTAGATTGGCCCCCAACACTGTAGAAATGAAGCATGATGGCACAAGTCTGTAATCCTAGCATTCCAGATGTGGAGGCAGGAGAATCAGAAGTCAAAGGTCATCTTGGCTACACGTCAATTTCAAGACCGGCCTGAAATACAAGAGACTCTATCCTGAAAAATAAAAATAGCACTGACAGTAGTCATAATTAGAGTGTGAAAGCAATATCTACTTACAGAGTTACAATTTTTTTAAAATTCAAAACATAAAGGGAAAAAACTGAATACCTCTCCTCACCCTGGCCTATAGGACCCTCTGTTCATGTGTACCAAATTCTGTGTATGTAAACAAGGACAGGGGTTGGGGATTTAGCTCAGTGGTAGAGTGCTTTCCTAGCAAGGCCCTGGGTTCGGTCCTCAGCTCCGGGGTGGGGGTTAGGGGGAGAGACAAAAAACAAGGACAATAGACCCCTGTGTTTACAGCACTACTCCATTCTGGGGATATGGTAGTTACTCCAAATCCCGCCTGGTTGCTGCTCTCGTGAACCTGCGGACAGACTGCCTAATTGCTGTCAAGGGTTCTATTGTTAAAAGAGTAGTGACTGGGGAGGAGTCGGAGGTGGGCGGTAGGGAAGCAGATATGATCAAAATACATTGTATACATGTATGACCTTCTCAAAGAATAAATAAAATAATATAAAGAAGGAAAGAATACTATATATGTTCCCTTAAATATATTTCCTTCTCTACTTTTGCCTTTTACCTACAGGAAATATTCCAAGGTCCAAAGTCATGAAGAAAGGTGGGAGCAGTCATGCACACTTTTATCTTAGCACCAGGAAGGCTGGGGCAGGAAGACTGTGAGTTCCAGGCCAGCCTTGGCTACAGGGTGAGACCCTGTCAAAAAAACAAACAAAAAACCCGTGGATGCCTCTGCAGTGGATAGTGCCACTTTCTAGTGACTTCTGCACATGGAATACCTTCCCATGTTTGAGGAGAGTAAGAATGTTGGTGTCAAGCAGCACCTGTCAGCACCTGCTTCCCTTTACAGAAGGAAAAAAAATCCAGATGCTACCCCTCGATCCCGACTCATGGGCACATGACTGAGCTTAGCCCCAGAGTCTGGAGCCCGAGTAAATGACCCGAAGAAGCACAACACCGCAGAGTTGTGAGCAGCCAGGGCAGTGGCACTATCCTTGGCCGGTTCCCAGGGTGTGCTCTTGGCCTGTGTCCCAGTTGCCTGGCGTCATGCCCATTTTCTTAGCTTGATACCCACTCTCTCCCTCTGCTAGTCATTCTGAGAGCTCATCAGTGTCTTCTCAGTCGATTCTTTTCCTGTTTCAATCAGTCTGCCTTAGATTCTGTTACTGGTGATTAAGAACTCTGACTGATTTTATAATGGTTAGCTCCAAGATGGCTCCTGCTGATTCTTCTCAATAAAGCTAACCTATGTAATCAGTGGGATACTGGGGAAATGACAGTGTGCTTTCTGAAGCTACATCTTAAAGGCTGTAATGACTTATACTTTACTCTTAAAGCACTTGTGCTGGGTTGAAATCCACCCAGTCAGTGTTCTTTCTAACAATAAAATCCTTGACCACACCCAGGCAGTCTGTCCACAGGTAGATCACACATCAACACAAACCAGCACTGAAGGCCAAAGACATCTTGTTTCTTGTGAAAAGGCCAGGGGTGCCGCAAGTGCTTCACCATGTTGGGAAGACACTCAAGACGCCCAGTGATGTTTCCATGGCAGACAACTGAGGCCTTCTGCCAGTAGCCAGCACCAACCTTCAAACCACAGGAGTGAGTCACATCAGAAACAGATTCTCCAGCCCTAGTGAAGCCTCAGATGACGGCACTCCACATGGCATTTGAACTGCAGCCACATGAGAGACCCTGAGTCAGACTCGCCCAATTAAACTGCTTCTGAATCCCTAGCCCTCAAATACTCCATGAGCTGATAAGTGGTGATGATTATTTTAAGCCACTAAGTCATCAGATGGTTTGTTAAGGCAGAAATAAGTAACAAACACAGGTCGAAATTTCATTGTTGAAAATCATCAAATTGTCCGTCAAAAAGACAACAAGAAACCTGGGGAGCTGGCTCAGCATTGAGAAGGGGTGCTGCTCTCCCAGAGGACCTGAATTTAGTTCCCCTCGCCCATGTTGGGAGACTCAAAACCACCTACATCTCCAGCTCCAAGGGACCTGACATCCTCTTCTGGATGCTGTGGGTACCTGCCCTCACACACACTCATACACAAACATATACGCATATACATAATTTAAAAATAATGAAAATAGAGGCAGAGGCAGGCAGATCTCTGGGAGTTTGAGGTCAATCTGGTCTGCATGGCAAGTTCCAGGACAGCCAAGACTATATAAAGAGACTCTGTCTCAAAACAATAATAATATGAAGAATAAAAACAAATCTTTAAAAAAGACAATAGCTGATGGTTACTCACTGGTAATCCCAGTCTTTGGGAGACTGAAGCAGGAAAGATCATGAGTTCCAGGCCAACCTGGGCTATATAAGGAGACCCTATCCCAAACAGACGAGCAAAGGAGATAGCAATGTACCCTCTCACTGGTGACATGTGGTAAAAGTGACTGGTTTCTGAAAGAAGACAAGAAACTGACCCTTAACTGTCCTGTCAATCTGCTGTGCTAGCTCACACCTCTAATCTCAGCATTTAGGAGACTGAGACAGGAAGATTGCCATAAGTTGTTCAAGGCCAGATTGGACTATTAATATGAGAATCTATCTCATTAGACACATGGATGGACGAATAGATAGATGGATGGATGGATGGATGGATGGATGGATAGATAGATGATAGATAGATAGATAGATAGATACATAGATAGATAGATAGATAGATAGATAGATAGATAGATAGATACCCATTTCAGCACCCTAGCACTCCACAGCCATCACAGAACCTGCTAGATAACTGTGGAACTACTGTTCTTCTATAGCCAGGCAAGGTGGGCAGGGAATCTACCCTAGCACACAGTGGAGACATCTGTATGCATCCTAGTACATATCCAGGAGACAAAGCCACAGTATCAGGTCACATGATCAGGCTCAGATAGACAGTTGTCAGCTGCAGAGGGCAAGGCATCTGAGGAGACAGACAGGGGGTAGGTGTTCTCCCACCACCACAACAGACCAGAGAAGCTGGAAAATGGACACCTGCCCTTGGGGCAAGGACAACAGCCAGGACTAAACATTCCTTGGGCCACTGGACCTAAATGTAGAGACCAGAAGCTCAGGAGGAGATAGAGTTGCAGCTGTGGAGGATGGTAAGTAGAGAGGGGAACTCATGTCCTGAATACTAATCCAGGCATGAGACCTGCCTGGTAGTTAGTCATTCCCATTTTACAGGTAAGGACATGGAGGTTTACCAAGGCCTGAGTCACTAGAGATTGAGTCTAAATCTCATTTACATCACACAGTGACCCCTGGACAGAGGCAAAACTCTTAGTTGCTTTTTTTTTTTTTTTCTCCAATGTATATACAGTGTCAGCTGCCCTCACTTACAGAGCTGTCCCCTCAGGGAAAGGCCACATGTCAAAGGCCCGCCTGGTGTTATGTGTGGTTCATGATATTTGGTCCTTGGTGTGGTAGTGTCAATATTTATGGGCACTTTAAAATGCAGGCATGGACTCAAGAGATGGCTTGGTGATTGAGAGCATTGGTTGCTCTCGCCGAGGACCTTGGTTTAATTCTCAGCATCCATGTGTTGCCTCACAACCATAATTCCAATTCCAGGAGACCAAAGCCCTCTTCTGACTTCTAAGGGCACTAGGCACACAGGTGATACACACACATGCATTCAGGCAAAACATTCATACACATAAATACAACTTTTTAAATTGCAGAGCAGAAGGCTGAGAAGGTCAGGGGTGGAGTATTTGCCTAGCATACCAAAAGCCCTGGGTCTGATCCCCAATACTGCATAAACCAGATACGGTGGCACATGCCCGTAATCCCAACATTTAGAAGGTAGAGTCTGGAGGATCAGAAATTCAATGTCCTCTTCAGCTACATAGGCAGTTCGAGGCCAAGGTTGATAAATAAAGCTGTTTGGCCTATGGCAAGGCAGCTTAAAGGCAGGCAGAAATTCAAAGAGAGAGACAGGAAGAAGTTGGGGGGAAGGGGGAACACCAGCGAGCCACCCAAGGAGCAACATGTAATGGGATGCAGGTAAAGCCACAGAACATGTGGCGATACGTAGATTCATAGTTATGAGCTAATTTAAGATATAATAGCTAGCTAGCTAAAGGCTTGAGCCATGGCCATGCAGTTATAATTAATATAAGCCTCTGTGTGTTTATTTGGGGGACGTGAGTGGAAGAGATTTGTCCCGATCACCAGCAGGCTGGGACACAGGAAATCTTCCAGCAACAATGTGAGACCCTGTGATAGGAGGTCCTTAGGTTACAGAGAGCACAACCTTCTGAAGGGATTCACATTCCTCCAGGGGGCCATGAATTTGTTCTCCTGAGGGAACTATTACAAAAACAGTAATCGTAGCTTCCCCCTCACCCTGAGTCCTATCTGACCCCATGAGTCCTCTAACCCACACTTGATCCTGCTATGCTGATGGTCTCCTATGAGGACCCTCAACAGTGAACTTATGCCAACACCATACTCACAAACTTTTCTTATGAAGCTCATTGGCATTGGGTATTTCATTATTATAACTGTTGTGCCCAGATCGTGACCCCCAGAGAGACCACCGAGGACGAGTGTACCAGAATGCAAAAGCAAGGTTTATTTCTGTTACAAGTTGCCGTGACAGGGAACTCATCTCAAGCACTCACTGGCTGCAGCGCAGTGAGGCAGGGAGAAGTTACTCTTTCTTGGGGAAGTTAGTTTTTACAAGCAAAAACCATAAAATTTCTTAGAGGGGAGGAGGTTAGTATGGGTCCATCCTTGATTGGTCCAGTTTTTCCTGGGCCTGCACTTTGTCTTATTTCAGCTTATCTGTTTGCCCTGTCAGGAGTTTTACAACCCATCTCTGGGGTCTGGTCATGTTATCTCCGGAGAGGGGCATCTCTTGGTTAATTGGTCACCACCAGACATCCTGACTTTGTTCTTTTGAAAACACCTGACTTTACCCTCTCCAGGAAGGGGGAACTGACTCAGTTTTGTTTATTTTAAGATATCTCTTTCCTTAGCTCTTCTGGGTTTTGGGGGGAACTGTATCTGGGCCTTTGGTGGGAGTCTTTCAATAACAACAGGTACTTGGAAGTTCTCTGACATCAGTGATGAGGATCCTGCCTTGCCTATTTCCATTTACTTAACAAATTTGACATATCTTGTGAAATTTACACACAAATCTTCAAGTTACCTGTTAGACCTACAGCAGCAGACAGGGCAGACTTCCTGTCCTCACAAAGGTTCACAGTCCTGTGTCAGCTTGATGGTTCAGCAAAGCAAGGTGCTTGCTATCAAGCCCAACAACTTGAGTTCAATCCCAGGGATCCACATGGTGGAAAGAAAGAACTGACTCCTGCAATTGTCTTCTGACCTCTACACACACACACACACACACACACACACACACACACACACAAAATGGTAAACAAATGTGTTTTTTAGAAGGTCATAGTCCTAACAGAGAGGTGAGGAAGCAGTCAGGAATCCTGTGAAATGCCCAGGTGCCTTAAGATTTCAACAGAGAGGGGTTGAGGATTTAGGTCAGTTGTAGAGCGCTTGCCTAGCAAGTGCAAGGCCCTGGGTTCAATCCTCAGCTCCAAAAAAACAAAAAACAAAAAAAACATTACAACAGAGAAAAGCTTCAAGGTAAAAAAGGAACCCTAGGGTGTTCCTTGCCCTTCCAGGAGCAGCAAGGCTGCTTCTGGAAGACACTCTGAGCTGAGCCAACAAGGAGAAGTAGATCACTAGTGGGAGAGGGGAGGGAGGCAAGTGAGCAGAGGAAACAGCTTGTGTGAGGCAGGGGGTGTGGCACTTTCCAGGGACAGCTGGTCACCCAGGGACAGCCGAGTCATCCAGTCACCATCCTGGGCCTATGGCTTCCAAAGGGAAGGGGGGCGGGGGCAACAGACCAGGTGAGCAGGGGTCAAAGCTGGGGATGCTAGGAACAGATTTGCATTTCAGAGTATCCCAGCAGAACAGTGGACAATTAGGCAAAAGAAGAGCCGAAAAACCAGTCTGGTCACTGTAGAGCCCCAGGGAAGGACCAGGAAAGGGCTGGGTTTTGGCCTTGGCCCTGGAGATGGAGCCAGGGAACCAGAGGTTACATCTATGAAGGGAGCAGTTTCTGCAGGACACGGAAAGTGGGCCAAGAGGACACAGAGACCACATACCCCTGCTCTTGGTGGTCACCTGGCCCAATGGATGTCATCTTCTGGCCCAAGAACTCGTGGGACATTTTGTATCACTTGAGAACTTTAGCGCTTATTTTGGCCTGTTTGTACAGAAAGACTTTTTTATTTTCTGTTTGGCTTTTGCTTTTATCTTGTTTTGGTTTTTGAGACGGTGTCTTGTGTAACCCAGGATGCCTCGAACTGGCTGTCTCAGGGATCCTATTGTTGTGATAAAATACCATATCAAAACCAACCTGGGGACAAAAGGTTTTACTTCAACTTACAGGTCCAGTCACTGCCATCATGGAGGGAAGTCGTGGCAGGAACTCAAGAGTGGAACTGAAGCAAAGCCATGGAGGGGTGCTGCTTACTGACTTGCTCCCACATAGCTTGTTCAGCCTGCTTTCTTTTTCTTTCTTTCTTTCTTTCTTTCTTTCTTTCTTTCTTTCTTTCTTTCTTTCTTTTTTTTTTTTTTTGGTTTTTCGAGACAGAGTTTCTCTGTGTAGCTTTGCTCCTTTCCTGGATCTCACTCTGTAGACCAGGCTGGCCTCAAACTCACAGAGATCCACCTGCCTCTGCCTCCCGAGTGCTGGGATTAAAGGTGCGCGCCACCACCGCCCAGCTCAGCCTGCTTTCTTAAACACCTCAGAATCACCTGCCCAGGGGTGGGTGGCACCATTCACAATGAGCTGGGCCCTCCCACATCAACCACAAATGTTACAGAGGCATTTTTCTCAATTAAGATTTCCTCTTCCCAGTCATGTCTAGGAAAACTTTGGGGAGTTGGTTCTCTCCTTATCCGCAGGGATCAAACCTGGGTCATCGGGTTTTGGCAGCAAGCACCTTTATCTGCCGAGCCGTCTCCCCAGCCCTAACTATTTTAAAATGTGGGCGTGGAGGTGGACATTCACGTGGTAAGGCATGCGCGTGGAATTTAGGGACAGCCTGAAGGAAGGGTTCTCTCCCTCTAACTTGCGGGGCTGGGTGTACTGAAGGTGAGTTCTCAGGCTTGGTAGTAAGCAGCTGTGCCTGCTGGGCCATCTTGCTGGTCACTAATAGAGTGCTCTAAAGAGAAGTTTAGGTTTACAGAGAAACTGAGAAAATAAAAAAATTCAGGATCTTATATACCTCTCTGCCTCTGGCCCTGACTACCCATCTTTTCTTTCATTCATGTGAAATATTTGTTAAATTTGATGTACCAAGGTACAATGTATTGTTAATTAAAGCCGTGCCCTAGGAAGAGTTTCGAGCCATCTGCAACTAAAAGAAACAAAACTGCCGATTTTACCAGCAGCGGAAAGCGTTCTCACTGGTGGGAAGGGCAAGCAGGTGACAGTGTCAGCATGATGGTCGTCGGTGGGGACCCACCTGCCGGCTCTTCCTTTTGTTTTTGTTACTTGAGTTCTTAAAATAAGGTCTCATGTAGCTCAGCCTGGCCTCAGACTCACTCTATAGCCAAGGATGACCACGACCTTGAATTCTGCATCGATCTCCTGAGTGCTGGGATTGCAGGAGTGTGCTGCCGTGACTGGTTGTATGTGGTGCTTGGACTGAACTTAGGCCTTCATGCATGCTAGGTAAGTACTCTACCATTGATCAACATCATCCCCAGACCCACCCATCCTCTTCCTATTCTACCCATACTTTCCGAATTCAGTAGCTACGGAAGCTCAAGGCTGAACTGACCCCATAGAAAACACAGTCTTCATCCCCTAATTCAAAAAAGACCAAAGGCACACTGGTGTGAAGGCAAAGATTATTTGCACATTTTATTTAAAAGGAAACAGCTTTAAGATAAAAAGGCAGATGTTTTCTTTATTGCAAAGATAACAGTTACAAAAGAGAAGTAATAAATATGACATTGGGATTTTTTTTTTTTTGTTAAAAAATACAACCCCCTGGAATTTGTGAGAAATCCCAAGAACTCACAAGATACAAAAATCTGTCCCACGCTGACAATACCTTTCCTTTAGCTCCTTGGAGCTGCTATCAGACACTGGAAGATGGTCACAACTTCTGGGATTTCAAAAGATCTTGATGTGTCACTTGAGAATTTCGGGGGTCCACTCTGATTTGCATGGAATCAGGTGACAGATATCCTTCTGCTCATTAACATTACTTCCAACAATTCTTTTGTTCTTACAGTAAAGGACTTAGGAGTGGGGAAACAATGGCTGAAATAGAAAGAAAAGGATGAGGGGGAACTAGAGGGTGGGCACTGTTAAGGGCCAGGAGACAGGCAATATGGCAGGTGGAGAGGGGACAGGTAATGATCCACAAGTTCTCCTTCAAATCCCCCATGACGTTAGGATGGAAGCCAGTGAAAAAGAAGTCAGTGCAGTCTGAGTAGAGAGATGGTGGCCAGGAGACAATGCAAGGACCACAGGGAAGAACCATCCAAGAATTAGGCAACATGTCCTCTGAGGACCATAGATGAACAGGACTCGCTGACACAGAACCACGCAGGGACAAAGACGGTTTTCAAGAAGAAACAAGTCTCAGCTACAGATAACAGCAGAGGAGCGAAGGCAGGAAAGGCCAACTGGTAAGCCTTTTCCAAAGAGGCCAGGACCCTGGGAAGGATAAAAGCAGCCTCGGGTTATCCAGAGGCACTAAGAAACAAGCCTGGGGTGTCGGGGGGCGGGGTGTGTGTCATTCAGGCAGACAGGAAAAAAGTGTGAAAATTCTGGTCATCTCCTCCAGGGCGTCAATAAGGCACAGCTGTGGTCAGGTCAGGTCAGCAGGACTATGTGCTGAAAGCAGCCTTGAGCTCCTGGAAGGCTGCCTGGCGGAGTCTCCTAGCCTCCTCCTCCCGTTTCCGCTCATCTTGTTCAGCTTTTAACTCAGCTTCAAATCTGCTGGAGCATGACAAGGCCTGGGCCTGCAGAGAAACAGCAAACAGATGACACAGTAAGGTCAGGGAAGGGTACAGGGATGTTGACACCAAGCAGTGGACATTCAAATCTTGGACAAATGGAGCTGTCACTGCCGAGAGCAGGGCCTCCAGTGACACCTCCTTTGGTCCAAGGTAAGTGCCGATACCATTGCTTTACTGGTGGCTGACTTCTACCTGCTTCTATGTTCCGGGTTTGCTCATTCTCGATTCTTTCTTGAGGTAGTAGTGAGTATTCACTACTTCATGATGCTGGGCCAGCTCCACTGTGAAGCCGCTTCCCCAGACTCTTTCCCACATGCACATTCCTTTGGTTTCACAACAACTTCACTACACTCTGGTGGACCAGCTCTGAACCAGGATCAGCGCTGCTCTCAGACCGCAGCGGCGAAGGTTCTTTGTGCGTCAGATAGAGGGCAGTTGACACAGAAACTCAGCACTGGTCAAGGCGCAGAGAACAAGTGACAATGGAATACTTAGGCACAAACAAGACGCCTCTATCATATTCCTTCCCCAAGACTCAGGGAGAATCATGGGAGAGTGGGTGGAAGCAGGAAGAGCCAGAGGTTGGGGGGTGGGGGCTGCCAGAGTTGAAAGAGTACCGGCTGCGCTCAGAAACTCCCAGCAGCTGTGGTTGCCTGCACAAGACCTGCACACCACCAAGCCAGTCACCATTCCAGCACCGAGTAGAGCAGGAAGGGGTTCATGAGGTCCCATCCTTGGGGACCTATGGGCAGCTGATGGCTTCTGGGAGAAAGAGTCAGTTTTCGTCAAGGGTGTGGCTCCTGGTAGGTCGACCACGCTCCAGTGGATGGCCACACACCCAGAAGTACATGGGTAGCACAAATTGGAGTCAGTAGGTTTTTGTTTTGTTTTATTTTAAGTTTTTCAAGACAGGGTTTCTCTGTGTAGCCCTGACTGTCCTGGAACTCGTTCTGTAGACCAGGATGGCCTCGAACTCACAGAGATCCATCTGCCAGTGCTGGGATTAAAGATGTGGGCCACCACCACCTGGCATTTTTATTTTGTTTAAGAGATGCAAGCTGTGGGGTGGAGGAGAGGAGGCGGATTTGGGAAAAGTTAAAGTGAGGAATTGGGGACAAATATGATCAAAATTCATTGTATAAAATTGTGTGAAATTCTCAAGGAATTAAAAAATATTCTTAAAACATTGCTGCACTCTAGGTGGAAGAATGAATGCCTTGGAATGGTGGAAAGTAAATGCCTGGGAGTATTTGATTGGGATTGCATCTGATAATGGGCTGCAAGAGGAAATCTTTATAATAGCTTTCTAAATGATGTGGATGCTGGGAGGCAGACCTGGGTCCTCTGGTAGAGAATACATACTCTTAACCACTGAGCCATCTCTCCAACCCCAATGCATCAGTTATTGTTCAGTGCTGCTTCTGTGTTCCCAACAACATTTTAGTTCTGGGCTGGAATATAATTCAGTGGCTGAGGACTTAGCTGGCATGCATAAGATCCTGGGTTCAATCATCAATAACTACAAAAAGCAAATATATTTTTAAACCTCTCTCAGTCATTCTAAATTTACTTCTAAATATTACATTTTTGGTTTGCTTTGGTAACATATATATAAAATAATACATGTTTAGCTACGTGTGGTGGCTCATGCTTGCAATCCTAAGACTCAGGAGGTAGTGTTGAGTTCAAGGCCAATCTGGACATATAGAGTTCTAGACTGGCCAGAACTACAGTGTGAGATCCAATCTTCAAATTAAATAAATAAAGTGAATATTACAGGTTTTTGTTTGTATTGTGAGTGGATTTTATAATATCTGTTTTTTTTTAACTTGATTTCTCTTGAATAATACTCTATCAGGGGCTGGGAATACAATCCAGTTGGTAGAGTGCTTGACTAGCATGTATGAAGCCCCATGTTAGTCCCTAGTCCCCAAAAAACGGGATGTGGTGGCAAAAGCCTTCAATTCCAGACCTCAGGAGGTAGAGGCAGAGGATCAGAAGTGTGTGGCCATCCCTGGCTGCACAGCCAGTGTGAGGAAAGCCTGAGACACACGAGACAGGTCTCAATTGTAGTAATAATGATACCTTATCAGATAAGACCATTTCAAAATCCTCCCTTCTAGAGCTGACTTTTTCTGTGGCTTACACATTGGTACCATCTCTCAATGGCACACTGAGTGTGCCTGTGATTTTAATGAAGGCTATGATACAGCCCTTGAAGGCAGCTGTTCCGGTTTACGCCCCCAGCATCATGGACCGGAAGCCCCCTCCCACATGGACGTGGCCCAAGCTTTCCGTGATCATCCTCTCTTACCAATCTGCTGGTCAAATATTGTCTTTTCTCATTTCCTCCCTGGAGAATTACCCACTCGGATCATTCACCCACTTTCCTGTTCGGCTGTTTTTCTCTTCCAACTTGCAGTTCTCTACATAACTTAATATTAATCTCTTGCTGTTAATCTTTCTGTTGTCTTCTTCCTATCTTGACTGGTCTTTTAAAGTATCTTGGACCCCCAAAGTGCTTAAAATCTTGATGTAATTTATCAACCATTTACTCTTACCTCTTATGTTACATTTAAGGAGGTCTCCAATACTCTAAATACCTCCAACATTTCAAATTCATTTTTCTGTATTTCTTTCTAATACTTTTATGGTTTTCTCATGTGGATCTTCTGTATTTTGCTCAGGTAGTCCAGGCTGGCCTTGTACTCACTGCGTAGCCCAAACTTGTTGTGGAATAATCCTCTTGTACAGTGTAAAAATTTGTCACTCAAGTTGGTTTAATAAAATACTAATTGGCCAGGAGTCAGGCAGGAAGTATAGGCAGGGCGACCAAACTAAGAATGCTGGGAAGAGGAAGGGCGGAGTCAGGAGTCGCCAGCCAGATGCAGAGGAAACAAGGTAAGAATACCAAGCCACATGACTAAACACAGATAACAATTACGGATTAATTTAAGTATAAAAGCTAGTTAGTAATAAGCCTGAGCTACCAGCTGAGCATTTATAATTAATATTAAGCCTCTGAGTAGTTATTTGGGAACTGATGGGCCAGAGAAAAATGTACAGTTACACAAACTGACCTTCAACTTTTGATCCTCCTACCTCCACCTCACAAATATTGGGATGACAGATGTATGACACCATACCTGACTTTTTTATTTGGTTCTTTGAGGCAAACACACACACACACACACACACACACACACACACACACTCCTTTATTTTAAATTTTTAATTTCATTTTATGGGTAGGAGTGCTTTGCCTGCATATATGTATGTGCACCACATGTATGCCTTCCTGGTGCCTGTGGAGGTCAGAAGAGGTCGTTGGATCTCCTGGAACTGGAATTACAGATGTTTGTGAGGACCATGTGGATGCTGGGGAGGTCCTCTGTAAGAGCAGCCAGAAAGAGCAGCCAGTGCTCTTAACTACTAAGCTTTCTCTCCTGTGTCTCATTTATTTTAATGGGGGGGGGGGGTGTAAAGGAGGGATTTGAAATTCTTCTACCTAAGTGGTTAGCCAGTAACTGTCATTTACATTTATTTTTAACATTTTTGTCTTTTAAAGCTTCTTTTACACTTATCTATTTATGTATTATTAATTTATCAATTTTGGCAGTACCTGGAACTGAGCCTAGGAAGGGCCTCCCCTTGTGCTGTATCCTCGGACCTATTCGCAACTTTTTGAGACAAGGTCAAGCTGGCAACCTGTGATCCTGTTGCCTCAGTTTCCCACGTAGCTAAGCTTAAAGCCTGTCTGACTAGCTGTTCTCAGACGCTCTTGTTAGTAGTTCACTACTGTTCTGTAGTTCTCACCTGCTGAAATCCCACACCGAAGGCATCTATCCATCCCTCTTATTAGCTGTCCTATTTCAATGGCTGCTGTGCTTGACCCCACATCCACCCACAGGATTTAACATCATATGATACCCTGTTTAAACATTGTTTTGGGGGTGCTATGAGGTAGAACCCAGTGGTCACTTGTGTGCTTAGCATGCACATGGCCATGAATTCAAACCCTACTATCAGAAAATGAGTAAAAATTTATTTTTAATTAAAAAACTTATTTTTAAATTGTGTGTATTGTGCTCGTGTGTGCACACACAGGCATGAGTGTAAGGGTGCCTGGGGGAAGCCAGAAGAGGGCACTGGATCTCTTGGAGCTGGAGCTGTGGGTGGTTGTGAGCCACCTGCTGTGGGTGCTGGAGACTGAACTCAGGATCTGGAAGAACAGTACCTGCTCTGAACGAAAACAGCTCTGTAGCCCCTAATTTTCTTACTACTAAATTTGTTGTTGTGTGTTAAACTCACAGCTAGAGTGAATCTTCTTAACTATTACCATTATATTCTAGTTCTTGTTATCCTAAGATCTCTGTAGTACTGAATTATAGGTATGCACTACCACATAGGGCCCTGATTTAAGATTCTCACAGCTACATTTCTTTTTTAATTTATTTAAATTTTTTTCATACAATATATTTTGACCCTATTCTTTCCCTTCCAGTTACAATTCTTTTGTTTGTTTGTTTGTTTTTTTGAGACAGGGTTTCTCTGTGTAGTTTTGTGCCTTTCCTGGCACTTGCTTTGTAGCCCAGGCTGGACTTGAACTCACAGAGATCCACCTGGCTCTGCCTCCTGAGTGCTGGGATTAAAGGCGTGCGCCACCACCGCTGCCGCCGCCGCCGCCGCCGCCGCCGCCGCCGCCACCACCACCACCACCACCACCACCCGGCTCCCAGTTACAATTCTTGATATAAACATTTTTTTCTTAACTGCCTATAGTGGCACATAATTTATTCATTCCCAGCATTCAAGAGGCAGAGGCAGGCAGACCTGTTTAAGTCTGAGGATAGCCTGCTCCACCCAGAGAGTTCCAGGCCAGCCAGGGCTACACAGTGATAATCTGTTTCAAAATAAAAACAAACACAACTATTCATGACCTGTGATTCTTGTCTGATTGTGTTTTCAAAATTGGTGGCTTCAGAAATTGAACATGACATGATCTTTTTGCATTCATTCTTTTTTTATTATTCATTTATATTGTCTGTTATTATCTATCTATCTATCTATCTATCTATCTATCTATCTATCTATCTATTTATGGTGGGTTTTGGTTTTTCAAGACAGGGTTTCTCTGTGAAACAGTCCTGGTTGTCCTGAACTCACTCTATAGATCAGGCTGGCCTGGAACTCACAGAGATCCAGCTGCCTCTGCCTCCTGAGTGCTGGGTTTAGAGTCGTGTACCACCAACCGCCCAGCTATTGTCTATGTTTTTACAACACTGGATATCAAGCTGTGGGTGCAGCCCAGTAACAGAAGTGTGTATTTAGCATGTATAAAGCCCTGGATTTGATCCTTGGCACTTAAAGAAAATAATAGATCTCACCACGTGTGTTTGTACACAAATATAATCCTAAGCACTCTGGAGGCAAGGGCAGGAAGATTACAAATTTGAGGCCGATCTGGGATACATATGAGACCCTATTTTGAAAACAAGTAAAACAAAATAAAAACACATACTAAGTCGCTACATCCCTCAATATTTACCTGTATTAAGTACATAGGTTATGTGCAAACGTATACCACTTCATGTGTGTGGACGTGAAGGTGCAGGCAGAGGCCAGAGGAGGGGACAGCCTTGACTCTAGCTCCTCAGGGGTCCATCTGGTTTTAGCCTGGAGCTCACTAAGCACTCAAGGCGGCTTGGGAAGCCCAGGGATCCAAATACACTACCATGCCTGGCTTCTTCTTTCTCAGGTAGGTTCAGGGGATTGAACTCAGGTCCACACACTTGCAAGGCAAGTGCTTTGCCGACTACACTATCTCTCCAGCCCTACATACCATTTTATAGTAATTGGGGGTCGGGGGTGAGGTGGGGGGGTTGAGCTTATAAAAATGTTCATGTCTGAGGTTTCTGGAACTCCTTCATGTACACAAAAGGCTAACTACATCCTCAGCTCCCCAGCTGCACTTCCACCTGGCACACTGTCACTTCTGCCCACCCCCTCATTAAGGCCCACCCCTCACTGTCATGATTTAGCATGCATGCTTCTAAGCTAAAGACACACTTTTTAGATCGGTAGATAGGTAGATAGATAGATAGATAGATAGATAGATAGATAGATAGATAGACAGACAGATGAAAGAAATCTCACCCACCTAGAGAGAAGGTTCAGTGGTTAAGAGCTTAAAAGCACTTGCAGAGGACCAAAGTTCAGTTCCTAGTATCCACCTGACAGTTCACAACCATCTGAACTTCCAGTTCCAAGGATTCTGAACACCCAGTTCTGGCCTCTGTAGGCTCAAGGTGCACACACATTTATGCAGGCAAAATACTCATATACTTAAAAGCAATAACAACAAACAAAAACCACTCATAAGAATAGTGGCTAGAATCTAGGTGGTGTGTGGTACACGCCTTTAATTATAGCACTTGAAAGGCAGAGGCAGGCAGATCTCTGTGAGTTCAAGGCCAGCCTGGTCTACAAAGTGAGTTCCAGGACAGCTAGGACTGTTACACAGAGAAGGTCTGTCTTGAAAAAAAAAAAAAAAAAAAAACAGTGGCTAGATCTACATCCACTGGAACTTGGGGTTTCCGGCCAAAGCCAGGTCTTCAATGGCCTTCTTCCCCATCTCTCTCCTCACAGTGATTCCTTCCATCTCTGCCTCCTTCAGTTAGAAGGAAACAGAGATCGTCTTTCCACTACCCCAAGGTATGCTGGAGCTGGCTTGTAACTGCTCAAAAACCAACTGCTTCATTCCCAGAACGCCTGTGAGCTGTTGATAAAATTAGTCATTACAAAATTTTAAATTGTGTGAATCTGTAATCAACTGCACCAAAAGCAGAAGGGTTGAGTACTGAAGGGCCGTCACACTCTGACGACCTCGTTACACGTTACTATTATCTGCCAGGGCTGTGCCTCCAGCGGGGGAATGCTGCGTGATGACCTGACGACTGGGAACAGCCTCCCTGCTCCTCATGCATCTGCTTTCCACTGAGAGCTTGAACTCAGTCTCGGTGTGAGTATTTACACCGTGGAAAGCAGCCAGCACTGCACGTTTGGCCTTCCTTGTCTCTGTCTACACAGTCTCGTCATAATGTGCTGTCCCCACATTTCCCATGTCAAAAGGCAGGTAAAACTTCCAATGTGTTGTCCGTTGCCTTTGCATTATGAAATGTCCTGAGTCATTGAGAGGATGACCTTTTGGTACTTGAAATCATCCATAAGAAATTGCTCAGCACCTCAAGCAATGAAGTAGTTTTTCTCCCTCTCTTTGTCTCTCTCCGTTGCTAGGACGTGTGCGGAGGTCAGAGGTCAGCCTCCAGTGTTAGTTTTCACCCTCACCTTGTGTGAGACACGGTGTCTCTCTTGTTCATTTCTCTGGACCCAGGCTAGCTGGTTTGCCACCTTCTGGCACAAGATACTGGGATTATGGATGTGTACTAACATGTCCTGTTCTGGGGATCTGAACGCTGGCCCTCCTGCAGCAAATACTTTAACCACTGGGTTAGCTCTGAAGCCCCCAAACCCACCAAGGTAGAAAGTCCAAGCTTACTTCCTGGTTTGAAAACCCATCAAAACCTACCAATCCCTGAGCTCAAAAACCTACCATCTGCCAGCCAGTGGTGGCACATGCCTTTAATCCCAGCACTCAAGAGGCAGAGGCAGGTGGATCTCTGAGTTCAAGGCCAGCCTGGCCTATAGAACATGTTCCAGGAAAGTCAGTGCTTCACAGAGAAATCCAAAACCAAACAAACAACCCCTCCCCCCCAACCAATCCCTGAGTTAAAAAACCCACCAATCTCTGGGCTTGCTGCAGCTCAGGACTTGAAATCCCACCAGTCCCCATCCTGGAAATCTTCCTGGAAAACTCCTCCCCCAAGAAACCCTATATAAGCCTGCCTCCTGCTTAATTCCCTACTGCTTCTCGCCTGAGCCACCCTCCTGTGAGGTTTGTTGTGCAGTGTGACTTTGTGGTATTCCTTGGCTCCTGACTGCCAGGATACCTTTACCACTATAATGCAATGTTTCCATTGAGGAAGCCTTTCCCCTCAGAGCTGCAACACTTATCCCACCCTATCCATCTGAGATACAATCTTACTATATAGCTCTGGCAATCCTGGTACTTGCTTTGTAGCTCAGGCTAGCCTCAAACTTATAGCAAACCCCCTGCCTCAGTTTCTCAAGGACTGGGATTACAGGCATGTGCCATCAAACTCAGCCTAAAGTTTCTTTCTTTCTTTCTTTTTCTCTTTCTTTCTTTCTTCTTTCTTTCTTTTTCTTTCCTCTTTCTTTTTCTTCTTTCTTCTTTCTTTCTTTCTTTCTTTCTTTCTTTCTTTCTTTCTTTCTTTCTTTTTATAGCAATACTAATGCTTTATTTAATAGTTGCAGGTATCATGGGCCAAGTGGTGGCTATCCAGGACTTGGTCAGTGCAACCTCCAAGCCTTTTTCTGACTCCAATAGAATAAGCACATCACCCTCCCGAACTGGGGGGGGGGGGGGAGCAGGGGGGGCAACTATGATGTTTCAGATGATAGAGTGACTGGTGTCATCCATAAATTCCACATGCACCTGCGTGCACTGTCCCTGTGATTCAGTCCTGCCCAGCACTTTGGTAGCCTTAGCCAGCTTGATGGGCTGCACGCGACTGTCGCCATGGTGGTGGTGACCTGGTGGAAAGGTCACTTTTTTCTTTTTGAATTATCTTAAACTGTGAACCAACACTCATACAGAAACTATTTTTTAAATCACATTTTTATGTGTTTATGTATTTTGGCTACATGTAAGTCTGTGCCCCATATGCATGCCTGGTCCCTGCAAAGGCCAGAAGAGGATTTTGGAAGCCCTGGAACAGGAGTTACAGACCAGGTGGTTGCTGGGAATCAAACCCAGGTCCTCTGGAAGAGCAGCCAGTGCTCTGAAGCACTCAGGCACTTCTCTAGCCCTAGAAGCTACTTTCTTTTGTTCATTGCAACCACAATCTGGCAACAGATGCAAGAGTCCAGAAAAAGCACCTCTGAGGATCAATATCTATGCGGAGTATGATGTACAATGTAAAATATGTTATCTATAGACTTTATAACAAACAGAACAAACATGTAGTTTGTGGGTTTTTTGTTTTTGTTTTTGTTTTTGTTTTTTAGAGACAGGGTTTCTCTGTGTAGCTTTGGAGCCTTTCCTGGAACTCGCTCTGTAGAGCAGGCTGGCCTCAAACTCACAGAGATCCACCTGCCTCTGCCTCCCCAGTGCTGGGATTAAAGGCATGCACCACCATTGCCCAGCGTAGTTTGTGTTTTTAACATGGGGTCTCCTGTAGCCCAGACAGACCTTGAACTCCATACATAGTGGACTGGAGCCTTGAACTCTTAACCTTCCTACCTCTGCCTCCTGAATGCTAGGGTTACAAGGTATTATAGTTTGTTGCTAAATGTCTACCAAATGTTTACTACTGTCTAAGCTTCAACTTCCTTATCTTCAAGATGAGACAATCGTTGGGTCTAGTGGCAAATGCTTGTGTTCCCAGCACTATGGTGGTGATGTACAAAGATTCAAAGTTCACGGTTAGCCTATATCACAAGAGACTCTGTCTCAAGTCAAACACACAAACAAAAACACCCAAATGGAACCGTAACACCTACCTCCAGGGTGCGGGTGTGTGAACCTGAAGCATTTGGAGGTGACCTAACTCAGCACCGACACCCCCCTTCTCCACCATTCCTAGCTAGGCCAGCAGGAGAGCATAACTTGTCATCTCGTCACCCAGGAATCTTTCATCTCCTCCACCACAAATCTTGCCTCTGGGTTCTATAACCCACCCCTGACCCTGAACCCCCACCCCATGACCTATCTGCTCAGTCATCTTGCTTTTTATTTCCATGTTTCCTAGACAATTTCTCTCTGATAGGAAAACATACTGATTTCTCTCAGAAGCTGCAAAGTAAACAAAAATGTTCTTATCTAACCCCAAACTACTGTCTCACCTGCTGGGCACCTGCAATGGAGACTTGGCTCTCGAGGATCCTTCTACTAGGTCCATCCCAATGCAATCCACTCAGTAGGGCGAATCTGATCCCTTAAACATCCCTACTGAGGGCTGGCCAGATTGCTTGCTGCCAAACTTGACAACCTGAGTTCAATCTGTAACACTCCCATGGTAGAAGGAGAGAACAGCTAGGGCCGGAGAGCTGGCTCAGAGGTTAGGAGCACATACTGCTCTTCCACATGGACCTAAGTTCAATTCCCAGCACCCACATCAGGAGGCTCAAGAACACCGGTATGTCTTGGGACATCTGACACCTCCTGCCTCTTTGGGCAACTACAGTCATGGTCACAGATTCATCCATATACATAATTAACAAAAATAAAATTTAAAAAGCCCAAACTGCTCCTGTCCAGCAAAGTAGCATCTTTCAAAAAACAACAACAACAACAACAACAACAAAAAAACACTGCCTTTCATCACTTATAATGAGGAAATTCTGAATAACTTTCCTAGGGACCTATTGAGTCAGAGCTCACGCCTAGTTGGGCAAGGAGTGGGTGTGGCCAGGTGACTGTTTTCTTGGCCTCTGTACCCAATCATCCAACTATTTATGGACCAGTGAGGGAAGTCCCCCATATTCAGAACCCTGATACCCTCTAGGTTCTCTCTTACACAAGCCGGGACGGGCGGGCTAGATGCCTGAGCCAGAGGCTCCAAGTCTCCCCTCAGTTCTCACACTGGAAAGGCGTCAGCTGGCCTCTCTCAGGGAGATACAGAATTCACTGTCCTGCTGGCCTGGGCCTGGAGACCCCACCGCCAGTTAGACAGGAGGAAGCCTGGAGAGAGGGTGGGCTGCAGAGACTCTGGGTGGTTGACAGCGTTTGCTGTTCTTGCAGAAGACCTGAGCTCGTTTCCCAGCTGCGGGGAGCTGGACAGTCTTTTCCAGCTTCCACCAGCCCTACATAACACACGAGCAGACACATAGCCTTAAAAAAGTAAAAGTTTTTAAAAAAAAATTTAAAATGTGTGTGTGTGCACACATGTGAATATAGTTGCCCATGGATATCCCTGGAACTGGAGTTACAGAAGGTTGTCCACTGCTGGACATGGATGCTGGGAACCAAAACCTTTAGAATAAAAAAAAAAGCAAAACATCTTCACCACTGGGAAAAAAAAAAAAGTAGCATTTTTCTCCAGCATTCCCTTGAGCCTCTGATGACTCCATCTTTTTCCTGAAGGTGGAAATACAAAGCTTTCCCTACAGCCCAGTCACCACCACCAAGATTCACTCTCCTGATGTGATGTGTCAACACGCACTTGTGAAGGTGGCTCCTACCTCTGTGTCACTGGGTGCCCACTGGGTACCCATCGAACGTATTTCTTCCTTTCTTTCTTCCTATGGGAAGCTCACCTGGCATGGGGAGCCTGACCCTACCCCTGACCCCACCCCTGGCCCCACCCCTGGCCCCACCCTTGGCCCCACCCCTGGCCCCAGGAGGGGGCTATGAAGACAGCCATATTCCAGCCATTGCCAATGGTGAATAGAGGAAGTAAAAGAATTCCTTCATGATCCATCCTTACAGCAAGACACGCAGAGCTCCAAGAAAGACAGACATTTTTATAGCCTCCGTGTGTCCATTATAGAGTGCCATTTGCAGCCCTTGCCATACCCACCAAATCCGCTCATGCCTCTGCTGTGCCTGAAGTTGGCTTGGACTTCACACGGAAGCCAGTTTATCACTTTTCCTCCTCAGACCACTCCCACTTGGGAGAGGGGCTTTCTTGTCACAAAAATCTCAGCTCCCCTCCTCAGTGCTCACCTCACGTTGGTCTTCCCCAAACCCCCGATAAGGTAGTCACAGGCCCTGAAGCTCTAAAGTGGTGTGTCTTTGTGTTGTCCCTGGTCCCACGTCACAGTGCTTGGCAGCCTGACATTCTCCCCCAGCACCTGCAGAACCTCTCCTAAGACATCTGTATCAGACCTCGTGGTGTCAGACCTGCCCAGAGAGCTCTGAGGTCTCCCCAGGCCCTGCAGTGGCGCTACCCCAGCCTGGCTGCCCCTGACGTCACCTGCAGTGCTGGGTCAACCACATGTTTCCTGACAACGTCCCCAACCCCCACACACCCAAAAAAGTTTTAAAGAGACTGGGGTTGGGCCTGGGAGGCCAGTCTACAGGTGTCCCTCCGGCTGGGGTTATATCCAGGGACCATCTGACCTCAGAGTCACCCCATAACAAAGGGTGGGAAGTGGTGGTCCAGTTCCCAAGTCTCCACACTTACATTTTGGCTTGCTTTCCCAACTGTAGCACCAGCCCTTCCCCCTCACACAACTCCATGTTCTCCAAGCCTCCAGGACTCCAGCCCTCCATGCCTTGGAGTCTTGGCTTGCAGTTCCCATGACCAGAACGCCTCCCTTCCTTGATTACAAGGTGAATCCCCATTCATCTCAGAACATCTGTCACCAGCCTCACCTCCCTTACGGCCTCTCCCAAACCCAGCCGGTGCTTCCCTCCGTTCGTCATTCATGCGAACGTTTATTGAGGGCCATTACACATCACACCGGGCTGACGCTGTAATTACAAAGATAACCCGCCTACTCTGCCTTTGAGTCTGGTTGAGGAGGCAGACGTATAAACACAGCAGGTAGGAAAAAGTTTATTGTTTTGTGTGTTTCATCTTTTCTCCTTATAAAAATAATGCACACTAATTCTACAACACTACAGAAGTATAAAAACGAGTCCCTTGACGTAACTATTACTAATACTTTCATACATAATTATCTAGGCTGTGTTCAGTATTTAAAGTCAGGTGTCCACATATTACTGTGCTTGATTTACTTTGGACATCTGTGTACACATATTACACAGCTTCGCCTCACCTTCGATGGCTACAGAGTGAGCAAACACATGGTCATGCCGTGATGGACTCATCTCTGATAACTGAAGTTCAGCTTGTGTCCAGTTTGCATCAACCCTAACAGTGTTATAGGAAAATCCTTCCCAAGTGCGCAAGCACCTCAGGAGGGAGACGTTCCCGAGACAGAGTAGTAAATGCACTACAGACGGATCAATTGACACTCTCCTTGCAAGTGTCCAACAGCACCTTGAACAGACACAAACAGTGCCACTTGCACATGGGATAAAGGCACTCAGGAGGGCCTTTTCAGGCTTGGATAGGCATGAGTGGGCTGGCCTGGAAGGCAGTCCAAAGGGAGCAGAGTTTTCCAAACAGAGGTCCTGGGGTGGCATTCTGGGCAAAGAGAGCTACAGATTCTGAGGATCGGTTGTGAAAATTCCCAGCAACGTCTGAAGGACTCGATGGGACTGGAGCAGGGATAACAGGCAAGTCACGACAGGTCCTGCATGCCCTGGTGATACAGTCACAGGGACCCATGTGCTTCACCTAGGGCACTTAGCCCAGTGCACTTGGCGGTGAACTGTCCTGCTGCTCTTGGGCCTCAGTCCTAGGACCTTTCCCAAGAAATCTCAAGAGACTGAAAATGTGAAGGCACTAATGGATGGAAGAAACTCAGATCTCCCAGAGGCTGGCAACTGACTGAAGAAGCATGCAATCCTGACAGCTTGGACGAGGTGCCGACTGCTCCCCACGAGCCAGGCAATCGTTTAACACTACACATGCAAGCTCATCTAATCCTGTTGGTGCGTCTTCGGTACAAATGGAAACAGGGCCAGCGTAGCAGCATGAAGGAGGGGGGCAGAGATACTCTTGGGCTAGCTAGTGGGGGGCACGGGCCCGTCTCACTGCACCCTGCCCTGCTTGGCAGCAGGTGTGAAGGGGCCCCCTGTCCGTGTGTTTGCAGGTGTGCTCTGCAAAGACAGGGGTGGCAGCAGCTAGCTTTGGACAGGTGCTTCAGTGCTCAGGGATTGTGGACTTGCAGGGTTGTGAGGCCTCCCCACCACCTGATCACCGTGATGTGAACATTTGATGTGGGGCAGGCCACCCTGCCACCCTCCCCTGACCCCTCTCCTACTTGTGTCCAAACCATATGTTATTATTTTTAAGATTTATCTTTAATGATTTGTTGTTGTTTGAGACAGGGTTTCTCTGTGTAGCCCTGGCTGTCCTAGAACTCGCTCTGTAGACCAGGCTGGCCTCAAACTCGCAGGCATCCACCTGTCTCTGCCTCCTGAGTGCTGGGATTAAAGACATGTGTCACCACTGCCTGGTGATATTTATTTATTTTTAAAGTGTGTGTGTGTGTGTGTGTGTGTGTGTGTGTGTGTGTGTATGTGAAGAGGGCATTGGATTCCCTGGAACTGGAGTTAGAGGGATCGTAAGCTGTGCAGTGTAGGTGCTGGGAACCAAACTCCAGTCCTCTGCAAGAGCGGCATCTTTCCAGGCCTCCCACCCAGATGTTTAAGATGGGGAAAAGGGGAGCTATGGAAACACCTCAAAGTCTAGACGGAGAGTCTGAGGCCAACAAACCCTCCTGAGCCTGTGAGCAGGTGTCTTCTGTGCTGTGTGAGGACACACTTTCACTTCCCAGTACAGCCTTGTCCTGAGTGAGCTCATGGGTCACTGCACAGGAAGTGGCCTGTCACCAGGGCAGGGTAAAGGAGGAGTGGAGGCTGGGTAGGGAAGGAACACGACGCTTACCTTAGCTTCAAAGAAGTTCTTGGCACCTCTGACGCCCTCCAGGGCAACATCAATCTCAGAAAGCTTGGCCAATGCCAACAGCCCACTGTCCTCTTGCAGCTCACCAGCAGCGGCTTTGTGAAAAATGAGCAGGAACTGCGGGAGGGAGAGGGACCGGAGGGTTACTGCTGTCCACGATGCCTCACCAACACAGCTCACCAACAAAAACACAGCCTCACCAACACACACAGCCTCACCAACACAGCCTCACCAACACACACAGCCTCACCAACACACACAGCCTCATCAACACACACAGCCTCACCAACACACACAGCCTCACCAACACACACAGCCTCACCAACACACACAGCTCACCAACACAGCCTCACCAACACACACAGCCTCACCAACACACACAGCCTCACTAACACACACAGCTCACCAACACAGCCTCACCAACACACACAGCCTCACCAACACACACATCCTCACCAACACACACAGCCTCATCAACACACACGGCCTCACCAAGACACACGGCCTCACCAACACACACAGCCTCACCAACACACACAGCCTCACCAACACAGCCTCACCAACACACACAGCCTCACCAACACACACGGCCTCACCAACACACACAGCCTCACCAACACACACAGCCTCACCAACACACACAGCCTCACCAACACACACAGCTCACCAACACAGCCTCACCAACACACACAGCCTCACCAACACACACGGCCTCACCAACACACACAGCCTCACCAACACAGCCACAATAATCCCTCCGGCCTGAGCAAATGACATTCTTGCCAAGCACTTGAAAAGGATGGGTTTTTAAAAAGATTGACTTTTTAATGGTATGCACATGGGGGAGGATGTGCATGTGTGGGTGCAGGTGTCCACAGACTTCAAAAGAGGGCATTGGAACCCCTGGAGCTGGGGTTATTGGAAGTTGTGAGCTGCCTGATACGGGTACTAGGAACCAAATTTGAATCCTCTGCCAGAGCAGCAAGCACACTTAGCCATCTCTCCTACCTGGAAAGAACATTTATGTCTATGTATACATGGAGAATTACTTTGTCCCTTACCAGATCATCAAAACAATAAAGGGGGGGGGGCTCAATAAGGGCATAGCTCAGTGGTAAAGCAATGCTTAGTATGTGTAAGGACCTGAGTCCAATCCCAAGTAACACATAAATTAATTGAATTAAATCCTGTTCTCTCCCCCATCAGTAATGCCACTGTTGGGAATCTATCCCTCAAAAATCCACACAATAAGGCTGCAGAGGGCCGGGTGGTGGTGCACACTTTTAATCCCAGTGCTTGGGAGGCAGATGCAGGCGGATCTCTGAGTTTGCGGGTAGCCTGGTCTACAGAGCGAGTTCCAGGACAGACTCCAAAGCTACACAGAGAAATCCTATCTCGAAATAATAATAATAATAATAATAATAATAATAATAATAATAATAATAATGCAGATTAACCCTGTTGGTAGAAAGCCCTGGGTTCAATCCCTAGTAAGTATTGCATAAACATGATGGTATAGGTCTGTAATCCGAAAGTTTATTTATTTGCTTGTATTTATTTCTTTGAGACAAGATCTCACTATGTAGGTTTGGCTGGGTATCTATACACCAGGAAGACCTCAACATCATAGAAATCTACCTGTCTGTGTCCATCTCCAGAATGCTGGGATTGTAGGCATGTGCCTGGCTCTCATCCATCCATCCATCCATCCATTCTTCATTCAGTGCATGCGTGCGTGCGTGCGTGCGTGCTTGCGTGCGTACGTGCAGGCATGCACATTCCACGACACAAGTATGGAGGGCAGAGTCAGTTCTTGCCTTCCACCTTATTGAGGCAGGGTCTGTCTTGTTTCTAGCTGGCCCTCCAACTTCCCACCAATTCTCCTGTCCCTACCTGCCATCTTTCTATGGGAGTGCTGGGTTTACAGATGTGTGCTAATACACCCAGCTTTTTACATGTGTCCCAGGGAGTAAACTTCAGGCTTGTACAGCTAGCACAGCTGGAGCCTCTGTCCACCAGCCATTTCCCTGCTCCCTGTATGCTATTTTTGAACTAAACAAATTATTTTTTTTTTTTAGGGGTGTGTGAATGATCTTGAACTCAGGAAGATCCACCTTCCAAATGCTGGGATTACTGACCTTTACCGCACACCCAGCTCCAACTTCATTATTATTATTATTGTATTTTTTAAAAAGCATATATTACCAGGCAGTGGTGGCGCACGCCTTTAATCCCAGCACTCGGGAGGCAGAGGCAGGCGGATCTCTATGAGTTTGAGGTCCCCCTGGGCTACAGAGTGTGTTCCAGGAAAGGCACAAAGCTACACAGAAAAACCCTGTCTCAGAAAACAAAAACAAAAACAAACAAACAAACAAAAAGCTCATATATTTATTTATGTACTTATTGTGCGTGTGTACCGTGGTACACACGCGGAGGCCAGAGGACTATTTACAGGAGTCGGTTCTCTTCTTAAACTATGTGAGTCCCTGAGACTAAACTCAGGTTGTCAGGCCGGGTCTTTTGAGCCACTTCGTTGCCCCCGCTCCCTGGCCCGCCTTTTTAATATCTCTTAGCTACCTCTATTTTTCTCCCATGTTCTGTTTTTGCATGAGACTGCCTACCTTCCTTGCAGTTTCCTAAGCCATCTTCGTAGGCCTTAGTTTATCTTCAATGCAGTAGCTCTTGCTACTTGTCATTTCAGTGTTTTATTTGTTTATACACATATGTGGAGGGCAGAGGATAACTTACAAGAGTCAGTTCTCGCCTTCCACCATGTGGGTCCCTGGGATCGAACTCAGGTCAGCAGGTTGGACATCAAGTGTCTCTACCTACTGAGTCACCTCCCCAGTCCTGTTTGTTATTTTTGTTTGTTTGTTTTTGTTTTCGGAGACAGGGTTCCTCTACCTAGTCCTGGCTGTCCTGGAACTCACTATGTAGACCAGGCTGCTCTCAAACTCATAGCTCTACCTGCCTTGGCCTCCTGAGTGCTGGGATTAAAGGCAACACCCCAGCCGGCTCTGTTCACTAGTTTCTGAGATGAGAGGGTCCTGCTAGGTGGCTGGTCTCAGTGATACTCCAACACTGGCCTCTGGAGCTGGCGGGACTGCAGGTGTGTGCCACCATTCCTGGCTTCCTACAGTATCTTTTGACTCAGAAAAGTTTTACATAAAATCTGCCAAATCCTTTTCTTTCCTCTTGCCAGAGAGAGGCTTAGGAAAACCTTCCCCAACACCAAGGTTACATAAACAGTCAGGTATGTTTCTGTCTAGTATTTTTATGGCTTTTTTTAAAAACTTGTAAATATTTAATCTCTGAAATGTATTCTGTTCTATTGCGAGGGTAATCATTAACCTTATTTTTCTCCCAAATAGTTACTTAGTAAGCCCCACATTTATTGTGTCATCCACCATCTTCCTCCACATTCAAAACGTGTGATCGGAGCAAAGAAATCCTGGAGGACAATTGTATCAGGGCCTCTACAGAATCAGTTCTTAAATACTAGGCTCTCCTCTCCCTGACCTATCTCTCCCTGGGTCACCTTATAAATATTTAATTCCTTTCTTAAGTGTTCTTACAAAGCTAGCATGGGGGCTCACACACGTAACATCAGCAGCAGGAGGCTGAGGCAGGCAGATTGCCAAGCGTTTCAGACCAGCGTGGGCTATGGTATGAAACTCTAACCCAAAATAAAACAAAAACAAACAACAACAAACACCTATGAATTACAAAAAAAATCCCTTATTACATTTTATTCATTTTGTATCTGTGCATGCCATGGTGTACATATGGAGGTCAAAGGACAACTTGGCTGGTTCTCTTCTACCATGTGTGAGCCCATGATTGAACTCAGGTTGTCAGGATTTGCCCCCACAAAAACCTACAAGTTGGGGGTCGGCAATGGAGACATGGCTCCGTGGTTAAGAGGTCGTGTTGTACTTGCAGGGGACTCAGGTTCTTGCCCAGCACCCACACAGTGTCTCACAAACATCTAGAATTCCAGTTCTAGGGGACTCAAGACCCTCTTCTGGCCTCCGTAAACACTAGGCATGCACATGGTACACATACATTCATGCAGGCAAAACCTTTATACACATAAATAAAATAAATAAATCTTGAAAAATTACAGATTTTTCTAAGCACTATCCAATTTCTATGGACACCACCATACCCCATTTATAAACGGATGGGCCCAAACTACTGGGGTTTCTCCAGGTTTTCTGGTGCTACTGAAAGCATGTACAGAGGGAAAATATAGCCATCTTCCCTAAAGAATGCTTTTTCTGAAAGATAGTCAACCGCCTCAACAGGCTTTCCAAATCCCAACTCCAGGGTCTTAGCTCCCAAGGCTACAACTTCCTCTTTCCTAGGAAGCCTGCTTGACGCTTGCACTTCTTGCTCAGGCCTCACTCCGCGGTGGACACTGGTGAACACTAACCCAAGGGATGAAGGGAGGTGTGTGGGGACTTGTAGCTTCTCTGAGGTCCCTGAGGCTGTCCGGATGAACAGAAATGCCACACTCGCCTGCCTGCAGCTTCCAACTCTCTCACTAGAGGCCGGCAAAGACTCAGTTTGCAGCAGGTTCTTAGAGCCAGCACATTGGCTGGAGAGGAAGCAAGTCTGTTATAGGCGGCCAGGCCCCCAGCCATGGGATGCAGGCCAGGAGGGTGGGGAGAGTGGGAACTGCTGCCTTCCCCTTGGTTCTCTCTTCTCTCATGAAAGAGATGAAGTGAAGACTTCAGCACAGCAAATGTGAGCTGTGGATGGAGTAAACGTCTGCCCCTCAGCACCTGACTCCTGTGACACTTTGGTCCCTAAGTCCAAAAGTGTTAAGAGGTGGTAGCCACAAGAAGGCCAATAGGCCACTGAGAGGGAGGATGCCTTTCTTAGGGGCTGTGTACTCCCGTTCTCACACCATGACGATCTTCCGTCCGTGCTTGCCCTGTGCTTTCCACCCTGACTTAAAGCTGCACACGGCCTCCACCAGGAGCTTTGCAGAGGCTGGTACCGTGCCCTTGGACTCCCAGAACTGCAGGCCAAGACAAACTTCATTTCTTTCTAAATAATCCAAGCCGGGATGGTCTGTTATTACTAAAGAAACCCAGCCAAACACCTAGCTGTCCTTAAATCCTTCATTTACTGGAGGTCTCCTCAAGGAGAGCTACCTTCTACAGTAACACTTCTCAGAGACTCAGTAAAGAGGGAACATTGTCCCAGCTCAGCATCCAGCGACTCTCCATTTCCCAAGACTCAGTTTTCTCACCTCTAAAATGGAGGCGGGGCTAGAGAGAAGGCTCAGAGTATTTGTCATCAAGACTGACAACCTAAGCTTGATCCCCAGGGCCCACATGATGGAAGTTGTCCTCTGACCTCCATAGGTGTGCCGCGGCATCCATGTACCCCTTCCCTCAACACTAAACAAATAAATACATAAAACTAAATTTTCACAAAGTGTTAGTGGAGGTGACTGTTCACGTTCACAGAAGAGCTTTGTGAACCAGAAACTTTAGCGAATCCCTTGGGCCTTTTCCAGTACTGTTTGCTCTGAGCCCTGAGGTCCAAGACATCCAGGATCAACAGCATTCCCCATCAAAACCCAGGGGTCTCCTAACCCCAGCCAGCCAGAAAAGAAAAGAAAAAGAGAATCCAGTTCAACCCGACCGCAGCCAGCATACCCGGCACTCCCATTTCACCGTTACAGTCACTGCCTTGAATGACAGTCCCCTTCTCTGCCCAACCTTGTTTGTTTTCCTATTTATAGTCCACAAAGACTGGCATGGTGTTGAGCTGGAAAATGTCCCAGTGGCGACTCTGAGGGGGAGGGGAGGAGAGGTAGAGAACAAAGGCCAAGGGCAGAGGGAGCTAGCGCAGTTCTGAAGCTCATTCAGTCCCACGCCCGTGGATGCCGTCCCAAGAGTGAGGGAATTTTTAACTTCAGGACTGTGGCTAGTGGTGTACAAATACTTCCCATGTTAGAGGGCTTCGTTTGTAAGTGACAGACGTAAATTTCTTTTTTAGGACAAAGGAGGTAACTCACTATAGAGAAAGGATGTGTCAAGAACCCAAGGATGGGCTGACAAGAAGGCTCAGCAGGCAAAGGGGCTTGCTGCCAAGACTGACAACCTGAGTTCAAGCCCTGGACTGATGTAGCGGAAGGGGAGAACTAACTTCTCCAAGTTGTCCTCTGCTCTTCACACATGCACGGAGGCACATATGTCCCATTCAATAAATAAGGTAAAAAAGGGTAAAGCTAGGTGTGACAGTACAAGCCTGAAATCCCATCAGAGGCAAGAGGATCAGGAGTTCAAGGTCATCCTCAGCTACAAGAGTGAGTTTGAGGCCAGCCTTCGCTATGTAAGACCCTGTCTTCAGGGATGGAAAGATGGCTCCAGCAGTTAACTGCATTTGTTGCTCTTGTAGCGGGCCCAGGTTTGATTCTCAGTTCCAACATGGAGGCTCACGATCATTTGTAATCCCAGTTCCAGGAGATCTGATGCTCTCTTCTGGCCTCCAAGGCACTAGACACACATGTGATATACAGATGTACATATAGACAAAATATTCATACATATAAAATCATTTGTGAAAAATGTTTTTTAAGACCTTGTCTTAACTCTCCCCACCCCTAAAATCACACACACACACACACACACACACACACACACACAGAAACAGAGACAGAGACAGAGAACCAGTGGACTATGGTGATACTCGCCTATAATCCCCAGCACTAAAAAGGCTAAAATAGAAAGATTGCTACGTGTTCAAAGCCAGCCTGGGCTACATATTGAGTTTTAGGCTAGTCTAGACAACAGAGTGAGACTCTGACTCAAAAAACCAAATAGAACTCCACGGTGGCCAGGTGTGTGGTACAAGCCTACAGGTTCCGCACTTGGGGAGCTAAAGCAGAAGAATCACATGTCTGAAGCCAGCCTGGGATGGATTCTGCTTCCAGGAAAGTTGAACTTTCTCAAGAGACACACACTGTTCTGACAGCCAGGGGTCTGCCTGTGTGCCCAGGTGGCTTCTGCCGTGGGTAGATACAGCAAAGCAAATCACAGAGCAGAGTGAAGCTTGTGGGGGGTCTAGACGATCACACGTCCTCACACTTCCAAGCCCACAGACCTAGGACAATCTAGAAATGGGACCAAGACAGGGCTTGGCGCTCACAAAGAAAGGACTGATGTAAATAGTGTTGGAGTTGCTTACAGGGCCAAGAGCTAACAAAACTGCTTTGGAGCTCTCCAAACCTTGGATGTCCACTTCTGTGAGAAATGGCCACACCAGAAGCTAACCAAAAGATGGCCAAGTAGCTTTGATTCAGTTGGATAACCTGTGGTGGCCTCTGAATGAAACAGGAGAGAGGAAGCCGGAGAGATGGCCCAGTGGTTAAGAGTACTGCTCTCAAGGGCCTGGCTGATTCAGAACCTACAATAGGAAAACAGAAAATGTCTAATTCTATCATCTTGACATTAGGAGGCTGTCACAAGCTTTGTGACATCATGTCCAACTGAAACATGAAAAAATCTTCCAATAAAACCCATACACACACCCCAAAAATTATGTAAGAAGTCAGACAAAGTGGCTCATAGGCAGAAACTTATAGCAATCCTCCTGCCTCAGCCTTCATGTACTGGGATTATAGACATAAGCTACCATGAAAGATTTTTTTTTTTTTTTGGAGACAAGGTCTCATGTAATTCACTGTTCACTCATGATCAGCCTCTAGCTCCCAAGTGCTGGGATTATAGGAATGTGCCACCCACACAGTTTACAAAGGATGTGTTTAAAAGCTGAGTTGATGATTAAATATCCATTCAAAGAGCATTCTCAGAGGCAAACCCATTTGCATTCAGGGGCTGTGGACTGGGGGTCTTCTCGGGCTCAGCAGGCCACAGGTACCTCCCGGAAGCTGAGCTTGCCATCAAAGTCCTCATCCACCTCTTTGATCATACTCTTCAGGCCCAGGTGCGTCTGGGGAGCCCCCAGTTTCTCCATCATGAGCTTCAGCTCCATCAGGTCAATAAAGCCATCCCTTCCAGCATCATACCTGCAAGGTCAGAGGAGGAAAGGTCAGGACAGAACTAGTCTCCCAGATGTGTAACTCTTGGTTTTATCTACAGAAGAGTAACTGCCTCCTGCTTTGCAAGGCTTTTCAGGCCACTTTACCACAAGTGACCCCTCAAGGCTACCTCATCCGGAGGGAACCCCCCCCCCCACCACCACCAAGGCCACCTCATCAGAAGGACTCCTCAGGTTACCTCATCAGAAGAGACTCCTCTTTTAGCAAAAAATTTGTCTTTGTGCTTTGCACTCTCAAAATGTCGTTCATGTCTTTTATTTCCTTCATGGCTTTCATTGTCAGTCAACCAACACAGATCCAACACCTCCAAATGTTGGACTCTGTGCGTGGGGCATGCCCTGAAACTCAACAGATGCTACACCTAGTGACAGACCTTCCTAGTGGTCACCGTCCTGGAGTCTCTGCCACACCATTCCTGGCACCTCCCCTCTCTCCTGCTTGTGTTGTGTCTTTGAAAGCTGCCTTCCACCCCAAGTGTGGCTGTGAAGTGGGTGTGGTCTCGCCTCAGGCTCTGTGCTTCTACTTCCCGGTCACTTATCTCCATGCCTGAGTAGTCACAGCTCTGTGGGTGGCTGTCCTCCCACGGGGGCCAGCTCCTCTCCTGGCTGTCACTCTAGCCATGCATCCCTGCCTGGAAATAAGACCAGCTTCGTGAAGTAAGAGGTCTACCTTGACCCTTTCTCCTTGGGCCAGCCATCTTCAGGTACCTACTCTGCACTTCCTCCCAGCCACTTCCTACCCAGCTCCCTTTCAACACTAGGGCCTCCCAGGACTTCCCAAGGGCTCCTTGGCTCCCTTCCCAGTGAGCCCTTCCTATACTTCCTGCTTCTTCGTACTTCCCAGAAACCCTTTGTTGCTCAGGTCTGAACATCTTGCTTTAAAGAACAAACAAGAAAGTGACAGCACTCTGGAGGCAGAGGCAGACAGATCCCTGTGAGCTCCAGGCCAGCCTGTTCTAAGTAGTGAATTCCAGGCCCGTAAAGAGAAACCCCATCTCAATAAAATAAAAAGAACAAATAAGAGGCTTAGGATGAAGCTCAATGAAAGAACACTTGCTTAGCATTAGGCAGGAAGCCCCGGGTTCCGTTCCCCAGCATCACATACACAGAAACAAGAATGAATCAGTTAGGAGGGTAGGGGAAGGGGGAGTGCACGCCTTTAATCCCAGCACTCGGAAGGCAGAGGCAGGAGAGTCTCTGTGAGTTTGAAGCCAGCCTGGTCTACAGAGTGAGATCCAGGACAGCCAGGGCTACACAGAGAAACCTTGTCTCAAAAAAAGAATGAATCAGTCAGGTCTCCACAGCCAAGATCTGGGAAGCACCCAAGAGTCCAGACACAGATGGGCTGATAACACAATGGGCTCACCCACACAGTGCAGTATAGAACAGTTACAGATTGGAATATTCCTCAGCAATAAAAGGAAGAGAACTTTGATGCATGGTACTACACAGGTGACCCTCAGGGATGCCACAATAAGTCAATTAAGTCAGTCACAAAAGGACAGTAGCCAAACTCATATAGACAGAGGCTGAAGGGTGTTTTCTGGGGTGGGAGGGATGGCTTCATGGGTAAAGGTTCAATCTGGGACAAGGGTCAAGTCACTGGTGCAACTCTGTGTACATACCGAAGGCCCCTCAACTGTGTTCACTTAAATGGTTAATATGGTCATTTTATTTCCTTTGTATTTTTATTATTTTTAATTATGTGCATGTATGTGAATCTGGGTGTGGGTATGTGCCCATGAGTGCAGGTGCCCACAGAAGCCAGAGGCTTCAGATCGCCCTGAGGTGGAGTTACAGGGGGTTGTGAACTACCTGATGTGAGTGCTAGGAACTAAATTTGGGTCCTCTGTAAGAGCAGCGCTCACTCTGAACCACAGAACCATCCACCGGTCCACTCCCCACTCCCGTGTGTGTGTGTGTGTGTGTGTGTGTGTGTGTGTGTGTGTGTGTGTGTGTGTGTGTTTAGACAGGGCTCCACTCTGTAGCTCAGACCAGCCTCAAATTCACTCTGAATCTCCCAAGAGATGGATTGCAGTTGTGTGCAACTACACCAGCTTGAAGTGGTCATTTTTGTTAAGCACATTTTACCATATTTTTAAAAGATTATATTCAGTCTTTTCTACTATCTATCTGCCCCCACCCCCATAATGAAAAAGCATCTCTGTTGAGAACCACCACCATTCACCAAGAAATGTAGCCTGTGGGCAACTGGAAATCTAACTGTGGGCCGTGGTATTAAAGCTCACATTGTCATGCTGGAAGGGGCCAGGACTCCTGGACACACTGACACACGGCATTCTAGCCACAGGGGCTGATTCATGCTGTCCTGCTCATTGCAAACACAAGCACCACTCCCTCCTCCACAGCCTTCCTGCTCCCCAATCGCACCCATTGCATGTCCTTTTCTGGTGCCAGGATTCACTGCCCTCTCTTGTTAGCTGTTTCTTCCTCAAGCCCTCTGAGCTCCCACTGGGCACAGCCTTGTTGCTGGAAGACCTACTCTAAAAAGTATACAGGCAAGATCTCTGTGTGACTAGTGATGACCTCTGAGAATCCTGTAATATGGGTGCCCCATGTCTGGAAATCAACAGGGTGCCTCCAGGTTTCCAGATGGGCCAGTCCAGGACCCCAAGGCATAAAAGGATGATGTATGATCACTTAATAACACAATACCAAACATCCAGGAAGCTGAGGCAGGACTATCTCAGTGAGTTTAAGGCCAACCTGGGCTACAAAGCTTGAGACCCTATCTCAAAACAAGCAAACAATGATTTCCATGGGTTTACCAAAACTGACTCAATGTAGACCTCATTTACCTACCTTTTTTTTTTTTTTAACTGAAAAATCAAAGCTCTAGGGCTAGGAACGTAAGTAACTTGGTGGGTGATACAGCCCTTGTCTGCAGCCCTTGTGTGAGGTTCCAAATGACTCTCCCATAGTCATGAAAATAGATGTTTGAGCTATTTCTCTGTTTTGGATCTCACAAATGATGCCACTTTGGGAGTGGCGATGTGGCACAGCGGTTAAGAGCATGTATTATTCTTACAGGGGATCCAAGTTCCCAGAACCCACATCAGAAAGCCTACATCCACCTATGACTAGAGTTCCAAGGGATCTGATACCTGCTTCTGGCCACTGTAGTTCTGAGTGCACACATACTACACGCGCACATACAAATGAATAAAAATAAAACTTAAAAGCGTACATCGTAAAAAGGAAACTCTTCAGAAGTCTAACCTACTTTAAAAAAGATGATGCCATACCGAAGACACAATACATCTGACTCAGAACCTGGGGAAAACAAGCTGCCATTAAGCTGGAAGCCTCGTCTCTATTGGCTAGCTTTCAGTGTTCGAAGGTGCTGCGGACCCTAACGGGAGAAAAGGAATCATCATTCTTAACAAACGTGAACCCCCGAGCTAAAACAAGACACACCCATTGGTGCAGCAGTGACCCAAATGTATGGGAGTAACCAACCACTTTTTCACGGGACTCCAGGCAGATTCCACAAGTTGAAACCACCCACACCTAGCACCATTACTGAGGCCAAGAACCTGTGGTTAGATAGGCCATGGGCCTTAGGGGAGAACTTGCTACTATCACTCTGCTAAATGTACATAATATTAAACTGACTCCTAATGACTTATTGTTATACCCATAGATTAGTGTATCAGGAGCTCTTATCAGAGAAGCTTCTTTTTGCAATAGATGGTGGTTAACACAGAGACCTACAACTGATCAAGGAGCAGAGAACAAGACTACAGGATGCTCAGTCCTAAGTGGGACAGCTATACCACATCCCCTCCTCCCAAGGCTAAAGGATCATGATGGAAGAGGGGACAGAAAGGTTTTAAGAGCCCTACGTAATGGCTGACTAAAGGACACAGCAGGGAAGCTGCACATGGGAACTAAGAGTATTTTAAATGTCATGCACAAGGCCTATGCAGACTCAGGCTAGATAAAATTCTAGCATGGAGAGGAGAGACGAAGTACCAGCCCTAGCTAAGAAGTATTGGCAGTTGATATTTCACACACACACACACACACACACACACACACACACACACACACACAGAGAGAGAGAGAGAGAGAGAGAGAGAGAGAGAGAGAGAGAGAGAGAGAGATTGTTTTCTTTAAGGGTGTGGTGTTGGTAGACCAGCCTCCAATGAAAGTCACATATCCAAGACCAAGAGCAGTATAAACTGTATTTGTATTTGATGGGTGTCTTAGTTAGGGTTTTTATTGCTGTGAAGAGACACCATGAGCATGGGCAACTCGTATAAAAGGAAACATTTAGCTGGGGCTGGCTTGCAGTTCAGAGGTTTAGTCCATTATCGTCATGGTGAGAAGCATGGCAGTGTGAAGGCAGACAAGGTGCTGGAGAAGGAGCTAAGAGTTCCACATCTTGATCCACAGGCAGCAGGAAAAGAACTGCCTTGAGCTTCTAAGACCTCAAAGCCCGCCCCCTAGTGACACACTTCCTCCTACAAAGTCACACCTCCTCCTAACAGTGCCACTTCCTATGGACCAAGTTTTTATAGACATGAGTCTATGGGGGCCATTCCTATTCAAACCACCACAGTTGGTTTAAAAAAAAGGACACAAAGTTGGGTGGGAACGGAAGTAGAGGTGGATCTGGAAGAAGTTAGGAGAGGGAGTAAACATTATCAAAATGCATTGTACTAATAAAAAATGTTTCCACTTTGAACATTAGGGTACAAGTGTTCCTGTGTTTCAGTTTGCTTGTAATATGTCCAAAGGTGAACTGCTGGGATGACACACACTCCTTTACTTTGGAAACACAGATGTCAAGCTGGCCCAACAGAAAACCAGGGCCAACTCTGATGCTACTGCTCAGGTGAGCAGGGCTCTCCACTATACACTTGTGGGAGATTCACCCAGACAATAAGGGGGGCTGTCTGTTCCTGAGCCATCTAAGGAAGGTGATCTCTGATCTTGCTGGGGCATATCTGTCAGGGAAGAATCTAGGCCCAAAACTAGTAAAACAAAAGATATAATCAGGGGAGAAAGGATGCTGGTTTGATGACCAGGAATAAAACACAGCAAGGAGTTCAAAGTGCTAAACAGAGAGTCACCATACAACCCAACAATTCCATTGATGAAGTATTTATCTAAACTCTTCTATTATCAACAAAAACTTGGGAGTCGAATATTGGGGTAAAAACCTGATAGATCAAGCAAGCAGTGGAGAAACGACCAGTTAACCCTCTCTCTCCATGTTTCCCAGATTGAAAGGGCTGGCAAATCTATCCAAGCCCCTCCCTATTTTTTTCCTGTGCCTCTCTATCATATCCTGAGTCCTCCAAAATCTCTATGGCTAATTCAAGTCAGCTAGTCGTTGACTCCACCCCCTGATTCAAGGTTAACTTTTTTCTTCTTCTTCTTTTTTTTTTTTTTTTTTTTTTTTGTTTTGTTTTGTTTTGTTTTGTTTTTTTCGAGACAGGGTTTCTCTGTGTAGCTTTGCGCCTTTCCTGGAACTCACCTGGTGGCCCAGGCTGGCCTCGAACTCACAGAGATCCACCTGGCTCTGCCTCCCGAGCGCTGGGATTAAAGGCATGCACCACCACCACCCGGCCGAGGTTAACTTTATTAACAGTCTCAGAGTATCACAGTGTGATCAAATATCCCATATTTCTTTTTCTCTCTCTAAGTATAGCAGATTGAACCTAAGGCTGGTGATTGAACATACCAAGCCGGTGCTCTATGGCTGAGATACATACTCATCCCTCTTTCTTAATTTTTATTTATTTATTTTACTTTCTATGGATATAGAAGTAGGTTCTTAGATACTTGTACATGAAGGCTCATCACAACACTATCCACAACAGTTAAATAGAAGAAACCCAAGTGTCCATCAGCTGGATATGCAAAAACAGGGTGAATCCATGAAACAGAATGAAAGGGAAGTTCTGGCACATGCTAATGCATGGATGAAGTAAATGCATAGTTATGTGAATTAACTCACGCTAAGTGAAACAAGGTGGAGGCACACATTGCAGGATTCCACTTCTATGAGGCACCTGGAGTAGCCAAATTCACAGAGACAGAAGTACAGGGATGATAGCCAGAGACTAGGGGAAGTGCAAGGGAACTGTCAGAAGATAAGAAAACTCAGCGGCCCATGGTGGGATGACTGCGCCACAGTGTGAATGCACTGAACACCACTGAACTGAATGTTTAACGTTAGAATGCTTACTGAAAGTGCCTTGGATTTGATCCCAAGCACCAATTTTTAAAAAGTTGAGAGGAGGTTAAATTTATATGTATCTGTTGTACAGGACTAGCCCCTGAGCCAAACTGCTACTGTGTTCATGAGTAGAGCTGTGCCTGCTTGCAAAGTATCACCCCAGCTGGGCTTGTGGACTATTCCCTCATAGAAAAGGAGTGGGACGGTTATGGGATATGGTGGTTTGAATAAGAAATGGCTCCCATAGGCTCAGAGATTTGAATGCTTGGTCATTAGGGAATTGCATTACTTGACAGAGGTTAGGAGGTGTGGCCTTGCTGGAGGAAGTGTGCCACTGGGGGTGGGTTTTGGGCTTTCAAATGCTCAAGCCAGATTCAGTGTCTCTCTCTCTCCCTGCTGCCTGTTGATCCAGATGTAGAACTCTCATCTACCTCTTGGGTACCATGTCTGCCTGAATGTCACCATGTTTCCCATCATGATGACAATGAACTAAACCTCTGAACTGTAAGCCAGACCTAATTAAATGCTTTCCTTTATAAGAGTTGGTGTGGTCATGGTGTCTCTTCACAGCAATAAAACACTAAGACATAGGACCTCACTGGAATATCCGGTTGTATGTTGTTAATCTGCCTGCCCTGGGGGAGTGAGGGGGGGGGCTAGAGTACACAGGTAGGGAAGGACTGGGGGACAGGGATCCATCTACACAGCCATGTGGAAGTCATCATCCATGCTGGCTGCAGACCTTCCAAGTGGGTCACCCACACTTCTGCCCAGAAGCCCTTACTCGTGCTCTGTAAGTAACCCTAATAAACCCATTAGCTACCCAGAATGAACTTTGGTTTGTCATTGAGACCTCACTGGGGTATGGGGGAATGCTGTCCACAAGCCCAGCTTGGGATGATCTTTTGCAAGTAGGCACAGCTGAACTCGTGAAAATTCTCTTGACTTTAATCTTATCACAATTTTTAAAAACAAAGGTCCTGGGGCTAGAAGATGATGGCTCAGCAGTTAAAAGAACTGCTACCTTTCTAGTACTATTCCCAGCTCCGATATGGTGGTCCACAATCATCTGTAATTTCAGTCCCAGGGAACGTTCTTCTAGTTTCTGAAGGCATTATACATATACACACAATATGCAGACATCCACATACATAAAATTTTTTTTTTTTTTTTTTTTTTTTTTTTGTTTTTCGAGACAGGGTTTCTCTGTGTAGCTTTGCGCCTTTCCTGGGACTCACTTGGTAGTCCAGGCTGACCTCGAACTCACAGAGATCCTCCTGGCTCTGCCTCCCGAGTGCTAGGATTAAAGGCGTGTGCCACCACCGCCCGGCACATAAAATATTTTTAATGAGAAAAGAATGAGGAGGAGGAGGAGGAGAAGGAGGAGGAGGAGGAGGAGGAGGAGGAGGAGGAGGAGGAGGAGGAGAAGAAGAAGAAGAAGAAGAAGAAGAAGAAGAAGAAGAAGAAGAAGAAGAAGAAGAAGAAGAAGAAGTGAGGTCCGGAAATTCCCTCCACTCCCAGGTCAACTTCTCAGGCCTAGGTAGGCCTCAGAAGAGGTAGAGCTCAGCAGCATGACTTCGGACACCTGTTGAATAACAGAGTCCAGGAGGCTGTGACAATGCTCAATAATGGCAAGCCAGGCTGCAAAGTCCCAAAGTCCCATAAAGGCAACCCTCTTCTCCAGTTCCATGATGCTCTGTTCCACCCTGTGCAGACCCTGCACTCCAGAGAGTCGGGGGCTAGTCAATGAGAGAACCCTAGGAAGGTGGACAGGCTAAAATCCTACTCCAAGTCAGTAGCAGACAGCACCAGGGGCACCTGCCAGGGAAGCAAAGAGCCGCCTGCAGATGCTGCCTGGAGCCCAGCAGTGACAGGAGAGGAGCTTTCTGAGGGCCCCTGAGAACTGACCCTGTAAAGCTAAGCTCTTACAAACAGGCTAGACCCAGATGTCTCTGTTACAAGAGTCCTGGTCAAAGCCAACAGGTTTCTACAATGTGGAACTTTCCAGAACCCCATCCATGAGGTTGTGTCCCAAACTTACAAGAGGGAACCAGATGACACAGGCCCAAGCTCACAGTCTTCCACGTCTGGGGATTTTCCATGGGAGAAGGTGGATTCAAGGGTTGGCCGGCCTTGGGGCTGGGGTTGTGGTTCAGTGGCAAGGCACTTGCCCTGCATGCACACACACAAAAGCAGGGGAAGTGGCCTAGTTAGGGCCCACTAAAGTAACTGTGATGCCGAGATGCAGATAAATGTCTTCTGTCCTCTGTTCACACTCTGCATTCCAACATTTACAAAGAAGGCTGGAGCCATGGAGGACGGTGCGGTCAAGACCCAATCAGTCCAGGCATTAACAGAGGGTTCCGATGAACAGGGGAGGGGGAGGAGCAGCTGACAGGATTAGGTGTAAGGATGGGGGTGATAACTAAAGGTCAACAAACAAGGCAAAGACTTGTCTTCAGCTGCTCTGGAGGGGAGGGAGCCTTCCCCACGCTCACCCAGAGGGAGCTGCCAACGAGGCCAGTCTGAGCGGGGGCTCCCCTCTAGACACAAGAGACGGGTTCAGTAAAGCCGTCCTTGAGTCTCCTTTGGGATTCTGACCTGGAAAACTTTCTAACAGACCTGAGGTCTAACACCTTCTAGGTCTAACAGAAAGCTCACATAGTTCAGGACAGACCCCAGTAAGCACTAGGCTCAGGTCAACACAATTTAATTTCTTTCATAACTGCACATGCATGCACATGTATGTGATGATGTGTATGTTAAAAGACAATATCATGGGTTAGTCCTTGCCTTCCTGAGGCAGAGTTCCTAACATTCATCACTATGTACACCAGGCTAGTTGGCTGAGTTTCCTGCCTCCCATCTCGTAGTAGGAGCTCTGGGAATAGAGACAGCTATTGCTTCCAGCTTTGTGTGGATTGCGGGACCTGAACTCAGGCCCTCACATTTGTGTGATAAGTGCTTCATCCACTAACCAACCCATCTTCCCAGCCTCCAAATGAGCTTTTAAAAGTTTAAAAAATATCTATGGGGATTTTGCCTGTGTTGCGTGTGTGTACACCACGTGTGTCTAGTGACAGCAGAGGCCAGAAGAGGGTGTTAGATCCTCTGGGACGTGAGTTACAGACAGTTGCTAGCCTCCTTGTGGGTACTAGGAACCACACCTGGGCCCTCTAGATCAGCCATTGCTCTTAACCACTGAGCCATCTCTCTGGGCCGCCTTCCCTCAACATCCTTTTTAAATAAGGAAAGGAGGGCACAGGGATACAAGCCCATACTCCTAACAGTCGGGAGGTAGAGGCGCAAGGCTGAGGTAAATCCAGAGTTTGAAACCAGACTGAACTACATATGAGACCCTGTCTCAAAACCAAAATGACGTTATAACTAAAAAGAGGGGGAGGAGGGGTTGAGATTAGAGTTCAGGCCCTTGGCAAAGTATTGGCTGGGAAGCAGAAGCCCACCAGAAGCAGTAATCCCAGGCAGAAAAAAGAGCCAAGGGGGAGGCAAAAGAGAGCCCTCACTCTGTTCTGCGGGAGGCCACCTGATTGACAGGGGAATAAGCATAGACAGCCGTGAAGGGACATCTCTGAGGTCGAGATAGCAGGAAAGAAAAGAGGCACCAGCCAGCTTCCCATCCCCCCATCCCCGCCCCAGTGCTCAGTTAAGGCTGCTTCCTTTTATTCCTGCTAGAAACAGAGGCCTAGTGCCATCTACTGAAGTCCCAGCAAGACTATAAAGTGACCACATCAGTGACATCTTCCTCCCCTGTGGAGCTGGGGTTTAAAATCAGACATGTCGCCCTGTCTTCAAAGTGACCCTTTGCAAGAGGTTTTACAAGCAGTCAGTTTCTTCAGGGCCTGGGTTTGCAAGGTGGGCAAGAGCAGAACTTGACAGGCCCGCTTTCATTTCCCACTGTCTCTGCCCCCTCAGAGCAGAGAGTGACTTACGCAGCTGCGCAGTACAAAAGAAAAAAAAAAAAAAGGACTCAAGACAGTAACTCCAAGTGCTCTGTGGTGTGTCTTCTCAGTGCAAGCCTTTGGGTCTTTGGGTCAATCCTGGAACAAATTAATCATAGCTGCCTGCCTGCACTGTTAATTAAGAGCTTACTAAGGGCCTTCCTCACTTCACTGAGGGAGGCAATTAGTGGCCTCATTCAACGGATGATGAAAACAGCCAGGTGGATCTGAATTAAGCTGGTGGATTCTCTCCCTCTTTCTTCCCTTCCTCCCTCCCCCTCTCTTCTCTCACCTTCCTCTTTCTCTTTTAGATAGTCTTTCATTTTAGCCCAGGCTAGCCTCAGATTGGTGAGTGACCCTGGTCTTAGCCTCCCAAGTGCTGGCATTATAGGTCTAAGCTGCCATGAACTATTTATTTATTTATTATTACATTCATTTATTCATGGGGGCGCATATGCCGTGGCACTGGGTAGAGGTCATAGGACAACTCGCTGGAATTGCCTATCTCCTTCTCTGGGACAGAGCTAAGGTCGTCAGGCTTGGTGGCAAGTGCCTTTACTGGCTGAGCCATCTCACCAGCTCCTGCCAAATTTAACTTGGGATTCTCAAGCAGGGTTGTTTTTGTTTGTTTGTTTTTTAATTTTTTCGTATGTATTGGTGTTTTGACTGCATGCATGTCTATGTATCAAATGCATGCAGTGCCTTCGGAGGCCAGAAAATGGCACTGGATCCCCTGGAGCTGAAGTTAGAGCGACCTGTTAAGAATCATGCAGCTGCTAAGAATAGAACCTGGGTCCTCTGGAAGAGCAGCCGGTGCTCTTAACCACTGAGCCATCTTTCCAGCCCTACCTCAGGCAGGGGCTTTTAGGCTTTCTAAAAGGCTTTTTTAGGCTTTTAGCAGGGAAGGCAAGAGCAACCAGCGACTGCATTTAAACTATGAAGCCCTCAACTCGAAAGAGGACTGGCACAAGGCGTGCTCACTATCCCAAGGGAGATCCGAGCCGTTTTAGCTGGATTACATCTTCTGCAGTTTACATCTGAAGAGCAGCAGAAATGAAGAGCTACGTTTGTAAGGTCTGGGAATGAGTGGGCTCTGAGTTTGGCCCCGCAGCAAGACTCGAAGCATATGCAACGGAATTCATTTCTGGTCAGTGGAGCGCTATCGTTCCCACCTTACGAACATTCAGAGGAATGGTCCCACCGGCTGAGCACCTCAGAAAAATTTCACCTGTTTCATCTTTCAGCACCTCTCTCAGAAGTGTGGCACTGTCCGGCTGCTGAAGACATGAGAGTCCACTGTGACTCGAGAGCCTGAAGTCATGAGGCCCAGCAACGGCAACTTATAGGTCACCCCTCACCCCCAAACATATTGGGCAGGGGAGAGAGATTACATCTTCCAAAGCTTTTAGGCTTAGAAAAGCCCCTTGGTCCCCATTTCTCCTCCACAGTACCAATCTCAAAATCCTCCTGCCTCAGCCTCCCCAGTGCTAGGACTACAGGTATGTGCCACCACACTCAGCTTTACCGCCTCTTTGTCCCTATAATTGGAGGGAGGAGGGTGTCAGGGTCAAACCCAGGATTAAGCATGCCCTCTGCCACTATGCTACACCCAGGCCTTCCTGGGATTTAAATTGGTTTAAGCCAGGGTCTCACTACAGAACTCTGGCTGGCCTGGAACTCACTATGTAGCCCAGTCTGGTCCACAAATTCCCACTGCTAGGATTAAAGGCATGTTCTATTGCACTTGGCAATAAATTTTAACCCAAATCTTTTTTTAAGCTGTTTCACCCAGCAAAGAACAAGCACAGGCTGGGGGGTGGGGTGGGGCTGTGGCTCAGTAGTTAAGAGCACTGGTTGCTTTTCAAGAGGACCTAGGTTGAGTTCCCAACACCTACATGGTGGCTCATAACCAACTATAACTCTGGTTCCAGGGGATCTGTTGCCCTCTTCTGACATCCACAGGTTCCTCGGGCCTGTGGTGCACACACATGTGGTGCACACACATGTGCATCCAGGCAAAGCACTCATACACATGAAAGAAAACAAATCTTAGCAGAATTAAAGACGAGGAGGAGTGGCGGAAGAGGAAGAGGAGGAAGAAGATAGCACAGCCCTTCTCCCGCCCTTTCCTGAGGCTTCCGTCTAGATGTACGATGTTTCCCATTTTCTCTGTCCCTTCCCTCTTCAGGTTCTTCGGAATTCGATGTGGGAGGACTCTAGCCTTCAGATGTCTCTGAAGACCTGGGCACAAGCCTCACCCTACTGAGCACCTGGGAGAGATTTGACCTGCTCTGTGGAGTTGTCAAAGGAGCTAATCCTCCTCAGAAGCCACCATGATTGGTGCCTGGGGCTCTTTCTGTGAAGGAGTTGCTACCCCAGACAAGCCATAGTCCACAGACAAGACAAGAAAACGGCTCCCAAGCTTCTACCCCAAAGACCTGCCCCGACTCAGCGTGGTCCCAGTCTTCACCATCTTTGACATCTGGAGGAAATGTAACCCACCACCTGCCTCCCCATTCTGGGTAGAAGAGACACTCTGTGCCAGCTCACCGGGGACAAGGCCAGGGTCCCAGCTCCACTGGGAAATAGTCTCTACTCTTTGCCGATTGGACAGCAATGAAGGCTGAGGAGGTCGGGTTGAGTCCCTGGCCACAGCAGCCACACCCAACCTGGCCTAGGGGGCCCAGCTATTAAAAAGACAGCAGGGAGGGGACAGAGCTGGTTTCTAGTGTCTGACTAGTTTTGGACACCTGCCTCCCACCCCCCACCCCCACTCCCCCACCCCCCACCCTCACTCCCCACCCCAGTGAGCTGCTTTTTCTTTTTGTTGGCACTGTGCAGAGCCCCTGAGCTTTCTTGGTTTTCACCTCCCAGAATAATCCTGCCATTAAGGGAGAAAGAAAGAAAGCAGGGTAACCTTTGTGCAGACGTTCTGCCATCAGAAACTCCCCAGGGACCCCTCAGGGCTTTCTCAGGAGGGTGGTGGTGCCTGGGGCCGAGTGGAGCCTGTGCCTCAGCAAGGACAATCTTTTGACACTGTAACACGATGTCATCTACAAAGTCATGCTTAAGAAGCTCACAATCGAGTTACAAAAATAATTGCTCCCCTTCAAAAAAAAAATCTGTTTTAGGTAATTTTATGATTTTGTGTTGGGGCACATTCATAGCTATCTTTGGGTGCATATAGCTCACAGGCTCGTACACTTGCAAATGCACATAGCAAGGCTTTGTTGGAAACGTATGTCTTTTCAAATGACTAGAGTTGGGAGCACAGAACAAGGACTGTGGGATTGTCAGAATCATTGTCTACCCCAATCCAGCTGGATAAGAGCCCATGTGTCAGCAGCTCCTGTGTGACCCCAGGCACTTTTAAGTCAGTGCATGCTCCGCCCCCAGCAGGTGGCCACGCAGAGGCCCAACCTGATGACCCCAACTCTATCTGTCTAGATTAGCCTCAGGGACTTCCTGAGGCCACAGGCCCAGAGTCCCTCTACCTAGGTCCCTGGACCCCCCCCCCCCCCCCCCCAGCTATCACAGCACCTGTCCTTCCTACCTTCCCAAGCGCAGGCTGGGAAACCGGATCTTCAGTGTGTTATCACTGCTTCCAAAGCCAGAGTGCTCACACGGGCTGTGGATGGCCCTGGTTCTCAGCAATGAGCGCAAGGACAGAGTTAACACGAAACCTCTGGTGTCCAGCCTGCTCACAGGCCACTGCTGTCCCACAGCTCTTGGCTTTCTGGAGCTCCCGATACTCATTCATTCAGTCCCTCATCACTGGGCTCACATGTGCTGGGACCTCTCCAGGGCAGAAGGGAAACATAAAGACAGTCCCCAGAAGGGACAGTCCCAGAAGGGACACAGACACAATGGAAGTGTTGCGCTGTGAGGGGGGAGTGCAGAGTCACCTGCTGCACTGGAGCCAACAGAGGCAAATATGCAGAGCCAGGCAAGGGGACTTCTGCCGCTAAGTGGTTTGGGGGTGCCAGAATATTCTGGAAAGGGAGCAGCCGGCTAACTCACACAAGGCAGTCTGGAAGGGCTGTGGTTTCAACAGGGTAGCAGGAGCATAGTGAAATAAGGGCCAACGTCAGATGTCTGTCTCAGGAAAACCTCTCCTCCGGGTGCCAACACAGGACAGAATTTTGGAGGACATGACCCAGCTGTTGAGTATATAAGGCAGCCTTAGCCAAGGGGGAGCAGCTGGGGAGGGTGGCCTGGATGTAGCCACAAAGCAAGTTTGAACTCCAGCTTCATCTGCTCTTACACAGCCAATGCCTGTGGACTCCCTTCTGGAATATTCTCTTCCTTTTCTGGCAAAAAGATGAACGTGTGTGTGTGTGTGTGTGTGTGTGTGTGTGTGTGTGTGTGTAGAAGACCAGTTGTGGTGGTTTGAAAGAAAATGGCCCCCAAATAGAGTGGCACTATTAGGAGGTGTGGCCTTGTTGGAGGAAGTGTGTCACTGTGGGGGCGGGCTTTGAGGTCTCTTTTGCTCAAGCGTCCCTCAGTGTGACAGTCGGTCGACTTCCTCCTGCTTTCTGGTCAAGATGTGGTTGTCTCAGCTCCAGAACCATGTCTGTCTGCATGCTGCCATGCTCCCCATCATAATGGACTGAACCTCTGAAACTGAAGCAAGCCACCCCAATTAAATGTTTCACTTTTAAGAGTTGCTGTGGTTGCTTTTCCTGAAAGCAGCCTGAGGTGACTTATGAAGACACTTCGCTACTCTCTTGACCCAGAAAACCCTACAAAAATCATGCAAATCAAGATGTTCAAATCTTCAGGCTCACTTTAAGAACACCTGTGAAACTGCCCAGGCCACCAAGGGTATGCATATCCGAAAAGCCACCAAGTATCTGAAAGATGTCACTGTAAAGAAGCAATGTGTGCCTTTCCAGCGGTATAATGGTGGAGTCGATAGGTGTGCCCAGGCCAAACAGTGGGGCTGGACACAGGGCCGGTGGCCTAAAAACACTGCTGAGTTTTTTGCTGCACATGCTTAAAAATGCAGAGTAATGCTGAACTGAAGGGTTTAGATGTAGCTTCTTTAGTCATTGAACACGTCTAGGTGAACAAAGAACCCAAGATGTGCTGACAGACTTACAGAGCTCATGGCCGGATTAACCCATACATGAGCTCCCCTTGCCACATGGAGATGATCCTCATTGAAAAGGAACAAACTGTTCCAAAGCCAGAAGAGGAGCTTGTACAGAAGAATAAGATATCCCAGAAGAAACTGAAGAAATAAAAACTTATGGCACAGGAATAAATTCAGCATAAAATAATACAGATAAAAGTAAAAAAAAAAAAAAAAAAAGAGTTGCTGTGGTCATGGTGTCTTTTCACAACAATAGAAAACCTTAACTAAGACAGAAGTTGGTACCAGGAGTGGGGTATTGCTGTGACAGGCCTGACCATGTGTTTGGAGGAATTTGGACTTCCATACTTTGGGTTTGGAAAGTCGTGGCATGCTTTAAGCACTGCTTAATGGGCCATACTGGCTGGAGCATGGAAGACAGTGGTGCTAAGAGTAATTTGAACTGTGGGGGACTCACTCAAGAGGGTTCAGAGGAGAAGAATTTTAGTATGTTGCCTAGAGATCATTCTTGTGATATTTTGGTGAAGAAAGTGGCTGCTTTCTACCCTTGTGGGAAGAGTCTGCCTGAGGCTAAAGTGAAGAGTTTTAGAACAGTCTAGTATAGTCTCTGTTGTGTGGATATTAGTGGTAACTCTAATGAAGATCTATAACGAAAAGGAGCAAGCTGAGCAAGGAAAAATATTTGAGAGGAAAAAGGGCACCAGAAAGTGGAATGGAGCTAAGTCCTCTGTTCAAGGAGATAAACAGATTAAGAAGTGGAATAAAGGGAGTGGTGATCAGGGCAAGATCCCACCCAGCCGTTTCCAACTTGTGAAAAGGAATTAAAGAAAACTTTAGAGCCAGGTGTGGTGGGGACACCTTTAATCCCAGCACTGGGAAGGCGGAGGCTGGCGATCTCTGAGTTTAAGGCCATTCTGGTCTACAGAGCAAGTCTCAGGAGCACCAAGCGTAGGCAGTGAAAGACAGAAAGCTGGTGAAGATGTAACTGAATGAGGGGATCATGTTCCAGCCCCAGTAAGCAGCAGAACTTGGCAGCTTCAGTCATGTATGTTAATACTCTGATCCTGGCCCTTGGGGCTGCCCTGCGTCCTGATGTAGGAGCCTCCTCTTAAGGAAAAACTCCGCCCCTTTCTCTCTACCTTTCCACTACCACAAGGTGTGCGCCCCTTGACTCCTCTTCTCTCTCCCCCGCCCCATCTCTCTGCCTCTTTATCTCTCTATTATAATAAACTCTCCACGTGGATGCAGTGTCTGGGTTATGTATTACTGGCTGCCACCACCGCTGCCATGCCCGCGTGAAGTGGGTCATCTGCCAGCCCTCCACTGCATCTGCCCAGCATGCCAGCATGTTTCCCTGCACGTGCGGGATACCCTCGGATGTGCCTCCCAAACCCCACCCTCATAATAAATCATAACATTGGTGCTAGTGACTCATCAGAGGTCCTCCTGGCGCATTTCTCCTGCCTGCTGGCTGAGACATGCTAGGAGCCCCGGAACCTTCATCCAACACCGGCATAACCCGTAAGCCCCCACCCCTTTCGGTAAGCTTCCCTTTTGGCCACTTTCCCACAACTGAGGATTTGCTCCAGATGATCGTGGCGCTGACCACTTGTCTTTCAGGCTCTAAGCCCCTCGGGCCTATGCCCTCCATGGCTCATAGCCATTGTGACGACAGTCCATTGGCTATCTCGAGCCGTTCATTCTTGCTGACTCTCTGGGACGCTGGAGGTCAGTCTCATTTCGCTCGCTGTCTTTCGGGCTCATAGCCCCTCGGCCCCCGCCCCTATGTGAGAGCATACGGAGGCAGCCTGTGCCCTCTGAATTCCACGGTTCATGGCCCCTGGGACGACGGTCCATTGGCTATCTTGCGCCGTTATACCTCATTGTGGAAAAACGCACCTACCCCCCAAGACCCTCCCCGTTGTCCACCCCTCCAGGCTCCTCCAGCCTCTGCTAAGCAATTAGTCAAGACCTGTTGCCGGGTGCTTTTACGCGGCATGTACACCCCTTGCCTCTACTGCCTTTCCTTGTCTGTAATTCTATCATTTAAATCTTTTCTCTCTGTCGCTTTGACTCTGTGGCCAGGACCTCTTGTTCCACCTGCAGGACCTTGGTGCGGGCCTTCCCCCACCCCACCGGTGCTCAGAGCCCTGCCCTCCCTCCTCCATCAGCCTGCCCTTCCTCTGCTGCTCTGCCACTACCGGGGCTTGAGAGATGGCCATGTTAACTTGTTTCTGACTAACTTTTAAATGCTTCATTTTACCTGTTCCTTGTCCTTTTTTGTTTTGACAAAAAAAAACAAACAACAACAACAACAACAAAAACCCCACATGAACATGTGGTCAGCCGCCATATTTTTTTTATAATTTTTTTATTAAAAAAAATTCTTTCCTTTTACATACCAACCCCTGTTCCCTTTCCCTCCTCTTCTCCCACTCAGCTGCCATATTTGATAAGGGCAGTCATATGGTCAAGCTGGTGCCATCTTAAATAAGGTCAAGCCACCATCTTGGCTAAGGTCAAAGCAGACAGGTCTTATGACCTCACCACCATCTTTACTAGAGGCAGCATGAGTGGGGCAAAGGTTGGCAAAGGTCGCAGCCTGGCCTTTGTTCCTCTGCAGCCACGCCTGCGGGCCGGGACAGCACACTCTTAAGCCGGGATAGGGTAGCAGCACTAATGCTTAAGATTTTAAATTTCAACATTAATACAACTCTGATACTATCTGGGTCACAAGCTCAGGATTTTAAACCTATATGCTGCCTTTCAGATGTCCCATCCCTTCTCCAGTTCAGGAGTCTTTCTCACATGTCTATTCCTGAGGATGGCGTTTTTCTGTCCTGGTCTTCAATTACCAAAACTGCAGGCCTGAAGACTCCAAGTAAATTCATAAATCTTAAGTCCCATCTCTGGTCTATATTCCAGCAGGCTGGCAAAAACATCAAAAGCAGCGGTTCTGGAACCTGCAGCACTTTGCCTGCCGCGGATGCCAACAGAGACTCTTGTCTATGTGATGTGGACCAGCCCAGCCAAACGTAACAGGTCAGACAACCACATGCTTCTGACAAATGCCCCATTGCCTGGGTCCTCAACACCTGCGCCCCAGTTCAGCTTGAAGCAGCTATGGAGAATATGTCGTCCTGTGCTCCCTGTTCTCAGGACAGGCTGGAGGGCTAGGTTAGGAATGAAAACCCCCTGGCATAGAGGACCAATTAGTTATGTAATGTCCATTGATATTTATTAATTATAATGGTTCTGCAATAAGATAAGACATTTGACCTTCGTTATGCAGAAGCAGGGAGATATTGTTTGACCTTAAGAAATTATTATTTCTACATAAATCATTCAGGATGGAGTTTCTGGTCTACCAAGAGGGTCCTCTTCTTCTTCTCACAAACCCCTTTTTCTCCTGTTCTCATTCAGCCTTGGGATCTTTCCCTGTCACTCTTCTTTGCCTTCTCAGGAGACAGCTTAAGAAATGATTATTTCTGTGTAAGTCATTCAGGATTATAATCTGGCTGTACTCAAAGGTCAGTCCGACTGTCCTTGCTAACTTCATTAAGCTGTAACTAACTGGGAAACCTGTATACTCAGATTTAAGTCATATATATGCTCTCAAAGTTATAAATACATCTAACAGATTTTGTTCCCCCGGTCCTCAAACACCTATAGAGATCTGAGAATAAGACATGTAATGTAAAAACTTTTTTATGATAAAGAGATGTCAGCTCCTGGCAGGATCCTGTATCTTCTCCAAAAAGATGAATGGCCACAGATCCTTCACCCGTAAGCTTATGGCAAGGCCAGCCATGCAGTGAAATGCTGAGATCCTGTCCAGACTGTGAATTACTGGAGCAATGGGGATCGACTGGCCCCCTGCTGAGACAGGTAGGTCAATCTCCCCAAATTCCTACTCCACGGAAAAATCTGTCAGATCTTCTGGGCCTATCAACTGAACAAATGCTTCCTTTGGGGCTCCCCACCCACCCCCACACACACACCACAGAGAGACTTGGGATTGCTGCCTAGGTAGCTGGAAAGCTGTCTCACTTCTTAAATTTATCCTTCTCAGGTCTGATGATGTTTGATGACTAGGGTGTATCAGTTTGACAGCCCCAATCCCAAGATTACTGACAGTTCATTAATAACTTTCCTATTAAAATTACAGACAGCTGTGCCTCATTCACAGACTTCATGGCACAGGATAGACTAGTTTCAGATGTAACTCCAGAGGTTCAAAATTTTAATATTGATAAATGCAGCTTTGATAAACTGATACAACAGACTACAAACAGTTCTTAGGAGTCCTTAAATTTCTATGGATTGTCAACCCTTTTGCTATGATGTAAATCTATTCCAGCTGTCTTACAGATACCTACAGGTCACTGGGAAAAGTTCTGCTACTGCATCAAAAAATCTGGTCTGATAAAAACTAACAGTCTTCAGAGCCCATTTTGACCTCATCTATTTTCGAGAATATTTTGCAGTTTCCCTCATCCAGCCTGGGCCAAGGGGCTCTCCAGATACGCCAGCCCCTGCACCAGCTGGCACCAGCTCTGAGGATGCCAACCCCCAACCGAGGATGCCATCTGGGAGGGATGCACCCCCACCTCCAGAGAAATGACAGATGTGATGACTCCTACCATCATGAAGGACACATCCCTCAATTCACTGCCGGTACCACCTCTCCAGGCTCAGGCGGGCACCTGCCCAGCAACTGGACCCTGTTCACCCTTGCCTCCTCTGTACAACCGGGGCACTTCTCTGTTCCATTCTTTCTGGCAGTTATCACTCTACCCATGGCTGGCACAGCTCATAAGGCCAATGATAACAATCTATTTTTTTTCTCCTAGCAACCTCCAGGAACGGACACCAGAGATTTCCACGATGACAGCTAACAATGCTTTTTCACTCTCGCCTCCCGCCATGCGTGACTCCTGGCTACCCCCCTCCCCACTTCGCCCCTTGCCAGCTTGAAGTAGCCTCAAGAATTCAATGCCTTTGTTTCCCTACTTGCTCCCATAAGTCACCTCTTTTTATAATAATCAAAATGGAGAAATGTTAATATTCTGATCCTGCCCCTTGGGGCCGCCCTGCATCCTGATGTAGAGGCCTCTTCTTAAGGACAAACTCTGCCCTTTTCTCTCTCTCTCTTCTGCCTTTTCACTCCCACAAAGTGTGCATCCTTCAACACCCCCTCCTTTCTCTCTCTCTCTGTCTCCCTCTTTCTGTCTTTCTGCCTCTTTATCTCTCTATTATAATAAACTGTCCACGTGGATGCAGTGTCTGGGTTGTGTATTACTGGCCACCGCCATCATGCACGCATGGAGTGGGTCACCCGCCAGCCGGCCACTGTACCTACTCAACATGCCAGCATGTTTCCCTGCACACGTGGGATACCCTCATGGTCCCCCCCAGTAATAAATCATAACAATATGTTTCTGGCTTTGGAGTCAAAGATAGAAGAAGGGGGTTATAGAATCTTCCTCCACGACTAAAGAAAGGTGAGGTGCTGAGGCCAGGCATGTGTCAGGCGTATCCCTGAATGGAGGCCTAGAGAGGCCATTGCATGAAGCTGTGAAGGTGAAGCCTGGATTGCCTTTGGAGATGCCAGAGCCGCAGGATACCTGCTGAGGAGAGCTGCTAACAGGGAATGGAACCAGCCCAAAAGAAAGAAAGTCGACAAAGCTGTGGGGGATTATGTGTAAATTCTCCCGCTGATGCCAGGTATATCGTGTGGAAATTAGGTTTGGCACCTTCAAGGCTACCCTAAAGGGGCATGATAATCACATGAGCTGCCTCTCATAAAATGCCAAGAACCTGCCAAGGAGGTGCCGAGGGAACAGCCAACAATGCAAATATGACTGGCCAGTTCAGCCTCTGGGCTCCTCCAGAGGAAGGCATGGCTGCTGGAGTCACCAGTTCAAAGCCCAGGTACTCTCATGTGCTCTTGTTTCTCTGGTCATCCCTTCTTTTCCCCAGATGTTGCTAAGATGACCAGGAGAGGGGCTAGAAGTATGGCTCAATAGCTAAGAGCATTTCCTCCTCTTCCAACACACCTGAGTTTTGATTTTCAGGACCCGCATCAAATGTTTCATCAACTCCGCCCCTAAATAGCCTGACTCCCTCTTTTGGTCTGTGAGGGTTCTTGAACTCACACATGCACTCCCCCCTCCCCATAATTAAAAAGTAATAAAAGTCTTAAATTAAAAAATATTGCAGGCAAATAAGTTCTCAGCTGTACCCAGCACACCGGAAAAAACTCACCTGGCTAGGGACCGACTGTTACTTCATGATCTCAGGGTGCTTTTCAAAAGGGGTCTAGGTTTTGCTGGGCAGGCTGGCCTGTGACTTGGGCCAGAGAACTGAGTGAAAAAACCTGGAGGTTTAGAGTTCCAGGTGGTTCATTCAGAAAGGAGAGGAAACGAGCAGATGGAGAGGGCAGAGGCTCTGGTGGCCTGCAGAAGCTCTGGTGGCCTGCAGGATGCCCATCTGAAGCAGCCCCAGACAGTGTGTGTGTGTGTGGGGGGGGGGGGACAGAGGGAAAGTCCCGGGATATTTTTTTTTTCTTTTTATTGGTTACCAGTGGTTGAGCTCAGGGTCTCTCACGTTAGACAAGTACTCCATCACTGAGCTACATCTCTAGCTGGTCTTGAACTCAAATTGTAGCTCAAGTGGCCTTTGAACTTGAATGCGTCTTCAACCTTAGAGGAGCAGGGCTTACAGGCCTTTCCACCGCACTTGGAGGGTTCTTCCAACCAGAGTTGGCCAAAGGAGCATGCTATGCTGCAGCCTTGAAAAGTCCTGAGGGGCTGGGCCCCTGGGTAGAGGTGCCCCTGGGACTAGTCCTGTTGGGGACTGTGGGGACAACGCCCCCAAACACCAGAGGCTTTCTACAGTCCATTAGGGCTGTTTAGGCAGCGTCCACCCTCACCCCTGATTCCCAGGTCAGGAAATTCAGGAAGTAAAGGGGCTGGGGAGGCCAGCTGGGGGAGAAGAGGCGGGACAGAGATGGGGGTGGGGTGGGGATGGGGGCTTGGAGGCAGCCAAGGGCCACAGCCCAGCTTTAGAGTAAGGTGAGGACTGACTTATGACTCCTAAATGAAGGGAGTACACTCAGGCCACCACCCTCCTGTCCTCAGCCTCAGACATCCATCTCTGCCCCAGTCCTCCTTGCCAACAAGACTTCTTCCCATGCCCTCTTCTAGGCTAGCACCACCTTAAACCCAGCAGCCTTCAGTGTCTAGAATACCCGGCTAGAACCAGTGACCTAATTAAGGCCCCAAACTGCATACTCAGTGGTCACGCGATCTTGGGCACAACCTGAGAAGTGGTCATTTACCTTTTCCACATCTCACTTACAGGCTTGCGCCTGAGCGGGTCAGTGGCTCTGCTGAAGGGAGGCGCAGGACCCCACCACGGGTTCGAGTTACTGCCTAGCGCTGGATATGGCCTTCAGGCAACTGCAGCTGACGGAGCCCAGAATCTCCACAGGAGGTCCCTGCCCCTGAGATGGCCAGGAAGACCCCAGAGAAATGTCGGTCACACACAACCATAAAGAATCCTTGACCAGAGATACAGTTAGGTTGGTAGAGTGCCTAGTTAGCATGCTCTGAGCTCTGGCTTCCATCCCTAGCAGCACATAAATCTGACATGGTGGCATACATCTATAATATCCCAACGCCTCCACTTGGAGGTAGAGACAGGAGTATCAGAAATTCAGTCATCCTTGGCTATGTACTAAGTTTGAGGCCAGCATGAATTGCACAATATCTTGCCTTTAAAAAACATTTTTTTTTCTTTTAAAATATCTGGCTCTAGGCAGGGCACGGTGGCACACACCTTTAATCCCAGCACTGGGGAGTCAAAGGCAGGAGGATCTCTGAGTTCGAGGCCAACCTGGTCAACATAGTGAGTTCTAGGACTGCCAGGGCGACACAGAGAAACCCTGTTCAAAACACGCCCCCCCCCCACATAAACATATATATATATGGCTGATTTTCCAGGAAGAGAAGGGGACCACACAAGAGACGATGACTGACAGACCTAAGTACCATCTGCTGGAGACTAGCTAGAGGCAGGTCAGTGAGAGAAGGGTGGGCTGGGCCTTAAGGGTCAGCAATGAGGAGTCTGAGCTTTGTTTTACGAATGTTCTATGCTGCCTCTGATCCACAAGGACTTCTGAAAAAGGAGGCAAGTAATAAGATCTGGGTTCAGGCAAGGTCCCTGTGGCTACAACATGTATGGCAGATGGACAAGGCCTGGTATGACATGAGCTGGGCGGTCCAGTGGGACCTGGAGTTCAGGCAGGCTGCAGAGGCAAGAAGTGCAGCCATGTGGGTCAAGGGTGGCTGTGATTTAGAGCCTGGGGCTCGGGGTAGAAGTGCCATTAATGAAGAAGGCTCCTGACACAGGAGCCATTTGGGTTCAAACTCCAGGTCCACCATTTACTGGGCTGATGGTCTGGCTTCTCTGTGGTTCCATTTCCTGGCTGCACCATAATCATGCTGCTGACACCCAATTCAGAGCATGAAACAAAGGAATGAGTTCCCATGGGAGCCTGTATACAGTAGGCACTCTGTATGACTCCAAACACAGAGCTCAATTTCACTGGGTACTGCATAGGGAAGCCTGAAGCATGTAGGGAGGGGCAGTGAAAGTCACTGCCAAGACCAGGCAGGGCAGGATCCAGGGCCAGCTTCCCCAAGGCCATGACTGAACTCAGCAGGTCCCCATGGCCAAAGAACTTGGGCTGTCAGCAGTGAGATATTTTTGGCAAGAGCTATTCCAAAGCACAATGGTTATTCAGTAAGCACTGTGGCAGGGAGGAGGGAGGGAGAGACTGGGGGGAGGTTGGGGGGGTTCTCTTGGTGTTTTAAGGACCAGCACACAACAGCCTGTAAGTCCTGAACATTATTCCTCTGCTTCCTGCAATCCAAGTCCAAGCTGGCAGTAGGCCGAGGGTGGGTCTGTGACCTATCACTGGCCTTGGAGAGGGAGACCAGATAGCCACCACACCCACCAGAGATGAGGGTCACTACATCGGAATCAGACCCTAACACAGCTGCGAGGAGCCCCGCTGCCACTCCGCTCGGTCTCCACCCAATCCCCACCCTGTCCCCAAGGCCCTGCTTAGCCTAGGCCTGGAAGGAGTTCTGCTGCCATCACCAGCAAGGCAGGTCTAGCTCTAAGCCAAAGAACCGGCCTTCATTCAGAAGCAAGGGATTCCAGGCTGGAGGAGAGAGAGAGAGAGAGAGAGAGAGAGAGAGAGAGAGAGAGAGAGAAGCCTCAGCAGGTAAAGTACTCGCCATGCATGCCAAGACCTGAATTGAAGACTTGAATTTGATCCCCAGGACCCACATACAAGGGAAAGGAGAGAACAGACTCCACACGGTTGTCTTCTGACCTCTACACATGTGCGCCACACATACAACAATGGTGCTTTGTTTAATAAATAAATAAAATAGCCCAGGGCTGAGTGTAGCTCAGTGGTAAAACACTTGCCTAGCATGCACAAGGCTCGGGGCTCTATCCCCAGCACTGTTGAAACAAGACACAGACACACACACACACACACACACACACACACACACACACACAACTGCTTACAAAAGTCAAGGCCTCTAAGTCAAGGGTTAGGGACCTTAGCAGCAAAACTACAGGCCCTTACTGAAGGGACAAGGCCCATCAAAGCAAGTTGACACCACACACTCCCGGCTTTCAGAGGGGAGGAAGTCAGGGGGATGACCCCCAAGACGCACTTGGTGAAGAACACGAAGGGAGCTGAGGGGAGGGGTGGAGGGGGTGGAGGGGTGGAGGAGGGGTGGAGGGGTGGAGGGGTGGAGGGGTGAAGGGGGTGGAGGGGTGGAGGGGTGGAGGGGGTGGAGGGGTGGAGGAGGGGTGGAGGGGTGGAGGGGTGGAGGGGTGAAGGGGGTGGAGGGGTGGAGGGGTGGAGGGGGTGGAGGGGTGGAGGAGGGGTGGAGGGGTGGAGGGGTGGAGGGGGTGGAGGGGTGGAGGGGTGGAGGGGTGGAGGGGTGAAGGGGGTGGAGGGGTGGAGGGGTGGAGGGGGTGGAGGGGTGGAGGAGGGGTGGAGGGGTGGAGGGGTGGAGGGGTGAAGGGGGTGGAGGGGTGGAGGGGTGGAGGAGGGGTGGAGGGGTGGAGGGGGTGGAGGGGTGGAGGGGGTGGAGGGGTGGAGGAGGGGTGGAGGGGTGGAGGGGTGGAGGGGTGAAGGGGGTGGAGGGGTGGAGGGGTGGAGGAGGGGTGGAGGGGTGGAGGAGGGGTGGAGGGGTGGCAGCAAAGCAGGGGACAGCAGTAAGCAGCTCTCAAGGATGGAAGGCAGGCAGGGGTGGATGAGCCCCTTTGGCTGGGCCCTTCAGACTCAGAGGGGTGTGGGGGAGGGTTACCTGAGGGAAAGCTGGGAAGACGGTCCACATAACATCCCACACAGCCCCACACAGTAGCCCATACTCTAGCCTGCCCAGAGACCCATGCCCATCGGCAGGAAGAAAACACTGGGGATAGATGTGGATTGCGGAGGCAGACATGAGTGTCCCAGGAGAATGGACTGTAAGAACCACCCTTTTCCATGATAGGATTCTCCAAGCCCCATTGCTGGCCTCCATGCCTGCCATCCAAAACCCCTCAGGTAAATAAAAACACTGGTAGGGCTGGGCGGTAGTGGTCTCTAATCCCAGCACTCAGGAGGCAGAGGCAGGCAGCTCTCCGTAAGTTCGAGGCCAGCCTGGTCTACAGACTAAGTTCCAAGACAGCCAGGGCTACACAGAGAAATTGTCTCAAAAAACCAAAACCAAAACCAAAACCAAACCAAACAAACAAACAGAGCAAACCGTACACACACACACACACACACAAGGTAGGTAGGCATACAAGAATCATGGTACATTATCTCACTAAAGGGATCCTGAGGGATACAGTTGGGGTTACTTCTCTTTCCTCACTAACAGAAACCCCACCACAGGCCACAGGAAAGGGGAGCTCCTCCAGCTTGGCAAAACCCATTATAATGCCACTTTTGCCTGGGTGGTCCCTGGTCTGGATGGACCCAGGATGCAGTGCTAGCTTCTGAGGTGACAAGGGGCTGCTTAAGGGACACAGCAGCTACCACCCAGCTGTGACTTCCCTGTCACAGAAACCCTTCAGGCTTTAAAAACTGTTCTCACCTCTCCATTTTAAAGTACCATCCTTCAAATCCCATACGATATGATGCAGAGGAGACGAGAGAGAGAGAGAGAGAGAGAGAGAGAGAGAGAGAGAGAGAGAGAGAGAGAGAGAGAGAGAGAGATGGGAAACAAGGGAGGGGGGAGAGAGAACTGTCAGTCAGTCATCTTTCTGCTAGAGACCAGCCTGGAGCTACTTCCCAGGGATTCAGGCCAGTCCTGGGTTCTCTTGCCTCTCCCTCAAGTCAAGATGGTTAAATGTACAAAATGTACGAACCCAGTGAGATAAGAATACTTCAAATCCAAGGTGAGTTTCTACTCTTCCTATCGTGTGTGTGTGTGTGTGTGTGTGTGTGTGTGTGTGTGTGTGTGTGTGTGTGTATCTGTGTGTGCTTGCACTGGGGACCGAGCCCAGGGCCTCAAGCGTGCTGACTATAAATAGTCTACCAATGAGCTGTGCTCTGGCTCCCATCTGCCCTATGGCAAGAACCAATTCACACGAAAGCTTAAAATGCCCAGATGTGGGCACCTCCCTCCAGCTGCCTTAAGAGGACCCACTTCACTTCCATGAAAATTCTCAATCTGGAAGAGTTGAGAGAGTAGCACCACAGTGGAGGGTATGACTGACATGCACAAGCCCCAAGTTCTAGCTCCAGAACCAAAACTAAGAAAGAAGGAAAATCCAATCATCCATACTGCACACTCTTTTCTTCCTCCTCCTAGGCTGACTAAGGAGGGAGAAAAAGTGGGGAGGGAGAGGGAAATCCACGATTTCAGTGGTCGGTGGTGTCCTGGCAATGGGGAATGTGGCCTTGGCAGGGCATCATGATATCTGCATTTCAGATTCTTAATAAACAGCAACTTTCCTATCGGCTAACACTCCCCTTCCCACCCTCTCTTTGGGGAGTTGAAACACAAGCTCTCGGCGCTGTGCTGGAGAGGTACCACAGCTGCATGTTGAGCTGCTGTGCCTGGGCCCTGCCTGCAGCTGGTTGTCCCCATTACCTCCCAGTGCCAGGGGCCTCTGGAGCAGCCAGGCTAATTAAAGTCCTCTCCAGCCCTGACTGCACAGCCAGCTGATCGCATTTCAGCCGTGTCCACACACTACAGGGTCAGTTTCTTCTGGGCCCTTCTCACCCTTCCTTTGAAATCAGGCCACTCTTCTGGCTCCAGCGATTCAGTGACACACTTACACGCTTGGAAACAGAGAGGCAACAGCCCTGGCCAGGCTGCTGACGCCTCTGGCTTCCCACACTCGTTAGAAAGTTGTCTTTCTTCTCCAGCACTCCATTTAGAACTCAGGACACTTGACACCTACTCCAAGAACCCAGCAAGCTCCCAGGCTGGGGACCATCCCCTCCCTCCACACTTTTAAAGCTTTGAAAAAAAACGTAAGGAACCCCTTGGCCAAGTCATTTAAAACAGGAAAACCAAATATAAAAGACCAAGGAGTATTTTTGCTGTGTCTAGGTGAATCTATCTAGCCTGGCTTCCTTACAAAGAGTGGGTGTGCTTTGTGCACGCTGATCTAATCAAGTCACACCCTGCAAGGGGCCCGGGGAGAGAGGGCGACATCAGAATGCACATCTAGAAACTACTGAAAAGTGAAATTCTGGCAAGGCCAGCTGAAGCCAGAGCACTCCTGGCACAGATGGGGCCGGGCTCCGCTGGATCGCTTTGCTACAAGAGACTGGGTTTTGAGAAGGCTAGTCCATGGGGAGGGGGCTGGGGCTGCAGGAGCACCGCGATGAGATTCCCACCTTCCTAACTCTCACTCCTAAATCTGAGGGCTGAGGGGCTTGTCTCATTCACTTTCCTTTGTTAAGCAGAATCCCCTTCCCCCCACATCCCATCCATTCAAACCTTGCAACGTGGCCTTGGCTGGAAATAGGGTCTTTGCAGAGGTAATACATTAAATTAAGATAAGGTTATGCTAGATTAGGGTAGCCCGGAATCCAGTGCCTGGGAGCCTCATGAGAATGCCATGTGAAGACGGACAGACAGACAGACAGACACACACACACACACACACACACACACAGAGAGAGAGAGAGAGAGAGAGAGAGAGAGAGAGAGAGAGAGAGAGAGAGAGAGAGAGAGAGAGACCAAGTGACAGGGACAGAGAAAGATAGACACTGAGAGAGACAGAAAGACAGACAGACGGAGATAGGAGGCAGGAAGATTCTGTCTGTGGCCAGCAGGGCAGGCAGGGTTCATCCAGCACCTGCACTGCAGGCTTCTGGCTTCCAGAGCTATGAAGAATAAAGTGTGCCTGTTTTCAGCCACCCAGGGTACGGAACCGAGTTCTGGAAGCCTCAGGGAAGCGGGACACTGAGCCAGAGATCCGCCCACTGACCCCCGGAGGACCAGACCACCACAACACAGCTCAAAGAGCAGGCTATCTCTGGGTGTGGTGCTGTGGGCCAGCGGTCCATTCACAGTGAGACCCTGCCACAAATGACCGGAAGAGGAAAGACAGACAACTGAGCAAAAGCCCCTCGGGGTCAGATACCTTTGACTTGGTGAAGTGTATCGTTAAACAAGAAGGGTAGTGCAAATTTTCATGGGGACAAAATGACAGTCATGTAATCATCTAAAAATCTGAGAGTAATCCCAGCACGTAGAATGAGGCAGGAGGATTGCTTTGAGTTCAAGGCTAGCCTGGGATACAGACTGAGATGCTACTTCCAAAAGCCAAAATAATAATAATAAGCAATAAATACGACTTGAAAGTCAGTGGCTGAAACCAACAAGCATCAGTGAACTGCTCCCCACACACCACAGGACAGAAGGGGACTCAAACACAAGGAACGCTTAAACTGGCTGCCCAGAGGAACTCTCCTGGAGAGTAGAGGAAGGGCCAGGTTTGAACCTCAGAGTCCTGATGGCAGTTATGCTCCTCACAACCTCCCAGAGAGGTTGGTCAGCCGGAAGGAAAAGGTAGAAAGCCATGCCACAGGAGACAGGCCGGTACACACTGTGTTTGGTTTTTGTTGGTTTGTATTAGCATACTGCTTTGCGGGGAGAGGGATGGCCTGGTAAGGGGACCTGAACTTGCCCCAGCAGACCAGGCTCTCAGGGTCAGGAAAGCAGAGAGGAGTTGATTAGAATGCACTGGTCTCCAGGAGAGTCTGGGTCGCAGGAGACCCAGGCTTTCTGCCGAGTTCCTTGTCTGGCCCAAAGCTAAAGTCAAGGCAGCACTCTGTGGGCAAAGTGTGGCGCTTAGAGGACACGTGGGTGTTCAGGAGGACCTGGGCAGTTTTATATGACTTTTAAAAGTCATGCAGAAGGATAGGGGTGTGGCTTAGTTGGGTTTGTGTATGCGAGGCGAGTACTTTACCAACTAAGCCACAGCCCTGGTACTACATGAAAGGATATGGTGGTATAAGCCTGTAGTCATGGCACTCAGGAGCTAGAGGCAGGAGGATCAGAAGTTCAAAGTCAAACTTGGCTACATGGTGAGTTCAAGACTAGCCTAAGATACATGAAATCCTGTATCAGAGAAAAGAAAAAGTATAGGGCCAAAGTGGCACACACCTCTGATTTCAACACTTGTAAAGCTGAGGCCTTAAGTTCCAGGCCAGCCTGGTTATATAGTAAAAACCTGTCTCAATAAATAAAATTAAGCCATGCAGGACTGTAGGCAGAGGAAAAGGAGTACTAACCAGCCTACAGGACAGGTGACATGGCCAGGTCAGTGCAGATCTACAAATCACCAAGCCCCAGTGGCTTCGACAGAAGGGCAGCAGAGGGCGCAGGGCCTGCCCTTGCCTGGGTAAGGGCAGCAGAGCACAGGCACACACCTGTACGTGTGTACAAACACCAGTTGATGGAATAGACGGAGAAGGACTGAGAGCCAGCTGGCCACCCAGAGGCAAGGAGGCAGAGCAGCTGGGCAGATGTGACCACAGGCACCTCTGGACCCTTCAGAAAATGTTGTGTTCATTCACTGCTGGTCGGAGCTTCATATCTCCCTGGGACAGCAGGCCAGATGAGAGCTAAAACCAGAGTTCATTAGGAGCATCTAGACAGCAAATCTCCACACTGGGGTCCCTGACTGTCGGAGCGGGGAAGGGGGGGATGGAGTTCCTGCTGCCTCAGGGATAGAAGACCCAGCAGAAGCACCCATGGGAAAACGAACTGAGTGGGGGACAGTGACTTTATTACTGAGTCTCATGGACATTTAGAAGGTCTGAGCTGAGCAACCCCTGTTTCTATTAGGCACGGGGAGCCTGAGGTGGATAGGGACAGCTGGTGGGAAGGCCCGAGGCTAGTCCTGGCCAGTGAGAGCAATGAATTCACCCTGTGCACAGCTCCTGGCTAAGAGGCAATAACAAACAATAGTAAATACACACACACACACACACACACACACACACACACACACACCCCTAAAAAGGGCACATAAAGGTGACTATGACTACTCTTCCTCACTGGACTTTTCTAGAGCAGCTGTGACCCTACTTCTGCCACTGGAAGGAGCCACCTGAGAATAAGGACAGAAAAGAAAAAGGAAAAAGGAAGCTGGCTTTAGAAAAAAAGAAATGTCTTCTAAACGAGAAATGTAGTGGTAGCACACGCCTTTAATCCCAGCACTTGGGAGGCAGAGGCAGGTGGATCTCTGTGAGTTCCAGACCAGCCTGGTCTACAGAGCGAGTTCTAGAACAGTCAAGGCTACACAGAGAAACTCTGTCTCAAGGAAACAAAACAAAACAAGAAGGTACTGGGCTGGTACCTTGTATGCAAATAATTTCAATAGCTAGAAGCCCAGCCTGAACTTAGAGAGTGAGGCCCCCTGTGAGAGAGAAGGGAACATTGTGGACCAGGAGCTAGCCAGCCTCAGCTACATAGTAAATTTGAGGCTGGCTTGGGCTATGTAAGACCCTAACTCAAAGAACAAGAAGCGGAGGAGATGGTGGGAAGAAAAGACAAATGAACCACTGCTGACCACATCATCACCCAAGTTTCCCAGATCCAGCCTCACCTGAAGCTGGCCCAGATAACTCCTAAGTTAACATTTGTTAATGCTAAGTTTTACTGCAAGTGGTAAAAGCTCTAACCTAGCATTCGGGCGGACAGTACAGCTCTGTAGAAATGCCCTGCACAGTTTGGGCTGCCGCTTCTCCCGGAACACCAGTCACACACTGCCTTGCCCTTAGCTTGATGCTGGGCCAGTGCCTGGTCTTTGCCAGTGCTAGCACGGCTGGGTCCCAAAGACCTCCCGACTGGATGGACTTTATTCCTCTTAGGCAGCCCACTAACAAACTTAACCTTCCAAAGAGTGTTTCCCAGTAAAAACAAATGGAGCTGGAGAGACTTCAGCGCAAGGTGAAGATAAATCTGCCAGGACTGTGGAGGGATTGCCACGCTGGGAACATCCAGGCTAGAGCAGCCCTTTCCGTGAAACGCAAAACGCAAAGTAAATCACTGTGGTCCCTGTCAAGCCACTGTCTGTTCCTTCGCTCATTCTTTAGTCCCAACTCCACCTTCCTGGGCTGCCCAAACTGAATCCAGAAAACAGTGGCTGGGAGCCAGGCACTGAGAAATCGAGGTGTCAGAGGCGGTGAGTACTGCAGGTGTGGGCTCTGCAGACCTCGGAGCAAGCGAGCAAGCGTGAGTAGTGGAGGAGGTGCTCGCCACAGAGCCTCTAAATAGAGCCTCCTTGCGGAGGGCAAACACATTCCAAGCGCTTTTAAAGACGCCCAAGCATGACCTGGCCAGTGGCCTTCGCCCCCCCCCCCCAGCCATTTTTCCGGTCTCGGCCCAATTCTGGAAATAATATTAATAGCTTGGTGGCATTTTCGGTGTACAGACTACTTTGTGACCTTAAAAGGCAAAGGTCGGGCCGGCGAGATGGCTCAGCTGGTAAAGACGCTTGCTACCAGCTCTGACCACCTGAGTTCGATCCCAACACCTGCATGGTTGAGGGAGAGAACTGATTCTCACATACTGTCCTCTGACCTCCACGAGTGTGCACTTCCTCACACATACACACTCACAGTAAATAAATAAATGTGGTTTTTTTGGGTTTTTTTTTTTTTTTTTGTTTTTTTTTAGACAGGGTGTCACTATGCAGCCATGGCTGGCCTCGAATTCACAGAGATCGCCTGCCTCTGTTTCCCAAATCCAAATGTTGGGATTAAATCCGAGAGTCACCACACCTCGCTTACTGCTTCCCTGTTTCTAGTGGGGAAATGAGGCCAGAGACGAGACCTCTCACGTGACAGGCTACCCATTGGGTCTCTGTATGCCCTCCTCTTCTGATGGGTGATCAGATGGGTGATAGGATGACGCCACCAGCAGCCACCATCCTAGTGACTAGTAGCAGGAATCAGTCCCCAGCCAGCAACCCAACCGGCTGGAAGGGGTAACCGAGTAGGAAAGGCCCTCAGGAGGCTCCTGGCCCCAAAAGGGATGCCCGTGTCTCTCGAGTTGAAATCAACCAAGTTCTCAGCCTTGGCTCATCCCTCAGACCCGGTGCGGGAGACTAGGATTAACTATCACCTTTGTTTTAAAAGATAACAGGACAATCCTGCTAATTTCTCCCTGAGGGATAAAGTTAAGGCTGGCAGGTGAGGTGCGCCCTGGGGTTGCTTCCTCGAAGGTGCTCAGAGCAAATATCTGGACCTGTGTGGGTGGAGGGGGACGGGTGAGTGAGTGGAGCGGGCAGGGAATTCCAAGGAGGGGGCTTTAGTGGGAACTTCGGAGCTGTGCCTGGGAAAGAGAGCTCCCAACTCTCAGATCCCTGGCCAGGCTAGGTCCCTGATCGCGCGCAATGAACTCCTGTGCGCAAGATCTGGCTACACTGGGCCAGATGCTCACTGCACCCCTGGACCTCTGCACCTCCTCCCAGCACCATCCCACTCGCAGCGCGGCCGCCCCTCGCCCTGTCCCAGACCTCCCGTTCCTCGGAGGCGCAGGGCGAGCGCTCACATTTTGAACATGCTCTCCAGATCCCTGAGGAGGCGGCGGCTGAACTCCGGGAACTCGGTGTAGGGGTTGAAGACCTTGCTGCGGCGGGACCGCGCTGCGCCCTGGTGGATGTCCAGCCTGCGGTTCAGCTGGGCGCTCAGCTCCGAATCCGCGCTGGCCATGGGCGCCCGGGCAGGCGGTTCAGGCTCCTGGTCCCCCGCCGGGGCAGCGTAGGGTGCAGGCTGGGGGACGCCGTGGTTGGTCTCGGCCAACGCCTCTAGTCTCAATCGGCGCTGCAGCTTGCGGGCCAGCTCCTCGCTGGACATGGTGGCGGGTGATGATGGTGGAGCTGAGATGGGCGATCCGGCACCGGGACGCAGAGGGTTGCGCGCTCTTTTGTGGGCTCGTGGCTTTGTGACGCTCGGCGGTGTCGCTCGGGACCCGGCGGTTGGGTAAAACCGCGGGTGGGCGGGGCGGGCAGGGCGGAGCTGCGGCTTTAAGGAGGCGCGGGAGCAGCAGGACTGCCTGCTGGACAGGGGACGAGCGGGTGTCTGTGCGTCCTAGGGGTCGCGTCTGCCTAATCCTCCCCGAGGCTGGGCACTGGAGGCCGACCCGTCCCTCAGTCCAAACATGGACCCTAAAATCAACTCTGATCTTGCCTCCAGCATCCACCCTCGGGGAACTGAGGGACCTCGTAGTCCCAGGGGACCAGCAGCAAAGCTAAGGAGTTAAGTTTGGCAACCGTTCAGGCAGTTCCATGCTCTTCCAGAAGCGCTCCAGCCAGGGAGCTCGCGGCCTGGGACCCGCTGAGACCGGAGAACTGGGCGCGCCTGGTGACCTCCGCGCGTCCCCACGTGTGCAGGGGGCAGGCGTCGTGCTGAGGCCCTGGAGTAGCAGATGCCCCAGGCAGTGCGGGGCTGCTTCTCAGGTAGCACTGAAACGTTTCCACAGCAAACTAAAAATACTAAACAAAAAAAAAATAATAATAATAATAAACAAATTGAGAAAAAAAATTCCTGATTCCCGGGAGATAAGAGACCAATGCCGTAAGCATCTTAGTTTATCCCCCCCCCACAAACACTTTTTTTTAAATGTGAGGGCCACCACTGTGGAGGAAAGAAGAGGCTCGAAAATAAATAAGGCAACTTTTAAAACAAGAGATTGAAGTAAAAACAAGCAGCGCCGTCATTCTCCCTAAGGAAGGGTGGTGAGGACTGGCCTTACGTCAGCCAAGCGTGGAGAAAGAGCTTGTAAACACCGCAGTGGTTGACTGGGGACCAGCTCCGCTCGGACCCTTGTGGTCTGAAGGCTGGGATGTGTCTGTGATGAGCCGGGGGCGGCGGCATCTGCTTTCAAAAGGGATGACTTGGTAGCATGTGCATCTTTGGGACCAAGGGCGGGGTGGCGGGGTGGCGGGGTGGGGTGGGGGGTGTAATTCAGAGCCTGCCTGTGCTCTGATGAAAATGTAATTCGATTAGCTGGGCGTAGGGGATACACGCTTATAATCCCAGCACTCAGAAGGCTGAGACAAGAGAATTCCAGGGCCAGAAGCCAGCCTGAGGTTCATAGCAAGACCCTCTGTTTCAAAACAAAGCCAAAAAAAAAAAAAAAAAAAAAAAAAAAAAAAAATACTGGAGGGAGGTATGGCTCAGTGCAGAGTCCCAATGCTTAGTGTGAAGGAGGCTCTGATTCAATCTCTAGCACACACACAAAGTAAAATATGTTTCTTTTTTAAAGCTGTTCAAGAAAATAAACGTACTTTTCCTGGGCATGGCTACTCATGCCTGTGATTCCAGCACTTGGAAGGCTGAGGCAGGAGGATCATAGCACCCTGGACCATACTTACAGAGTTAAGACTCTCTGCCTCAAAAACCAAACCAAATCAAAACAAAACAGTTATTGGGGAAGTAGTAACCATAAGGGGTTCAGTTCAGTAGCAGACCTTTATACTTGTCATGAAAGAGAACCTAGGTTCAAGCTGGAGTGTGTGTGTGTGTGTGTGTGTGTGTGTGTGTGTGTGTGTGTGTTTAAAATGCTATTAGGGGTCCAGCAAGATGGGCCTAGTAGATAAAGGCGTGTTATGTGATAACACTTTTCCTGGGGAGACAAAACATACTACTCACCCCAGATAAGGAAACCCTCTGCAGACCGGGTATCATCAAAGTCCAACTTGGTGAACCAACAAGTTTGACTGGGATTACTTACAGGAATGTGGGTGAGGGGTGACTCACAGGAGCAGAAATGACTCAAAGACAGCTGCATCACCACAGCCCACCCCAGCATGAGTGACAGCTCACGGAGCTGGGAAACGGAAGGACAGAAGGACGCTGCACAGCCTGCAGGCAGTTCAGCTGGCTGGAGAGTGTCCTTTCCAAGTGACTGTTCTCAGCCTCTTCCAGCAGCTCAGCAGGCTGGAGAGCGTCCTTTCCAAGTGACTGTTCTCAGCCTCTTCCAGCAGCTCAGCAGGCTGGAGAGCGTCCTTTCCAAGTGACTGTTCTCAGCCTCTTCCAGCAGCTCAGCTGGTCTCAGGCTCTGTTAGGGTCCGAGAGAAATCTCATAAAAGACCATCAGTCATGTATGCAAACAACAAGAGCGTTTATTATTTCCAACATGTTGGGGTGGCCAATGGCGACCCCCAGAAAAGTTCACAGGCTCCTTTTAAGCAGGGTTAGGGGAATTCCAGGGAGGAGGGGCTAGCCTGGGGGCTGATTGGTGGGAGGCTCCAGTGGTTAAGGACTTCCTAGTGGCAGGATAGGGAAAGCTATCTTTAGCTAACAAGGCTATGGGGCACCTGCTGAGCCAGCAGAAGGTTATGGGGCACCTGCTGATTGATTGCCCCTGAGCTGTGGTCTCCCTGAGAACTGCTGGCTCAGCTCCAGCCAGTTCCAATAAACGGAAACCGAGGCCTGGTCCCTGGCAGGGCTGTTAGAAACCTGTCATGGATCTGCTCTGGCTCCCAGCCCTCTCAACTCCTCTTGGCAGCTTTTCTCCTCTGAGAGTTTACTCCAGCAGGGAGTGGCCTAGTGAATCTAGTCAGTTTCAGGGAGTTCTTGAAACTCTTTTGTTGTTGTTTACCTCCTGGCTTAAGGAGCTCCCATGCAGGATGGGGTGTTTGCAGTAAAGTCTGACAACCTGAGTTCCATCTCTATGACCCATCTTGTGGAAGGAGAGAACTGAATCCAGAAAGTTTTCCTCTGACCCTTACACATGTCCACCATGGCAAGCACGCACTCACCTACCCACATATATACACAAAGTGAATATCTATATATCTATATCAATATATATCAATATATATATATATATATATATATATATATATATATATATATTGAGACACAGTCTCACTGTGTAGTTCTGGTTGCCCTATAACTTACTGTGTAGACCAGGCTGGCTTCAAACTCACAGAAGCTGTCTGCCTCTGCCTCCTGAATACTGGATCAAAGTGTTCAACACCACGATCAAAAAGCTACTAGGCAAGGCTGGAGAGATGGTTCAGTGGTTAAGAGCACTAGCTCTTCTTCCTGGGGTCCCTGGTCCAGTTCTCAGCACCCACATTGAGTAGCTCATACCCACCTATAATTCCAGTTCCAGGGAATCGGACACTATCTGGTCTCCTCGGGTACCTCCCCCCCCCCATACATACATTGGAACCTACAGCTACACAGTCATGCACACTCTTAAAAAAAAAAAAGTTGAAATAAATAAATAAAGGCTCCGAGGAAGCATCCTCTGGTATCTTGGAGGTGACATTTCAGTAATGACCGGTGGAAGTGCGGGGGCCTAAAGGGCTGTGGGCTCACAACACCAGTCATGTGGTTGGCATCAAATTCTCCCCTTCATTGCCAGCACACTGTCCCTCACACTTGCATCCTGTCGCTGCCAGCTCGCCAAACTTGCACCTGTGATGATGCTCCTGGCACAGTCCCTGAGGTCCAGAGCTGGCGCAGCTGTGGGAGAATCCTCTGAAAACTCCACCCGAAAATGTGGAAGCAAAAGTCTGGGGGCTCTGATGCCTCAGACCTCCCAGGCCAGGCCAGCAGGCTCCAACTCCCCAGGATGCAACCCTCCTGGGACCTCTAGGCTCTGGTCACCCACAGCTATGATTTGGGGGACAGGCCAGAGCCTAGGGACCACAAGGACATACCAAGGATGCAGCCTAGGGCAGACATAGATTACCTGGGTGATGTCAGCTGTCTGTGACTTACAAAGCCAGGAGACTCTGGCATGATACTGAAAGAAGAATGTGGGGAAAAAATTTTTGTGGCATGGTCTTGCTGTGTAGCACAGACTGGCTTCAAACCTGCCTCAGTCTCCCAGGTGTGGAGATTACACATGTGCACCACCCCAGCTGGTGTCTTAGGTTTCTATTGCTGTAATAAAGACACCACCAACAAAAGCAATTTGGGGAGGGAGGGTTTATTTGGTTTATGTGTCCTACCACAGTCCATCATTGGGGGAAACCAAGGTAGGCACTGAATTAAAGCAGGAACCTGGAGGCAGGAACTGAATCAGAGGCCATGGAGGAGTGTTGCTACCAGCTGCTCCCAAAGGCCACCTGCTCACCAGCGGCACAACCCCCAGCAATCTGGGCTCTCCCACATCAGTCGTTAATCCAGAAAATGCCCTGCAGACTTCCCCACAGGCAATCTGATAGAAGCATTTTCTCAGTTGAGGTTCCTCTTCCCAGGTAACTCTAGCCTGTGTCAAGTTCACAAGAACATAACCAGGACAGAGTAAACAATGCCCTTTCTTGTACCTCACCTGACACAGCCCTCCCACAGCCTGGCATGGCTGCAGGAAGGTCCCACCCCACTGTGCAGCCATTCCTCAGAACCCTCCTCTCTGCTCCCACATACCCATCCTCAACCCTGCTAATCAGCTCTGAGTGCCAGCCCCAGGGCAGCTCAATTCTCCCCACCCCCATTCCTCCCCTGAACCAGGTTTTCCCAGGTGATGGTACCTTCATTTTCAGGAACTTAACCCTCTGCCCTCCTGCATGCAACACTGGTGGACGGTCAGGTCATCCAACAGAAAGAAGAGGTGGGGCTTTTGTTTTTTAAATTTACTTTACTTTTGATTTTTTTTTTTTTTTTGAGACAGTGTCTCATATAGCCCAGGCTGGGCCTTGAACTTACTATGTAGCTGAGGCTGGCCTTGAATGCTTGTTGTTCTGACTTCACTTTCTAAGTGCTTGGATGACAGATGTGCTCCATCGTGCTCTGCAAAGTATGTTAAACTTTCTAGTAGCCAACTTAAACAAAATATGTAAAAGAAGGTCTGAGCTGGGCGGTGGTGGCACATGCCTTTAATCCCAGCGCTAGGGAGGCAGAGGCAGGTGGATCTCTGTGAGTTCAAGGCCAGCCTGGGCTACAGAGCGAGATCCAGGACAGGCACCAAAACTACACAGAGAAACCCTGTCTCGAAACAGAGAGAAAGAGAGAGAGAGAGAGGGTCTGAATGTGGTTAGTAGCTAAGTGCTTGCTTAGCACACACAAGGTCCTGAGCATACCTCCAAGACCTCCGGCAACTCTCTTTCTCACACACACACACACACACACACACACACACACACACACACACTCACACACACAGAGATGAAAATAATTTTAATATATTTTATTAAATCCAATACGTGCCAAATAGTATCATCCCAACATGTGAGCAATATTAAAAATATCAGTAAGTATTTTATATTATCTTCCTTCCCCACTAAGATTTGCAATGTGGAGTATAGGCTGTGAATCCGTTCAGTGGGGGTTGGGGAGGGGTACAGCCGGTAAGGGCAGAGCACTGGCAGCTCTTCCAGGGGACCATGTCAGGTGGCCTGTCACTCATCTCCAGGGGGATCTCTGCCCTCCGAGCGCAGCTGTATCACAGGCTAGCCTCACACAGACACACATATACACATAATATATAAATAAAAATAGCTTTAAAAAAAAGTAGCTCAGTGGTGGAGACTGAGAGCATGCACCAGGCTCTGGGTCTGAGCCCCAGCAAGTGTGTGTGTGTGTGTGTGGGGGTGCTAGAGTGTATTTTACAATTAAGGCTATTTCAGGTGACACTAGCCAGTTCCCAGGGCTCAATAGCTATGTGGAACAGGTGGCAGGCTTGTGAACTCGGGCCTACAACATGGGTACTCTAGGTCTAGGGCATCTAGGAGGTAGTTGCTTCTCTCACTGTTCCCGCTGCCAACCCTCACTGGGAATGTGTTAGTGCTTTCCCAGTCTCTGCTGTGTCCTCTGGACCCTGTCACTCCAGCAGTGTGCAGATCCACCCACATCTACCCAGTGTTCTGTGGATCCCTAGACCTGAGTGGGGGAAAAAATGCAAGTGGCGTCATTGCTCCAGACACTGTGCCATTGAAGTCTGGGGCCCTGGCCACAGGAAGCTCGTAAGAGTGGGTGGAGCTCTCCTTCAGAGTGGACTAGTCCAAAGTTGAAAGGTTTGCGTAGTGTTAGGCGTATGCTGACAGAGTTTCTTTTAGAGGTCTGGGGATACCACACTTCATTCAATCCCCCAAATTCTTTGCCTCAAAAATAAATACTGCTCAGTGGTCGAGCATTAGTCTGGCAAAGTCCATATACTGCGAACAGCCACAGCATCACCACCACCAACCAGTGTGGAGGTCCTGTAATTCCTGCCTCCACCCGTCCTCTCTATCCTAGCTCTTCCCTTTAGACACAGAACAAGGACTTCTCCATCGTGGCCACATGATGCTCTAAACTCGGTTCTTGTCACTTTGCGGCCATGTGTCCTTGAATGAGTGCTTGAACTCTCTGAGCTCCAGTTTGCTCCTCTGCCCAGCAGAGACAATGCCAGGGCCTTGGAGGGCGGAGTGTGATGGGACGCATGACAATTGCTTCCTGCTCAGCACACATCCGCTATCGAACCCACAACGGTGGACGGGCACAGGGACTTGCAGGGGGTGGGTAAGCAAGCAGCTCCAGCCCCAGGGCTTTCTGCCCTCAGCTGTAGGCACTAAGCCAAGCTGGAGGTGGGGAGAGTTTAGGACCTTCGCCACATTCCTGCCATGCAGAAGAGGAGGAAGCTCAGCCCTTGGGCTCTCTAAAGCCTGAACCAGGGAGAGTGGTTTGGAGACACCAGGGAATCCCCGTGCCTTGGGTTTTGAAAACTCCTGGTCTCTGCAGCTTCTCTACCCACTCCAAAGTTGTTGTGCACCTTAGCTCTTAGCTCCATGCATCTCTGAGTTAAGCCACGCCCACGTTGAAAGGTTCCCCCTGCCCCCCAGTTTTTCCTACCCTGCCTGTCCTGGAACTCAGTCTGCAGACCAGGCTGGTCTCGAACTAACAGAGATCCTCCTGCTTCTGCCTCCCGAGGGCTGGGCTTAAAGGTGTGTGCCATATCTGGCAACCCAGTAATTTCCAAATTCTCTTTGGTGGACTAGTACAGTGGTGAGAGGTTTGGAGCGTGTGTTAACACCCTTCTCCCATAGTCTAGTCATCACGTGGTCAGGAAAAATAGCCTCAGAACAAATTCTGGTAAAAAGACAGCTTTGGTTTGGTTTTTGAGACAGGGTTCTGTCTGGCCTCAAACTCAAGACTTTCCCACCTATGCATCCTGAGTGCTGGGATGAGGGGTCTGAGTCACACCCTGCCTGGCTTTCTTGCCTTATTATGCTCAGCATCGAACAATTAGAAGGTCTGGGGGTGCAGCCAGGAAGCACAACCCCCTGGGGGTTTATATATTCTCCAGTAATGTATAAACACAGAGGGTCAGGAGTTCAAGGTCGTCCTAGGTAACACAGCAAGTTCAGGCCTGAACTACAAAATACAACAAACAAAATCCGTAAACCCTCTTAAGTCAGTGGCTTGAAAGAGTGCCATTAAAGACCAAATTAGGAGGGCCCAGTATGGAAGAAGGGAGGAGACACCCTCCGAAGGTAGCTACGTCCGAGAGACTGCGTGCTCTCAAGCGAAGGGTGGACCCAAGCTCCTTCTTCTCCCTTTGCCTCCTGGTGGATTGCTGCAGACCCCCAAACGACGGGGCCAGCTGACCATGGCTGCAACCTCAGATGACTGTCTAGAAAGGTGACCAGCACACCACAGCACGCCCACCCCCACTCCCCGTGTGTGTGTGTGTGTGTGTGTGTGTGTGTGTGTGTGTGTGTGATCTAGGGCTTCAGGGATACCAGGCAAACACTTTTTCAGTGAGCTGACCTTCAGGTCCTTCCTGGCCTGCTTCCTTCCTTTCTTTCTCCCCTCCCTTTCTTTTTTTCCCTCCTCTCTCCCTCTCTCCCTCCTTTCCTTTTTTTCCCCCCTGAGACAAGGTTTCTCTGTGTAACAGCCCTGGCTGTCCTGGATCTCACTCTATAGCCCAGGCTGGCCTTGAACTCACAGAGATCCGCCTGCTTCTGCCTCCTGAGTGCTGGGATTAAAGGTGTGCGCCACCACCTCCTGGCCCTTCCTTCCCTTTTAAATACAGAGTTTTATTATGTAGCCCAGATGACCTCAAACTTTGATCCTCTTGCCTCAGCTTTCTGAGGCCTGAGATTACGGGTGTGAGCTCCCATGCTCAGATTCAATGTTTTTTTAAAATGGTGGTAACGTTGCTATCTAAACCATCGGATGCACCAGCCATCGTGGCTCGTGCCTATAATCCCAGCACCTGGGAGGCTGAGATCGGAGGTCAGGAGTTCAAGATCATTCTGAGATACACAGCACGTTTGGAGCCCACCTAGGCTCCATGAGACTCTTCCCCCAAAAACGTACTTTTAAAACCAACAATCCCTTGCCCTCTTCCCCAGCCCCTGGCAACTGATCTTCCACACTGTCTCTAGGAATTTGGCTCATCTAAGTTCCTCACACAGGTAGACTCCAACAGCGCCTGTCCACTGAGTGTCTGGCTAGTTTCTCTGAGCTGAGGTCGCCATGGTTCTCCCTGTTGTAGCCTGTGTCAAGGCTCCTTTTTCTCTAAGGATGGTGATAATGCCGCTGTGTGTGTAGAGCGGGTTTTGTTGGTCCAGGAGTCTATCTACCCACAGAGTGCCTTCCTTCTGTCGGCTGTTGAGAAGAGGTCACCATAGAGTGTCCCGTCCCCCCCCCCCCTCTCTCTCTCTCTCTCTCGTGTGTGTGTGTGTGTGTGTGTGTGTGTGTGTGTGTGTGTGTGTGTGTTAAGCCACACCAGTTGCCTGGAAGGATGCTGTACCTCAATAAAAGTTTATGAAAAGAAAATGACCATGCTATTAAAAGAAACTGTGTCATTCAGCAAAGCATTGCTTCAAAGACTTGGGACATACAGACTATCAGAGGCCCCCACAGCCTCTTCTCAGAGAAAAAGAAATCTGCTTTATGCCTGACAGCACCACCCAGGGCCAAATCTAGACCAACAGGACTGGGCATGGCCAGACGGGCGCAGGCAAGCTGCAGCAGGGACCTCCATCTCTTTAAATACAAAGCCTAAGCCTGGAGCGGCCCATGGCTGTGGCTACGTGAGACTATCTCAGACACACACAAACCAACAAACACCCTCGAGGACTAAAGCAGAAGATGGACTGGTGAACACAGGTGACACCAGCCTTCACCCGGATGTGCATCTGTCCAAAGCTGCACACGGTGTTGCATCTATTGCATGTGTAACAATACCACAGCACACACATCTAGCTCGGCCTACAGGTGAAGAGGGTGGTGTGAAGACCGGGCTCTTAGGCTAGGGTTGAAGGCTTCCTTTAGACGGTAGGAAACCTGCGTCTCTCACTGAAGCCCACGCAGTTAATTGTTTATTTTGAATAACTGAGACAACAGAGAAGGGAATGGAAATGGCTTAGTGGTGAAGAGCACTAGCTGGCCTCGCAGTGGTCATGGCTTTGCTTCTCATCCCATGTCAGGCAGCTCACAACTGCCTGCAACACCAGCTCTGTGGGAATCCACCGTCTCTGACCTCTATGCTCTCTCTCTCTCTCTCTCTCTCTCTCTCTCTCTCTCTCTCTCTCTCACACACACACACACACACACACACACACACACCCTCTGCTGGACCACAGGCAGGACTTCTACAAGGAGGCCAGGGAAAACCACTGCATACCAAAGGGACCAGGACAGCCCCAGAGGACACAGAGACCCTTGAGCTGACAAGTTGGCAAGAGTGAGCCTCCCACCCTTCTGTATAAGCAGGGTCAGGGCAGACACACCTTTCTGCCTCTGGCTGTGCATGTCCGACTTGGTTCCTTCCTATGGACAAGCAGCAGCTTCCTGCTGGGTGGACATACCACAGCTAGTTGACTGTTCATGGTGAACACGGGCGCTGTTTTTGGTTTGGCCTGCGACTAGTAAGCTGCTGTGAGAATTGGTGTTTGTGACTTTGTGTGGACACACGCTTCATTCACGCTGTTAGTTATTGCGAGTGGGATAGCAAATGTTTTAAATATTCTGCTTCAGTTTTTAAGACGGTCCCACTTGCCCATGTATAAACGTTTCAGAGGTTTGTAGCTGTTCAAAGCAGGGGTGTTGGGTTCACGGTCTCGTTGTGCTTGTCTAGTGGTGTCGGAGACCAAACCAGGGCTTTAATACTAGACAAGTGCTCTGAGCCCCACCCCTAGCCTCTTTTTTTTAAAATACGGATCACTTCACAAACTTTTGTGTTATCCTTGTGCAGGGGCCACACAGGGCCCTTGATCTTCTGTGTTGTTCCAATTTTAGTATATGTGCTGTGGGGAGAACACTGCTTTTGCTGAGGGTATCTTGCTATGTGACCCAAGCTGCAGCAAATTCTTCTTCCTCAACATGAGATTTCTTCTACCTCTACTCCTCTACCTCCTGAGAGCTAGGGTTACAGTGTGTCATCATGGCCAGTTTATGTCCTCTGGGGAGTCAAAGCCAGGGCTTTGTTCATACCAGGCAAGTTCTCTAACAACTGAGCCGCACCCCCAGCCTCACTGTGGTTTTAAACAGCATTTCTCCAGTGACCAGTGACGCTGGTTGGTGCTTCATGTCTCTGTAAACCTCCATATATCTTCTCTGGTACCATGTTTGTTGGAGTCCGGGGCCCACTTCTGATTGCATGATTTATCCTGGGCACAAATCCTTTGGCAGACAGGCCTGGAGGGCATTCGCTCTTACCCTGTAGCTTCCCTTTGAATTTATTCTTAGTAACTTCTGAGGCTCACGCTTGTTTTCATGTCAATAAAAAGCTCAAAGAGGGAGAGGCTAGGTACATGGGTGCCCCAAGCCCCGCTGCCTGTGTATTTCTCAGAATCTTCAACAGAACAAAGCTGAGATGATGAGACTCTCTGTTGTCGCCACCAGCTGGTGTCCCTGTGCCCACATACTGACTGGGCCAGGCAGGTAAAGACATGGAAAAGGTTACCGGCAGGCTGGTATCAGGCCAGACCCACTGGCTTTCTTCTGGAAGGGATGCTGGACTGGAGAGCCAGCCCTAACGTGGGAGACTAGCACCCAGGAGGTCTCAGACAGGCTGTCCCTGCTGGCTGCTGTGCAGAACCACCAGATGGAAGGATCGATCCCAGGCCATGCGGGCTCTCGCCTGCGCCAGCTCTGGAATGTGAGCAAAGGCTTCCTGTTGGCGGTGCTTCTGTGGCTAGAACAGTCTTCGCCGGAGGGGATGTCAGCCTTAGCCCCGAGGCCGGGAGGAAACTGCTCTACCTGAGGGGGAGATGCTGAGGGGGTTGTGTCCACTGGCAGCAGTCCACCCTTCACCAGGTTCTCTGCCTGCCTTCAGGGCCCACACCTGGGGCTGGACTTTAGTCATGACTCCACATTCCCCAGGCAGCTGGAGCCCTCTTGCTATGAAAGGGCTTATTACAAAGGTAGTCGGATGAGATGTGGGGTGCGCTGCCCCCTCAAGATCCAGAGGGACCAGAGTGTTGAGCTGTGTGGTCTTCCTCAGGCTTAGAAAACTCATAGGGACATCTTCTCAGGATGTCTCCGTAGGAAACTCCTCCTCATCTTCCTTTAGATTTATTTTTAATTTACAGATTTGAGTGTTTTACCTGCATGTATGTCTGTGTACCACGTGTGTGCCTGGTGTCTGAGGAGGCCAGAAGAGGGTGTCAGGTCCCCTAGAACTGCAGTTACAGATGGTTGTGAATTGCCATGTGGGTCTGGGAACCAAACCCAGGCCCTCTGTAAGAGCATCAAATGCCACCTCCAGCCTTGACACGGCTCTTTCCTGAGGTCCCTGACACCTGACAGGCAGGAGCAGGTCCCCGCTGGCTGGTGCCATCTTAGCGGCCCCATTCTCCTCCCATGGGAGCGGGAGCATCTGTCTCTGCTCGCTGTGTCTGGCTAGAGTGTAACAGTGGGACCCTGTGAGCAGCTAGTGACCCCTCAAGAAGTAGACAACAGCACAGGAGGTTGGCCCGCTTGCTCCCTGGCCACTGATGGTCTCTGGTGGCATCCACAGACTCTTTCTAGAACGGGTCTGTATGAAAAAAAATTAATAATTTAAAAACAAAACCACACAGGAGTATAAAGAAAACCAATTATATCTAGATACAAAAATCACTACACAGAGTCTGCAGCTGATCTACAACTGTACAACTTCCAGTCCTGGAGGTAGGTGAAAAAGACAAAGAAGCCAAGTAGACCAGGTTGTCCCGGAGCTCTCTCTGTAGACCAGGCTGTCCCGGAGCTCTCTCTGTAGACCAGGCTGTCCCGGAGCTCTCTCTGTAGACCAGGCTGTCCCGGAGCTCTCTCTGTAGACCAGGCTGTCCTGGAGCTCTCTCTCTGTAGACCAGGCTGTCCCGGAGCTCACTGAGATCCACCTGCCTCTGCTTGCCAAGTGCTGGGATGAAGTGTGCGCCGCCGTGCCCAGTTGCACACACAATGTATGTCAGTATGACGAGGATGTAGCTCACTGATAGACTGCCTAGCATGCAGGAGGCCCTAGCTCTGTGAGCTAAGCATGGTGGAGCCTGTGATTCTAACGCCAGGGAAGTAAAAGGATCAGAAGTTTGGTGAGTTTGGGGCCAGCCTGAGTCACATGAGATCCTGTTTCAAAAACAAAACAAAACAAGACAAATAGTCTCCTTTAAAATTAAAAAATCCGAGACTCTGAGTCTTTGGTACTCATCATACTCATTGTGATGACACGCATGTCCTCAGTCCTGCATGAATTCCTTTCTTAGAGAAGCAAGCCTGGGGGCTTCTCCCACCGCCCGCCTGCAGAGGCGTCTACCCGTGTTTTGGGGCCAGTGCTGAAGAACTGCAGGAGAACGCCCGAGGACCAGCATTTGCTCTACAGTATGTTGGACCCCTGTTGAAAATGACTGCAGGTCTCAGGCTACCACAGGTGAGAGTGTGTCCATCTTGGGAGTGATAAGCTGGCTTGGTATCAAAGGAGACAGAAGGCCTGGGATGAAGGGGCAGTAGGTAGTGGAAAGTAGAAGGAGAAAGAAGTCCAAGACTTCTTCTGGTTCTGAGTGTCACATCTGTCCCTCCTATTGGGGAAAAGTCTCAGATGGCTGTTGTATGATATTTTGTTTGTGTTCTGACAAATAAAACTTGCCTGGAGATCAGAGGTCGAAGCTAGTCTCTAGTGAAACACAGAGGTCAGACAGTGGTGGCACATGCCTTTAATCCCAGCACATGGGAGAAGGAAGCAGGAAGATCAGGAGTTCAAGGCCACCCTGGGCTATACGAGATTGAACTAGTCTAAAGAAACAGAGAGGTAAGAAGTTTCTAGTGGCTGCTGCTCTGCTTCTCTGATCTCCAAGCAAGCTTTATTTGTCAGAACATAAAATATCACACAACAGATGGCCTTAAACAACTCACCTTGGATCCCTGATCCCCATGACAGTGCCTGGCACATTTGGGCATTGAAAAAAAAAAAAAGAGAAAAGTCAAGAATAGTTGAAGTGAAAATTTGTGCTAGGTGGGCCTATAATCCCAGCATTTGGGGAACTGCAGCAAGGACTTTGAGTTTGAGACCATCCTGTATTACCCCATCTCAAAAATGTATACTTCACTTCATCTTAGCTCCCTTCGTATGTTTACAGAGGCTGATGGTATAGCTCAGTGGTAGAGCAAATGTCTAGCCCTGGGCTCAGATAAAAACAAACCAGAATGTTTGCTGAACGGACACTTACGATTTAAAATAAGTAGGGAGGGGTGGTGCTGGAGAGATGGCTGGTTTTGTGGGCTTTTCCAGAGGACCCGAGTTCAGTTCCCAGCACCCACATCAGGCTGCTCACAACCACCTGTAACCTCAGCTCTGGGGGATCCGATGCTATCTTCCGGCTTCCTTAGATACCTGGACACACAGAGACACACAAGTGAAAATAAATCTTTAAAAAATAAATAATCTCTGGGGGGAGGAGAGAGGTGGCTCAGAGGTTAAGAGCACTGACTGATCTTCCAGAGGTCCCAGGTTCAATTCCCAGGCTGTCTGGTGTCTGATAATAAATAAATAAATAAATAAATAAATAAATAAATAAATAAATAACTTCTGGTTTTTAGTAGAAGAGCTTCAGTCATGCTCATGTATTAAAAGTCCAAGCAGGGGCTGGAGGGATGGCTCAGAGGTTAAGAGCACTGGCTGCTCTTCCAGAGGTCCTGAGTTCAATTCCCAGCAACCACATGGTGGCTCACAACCATCTGTAATGAGATCTGGTGCCCTCTTCTGGCCTGCAGGCGTACATGCAGGCAGAACACTGCATACCTAATAAATAAATAAATCTTAAAAAAAAAAAAAAAAAAAAAAAAAGTCCAAGCAATGCGCTGCCTGACCCACTTGCTACTATCACGATGAGATGTGTGAATGTGTCACTGTTAATGGGATGTGTGAATGTATCACTCTGCTTCCTGCTTTTTTCTAGTTACCTGCAGTTCCCTCCTTCCTCTCCCCTTGTTGTGCACTCTGCAAAAGTGTTTTTTCATGTAAAACAAGCAAATAAACAAAATTAAACAAACAAAAGACAGAGTGCCAGAGAGTGGTTTGTAATAAATCACTTGTCTGACATGAATGAAGCTCTGGGTTTGCCCCCAGCACTTCAAAAAAGATTGAACTAATACATTTTTTTATTTAACTTTATTTTATGTGCATTGGTGTGAAGGTGTCAGATCCCCTGGAACTGGAGTTGTAGACACTTGTGAGCTGCCATGTGGGTGCTGGGAATTGAACTTGGGTCCTCTGGAAAAGCAGTCAGTGCTCTTAACCGCTGAGCCATCTCTCCCTGACACATTTGTTTTTAAATTAATAAAGTCAAAAATACCTTTCTAGAGTGGTGGCATCCAACGCCCCCTCAACACTTGGGAGGTGGAGGCACAATGCTGGGAGTTCAAGGTCACCTTCTACCACATTCCGAGCGGGAGGGGAAGGGAAACAGAGGGAAGAGAATAGAGAGTTTCTGAAAGGGCCTGCCTCTGTGAAAATGGAGCGATCTGGCGCTTCCTGCTTTGAAGTCCGGGTTCAGGGCTGATGTAGATGCAGACGTTGTTAGTACCAACTCTGTCCCCATTTCCCTAGGCGACCCGGCCTGGGACGCACAGGATTAAGGTAAGGAAGCCGCCTCATTCCTGAACAGGTAAGATTCATTGCAGGTTTCACTACGCCCATATGGCCGAGCGAATCTCACAGGCTTTCCAGACTTCTGAGTTTTCAGGTTCTCTCTAGAAGACCGGCCTGAGGAGACACAGACTTCAAGATCGCAGACCAGCTGCCCTGCGGGAACTGGGATCCCGGAGCGCCCCCTGGTGGACAGCTGGGCACGACCGCGCACCCGGTGGACACCGGACGGAAACCAACCTAGGCTGAGGACGGACGGAGCAGACTTTATCGAAGGGCTTTGAGGAGCACCCGCTGCGCTTTGCTTTTTTTATGCCCCGGGAACAACTCACATCGAAGGCGACGCCCTCCGAGCCACAGTTCCGCAGAGAGCAGCTACTGAGAGATCTGTTCCCCAGCCAGTGCGCGTCCCGCAGGCCGTGAGGGTATCCCTCATCTAAGACTTAACCAGGCGCTGTTTCCTCAAGAACATGCCAGGCCTGTTTACATCCTCGGAGGGAGATGAGTTTATACTCACACAAATTCAACATGCACTGCGTAAGTGCCAAGGAGAAGACCAGCAAGAACACGTCGTGCGAGGCCAGGGTGGGCTTTCTGGAGGAGGCGACATTGGAATTGGCAAGGGGGCCTGGGGTGGTAAAGTTGGTAACAAGGCCACACTGCAGGACCTGTCCATTGTCGGGGGTCACTAGCCACAGCCCGCTGCCACGAGGGGTTGGGAGCGACGACAAGAAGAGGGAGGGATTCTAGTTCCAATTTTCACTAAGGAATGTTAGTTGGAGATTCATTTAAAATGGAAATTTGGAAAATTCTAGCATCTTTGCGCTTGTTAAACCTATTTATAGTGTCTGTTCCTCGGACTAAAGGTCATTCTCCACTTCTTTCTCCCGTGTCAAGGAATTTTTATTGGATACCAAACATTGTGAAATTTATGGTTTTGGCTGGTGGACCACGCTGTGTTGCCTTTAAAGAGCGTCGGGGCTTTTATGGTAAGTAGACCCTTCACTTGGAAACTGCTCTAGTCTTTTGAAGACTTGTTTTCAAGCCTTTCCTTCCCGGCTAGCGCCACCTCACCTTCAAGGTGTGGCTCCCGGAGCTGTCCTCCACCACTGTGCACCTGAGCCAGGTCCAACTTGGCCATCTGGAACCTGCACACTTCTCCACTCTTGGGAACACTACAGTTGGCCCTTCCCTGCCAGGGGCCCCTGTTGCCAAGGTCTTCTCTCAGCAGCTGGGAGGCTGAGGCAGGAGGATCACTGAGAGTTCAAGGACAGCCTGGTCTACATAGTGTTCCAGGACAGCCAGGGCTACAAAGAGACCCTGCCAATAAATTAATAATAATAATAATAATAAGTGGAGAGTAACTGAGGATGACATGCAACATGGACTTCTAGCCTCTTCACATGTATTCATGGGTATGCACACCTGCACACATTTTGTTTTTTATGTGTATCGGTATTTTGCCTGCATATCTATCTGTATGAGGGTGTCAGGTACCCTGGAACTGGAGTTACAGACAGTTGTAAGCTGCCATGTGGTTGCTGGGAACTGAACCCAGGTCCTCTAGAAGAACAGCCAGTGCTCTTAACTACTGAGTCATCTCTCCAGCCTGTGTTTGTTGAGACAGGGTCTCTCTATTATGTAGCTCTGGCTGTTCTGGAACTTGATATGGAGACCAGGCTGACCTTGCACTCACAGAGATCCACCTGCCTGTGCCTTCTGGGTGCTAGGATTAAAGTCACTCCACACTTAACCTATAAATAAATCTTTTTTTTAAGTACAAAACAAAAATCACCACAGAATGGAAACCTGCAGAATGGTCCCACTGTTACCACTCTCCGGAAGAGCACAAAGCTACGCATACTTTCCTGTGAGTTCTAGACACGGATGAGCACCACGACTCACACCTGAGAAGCAAGCACAGTGAAGGGGCATTCTGGTGACAGCACACTTCCTGGAGTGTTTCCTTCCGGTCTGTCCCCTCATGTGTTACCGAGTACCAGACCTCTGCACGATCTAACTTGTTCACGAACAGAGGAGTCATGGGGGCGTTTCCTGGAGTGTTTCCTTCCGGTCTGTCCCCTCATGAGTTATAGAGTACCTGACCTTTGCACGGATCTAACTTGTTCACGAACAGAGGAGTCCTACTGAAGTCATGTTAACTAACAGAAGTGCTAGCAGGGTCCTTGGATGACTTTACTACTTGTGTTTGCTTGTCCTGATTTAGAGAGACCAAGAACAAACACTAAAATCATGACCAATAATTATAATATAGGATCAATTAATAAGCATGTTGAGCTGATGCCTACTGGAAGCATTTGGTAGTCACCTTTTGTTGGATGTTAGATATAAGTAGCGTAAGTTGTTTTTGGAGACAGAGTTTCTCTCTGTAGCCCTGGCTGTCCTGGAACCCAGGATGGCCTTGAACTCAAGACGTCCAGCTGCCTCTGCCTCTTGAGTGCTAGGATTGAAGGCACAATAGCTAGTCATTTTAATAGAGTAGTGAGGAGGTAGTATTTTTAAATTATCTGTGTTCTTAATTCAGTAAAAAGCCAAACCAAACCACTGTACCTATACAAGAATGAACATTATTAAAGTCACTCCCTTGATTTGTCAAACAGGAACTGTGTGGCCTTATAATCACATTACACAGAAAATATTACCCGTGTGGGGCAGGGCAGATGCTTAGCGTAAGAGCACTGGCTGCTCTGGCAGCGGATCTGAGTTCAGTACTCAGCACCGACACCAGACTGCACACAACTGGAGTTACAGGGGATTTGGTGCCATCTTCCGGCCTCCAAGGGCATCTATGCCACATGCACATACCCTAACACAGGTACAATTAGTACTCTTAACCACTGAGCATATGTATCTCCAGGCCCTAAAGGCTGGCTTTAAAAAACATTTTTAAAAATGTATTTATTTATGCCACAGTGCATGTGTGGATGTCAGAGGACAACTTACAGGAATCACTTCTCTCCTTCCACCGTGTGGGTTCTGGGAACCAAATTCAGGCTGTCGGGCTTGGCTCCTTCACCCACCCACTGAGCCCAGGGGCTGCCTCTTTGATATGCTGTACGTCTTGTATTTGCTCCACCCTCTCACACTTAATTCAGGCGTGTTTAAATGTTTCAGGCCAGCACGGTAGCTCAGCAGACAAGTGCCTGGCACCCATGCAGAGGCTGAGTTCAACCCTCAGAACCTGCAGTGGAAAGAGAGAACTAAACCCAAAAGTTGTCCAGATCTCTAAACTCACATGCATTCTCTTGCACTCACAAACACACACACACTAGATAAAACATTGAAGTGTAACATTTTAACCATTAGGAAAAAAAGAAAAGTTTCTCTGAGTAAGCAAGAACATGGATTGTTAAAAGAGCCTTCTACTTTCCTATGTGCTTTCTGCAAAGGGGCACTTTAAGGTTTACAGAAAAAACAAACAAACAAAAAACCTGCACAGTTCTTGTGTACCCCCCACTGCCCCCAAGCTCCAGTGTCTGGCATCGTTGAGGTATACCTGCTGGGTGTAATGAACATGTGCACATGTCCCCATTACGGACAGTCCTTAGCTTCCATTAGGTTTCACTGTTTGTGTACATTCAGCAATGTGTTGACAAATGTGTACTGGCAGGAATCCATTATGCCATGCCTACAGAATGTTCCACCTATTCTCATCCCTTGCCAGTCTCAAGCAACTACTCATCTCCTTCCTGTCTCTACAGCTTTTCCTTTCCCAGAGTGTCATGGAGTTATGATGGAATTTGAGGGACCCTGTCTTCTTATGGCTTGGTAGTACTTTTCTCTTTACTGATGGATCATCTCTCATTATGTGTATCTATCAGTTTGTCTAATTTGGGGATTTTGTTTTGTTTTGCTTCAGGACAACCTCACTATATAGCCAAAGCTATCCTTGCATTTGTGATCCTCCTGCCTCAGTGTTCTGAGTTCTGGGATTATAGGCATGTGCCACCATGCCCTGTTTTTTTTTTGAAATAATAAAGCCCTGCATATCGGCTCATGCCTGGAATCACAGCACTTGAGAGGCTGAAACAGAAAGTAAGAGTCAAGGCCAGCCTGGGTTACACAGCAAGACCCCATCTCAAACAACCTGGAAAGCAGTTTAGAGAGGGAGACAGACCTTGTGGGGGAGAAGAGTGACATTCGGGGTCTGCGCCAGTCTGGTGATCAGGGAAGCTTGCAGAGAAGGGCAGTCCTGTGGGCAGTGAGCGTGAGCCCTGGGCAGCCCGAGTGGGTAGTGAACGTGAGCCCTGGGCAGCCGGAGTGGGCCGTGAACATGAGGCCCTGGGCAGCCGGAGTGGGTAGTGAACGTGAGGCCCGGGCAGCCCGAGTGGGTAGTGAACGTGAGGCCCGGGCAGCCCGAGTGGGCCGTGAACGTGAGCCCTGGGCAGCCGGAGTGGGCCGTGAACGTGAGCCCTGGGCAGCCGGAGTGGGCCGTGAACATGAGGCCCGGGCAGCCCGAGTGGGTAGTGAACATGAGCCCTGGACAGCCGGAGCGGGCCGTGAACGTGAGGCCTGGGCAGCCGGAGTGGGTAGTGAACGTGAGGCCCGGGCAGCCCGAGTGGGTAGTGAACGTGAGCCCTGGGCAGCCCGAGTGGGTAGTGAACGTGAGGCCCGGGCAGCCGGAGTGGGCCGTGAACGTGAGCCCCGGGCAGCCGGAGTGGGCCGTGAACGTGAGCCCTGGGCAGCCGGAGTGGGCAGTGAACGTGACCCTAGGCCGGGGCTGCCAGGGAGGAAGCGTGGGTGTGTGTGACAGGTGCTGGTGCTCCTGAGATGCTGCTGCTGCCAGTGTCCTGTGCCTTTGAGACTTCTTGCTGGGCTTACAGGAGTCACACACCACCCCTTTTTACCTCTTCCTGGCAAAGGGAGTTAGGAAAAGCTAGCCACAGAGCCATTCTTTTGTAAACACACTGCACAACTTTCCCAGGAGACCAAGAGCTGAAAATTTAGTATATTCTTAGCCAAACTGGCAAGCTGCTTGGTTGTGGGGACCTAATTCACTAGCTGACACCATTTGTCTATACCACCGAACTTCCAAGGCTCTGAAACTCAAATGCCATGGCTGAATGAAGCTTCAAAAGCCATCTGGTCAGCTGGGTGGTGGTGGCGGCAGCGCACGCCTTTAATCCCAGCACCCAGCACTCAGGAGGCAGAGACAGGTGGATCTCTGAGTTCCAGGACAGTCAGGGCTACAGAGAAACTGTCTTGAAAAACAAAACAAAACAAAACAAAACAAAACAAACAAAAAAACCCAAAAACCATCTGGCCATCTTATCTACCCTTAAAATTACCCCTTGGGATCTCCTTGGCAAATCCCCAATAGGTGATCCGTCCTCTGCTGTTCCTCTCAGGCCCAGCCAGCCTCTTTGTTTTGACAGCTCAAATGCTCAGGAAGGTTCATTAAAGCCTAAAGCCCCCTCCCTGTAGGGTGCTGCTTCCTGACAAAGCTGTTTCCATGAGCAGCTGCATGGGCATTTATAATCCTTGCTCTGGCACTGGTCCCTCCTCCAGGCCAAGCGCAGGGGCCTCAGAAGGACTTAGACCTTCTTCTGAAGGACTCAACAGCCCCGTGCAGTTCAGCTGAAATGCTGCCCTGCAGCTTCCACTTTTGCACAAGCCCACATCTATGGGTTTAGCATTGGGTTCTATCATCTCCCAGGTTCTTCACTTCAACAGTCAGTACTCTCAGTTGAGGATAACTAACAGCCGCATTCTTTGGATGTTATATATGTAAGTTGACGCTGGACACACCTTCAATCCCAGCACTTAAGAACCAGAGCTATGAGGTTCATGGTAAATTCAGGGTCAACCTAGTCAACAAGGTGAGATCCTGTCCAACAAAACAGTAACAAAGATGTAAAAATGAATTACGGCAATCAGAGGGAGGACTGGAGATGTGGCTTAATTGGAGTACCTGACTAGCATGCATGAAGCCCTGGGTTTGATCCCCAGCACTGCATAAACTGACCAGGAATGTCAGCACATGCCTGTACTCACAGCATTTGGAAGATAGAGGCAGGAGACTCAGAAATTCAAAGTCAACCTCTACTATGGTCTGAGTTGGAGACCAGCCTAGGCTACATGGAACTGACGACTGTTTTCATTCTACATCTGTGTCTGCACCGTCCACCCCACCCCACAACGCTCTGGAACGCAGCGCAAACGGAGACCACCCGCCCAAGTCCCCACTTCCCTTGTATGAACAGGTCCACAGGCTGCTCTTGCTGATCCTTTCCATTTATTACTGCAGTAGACAATCCTCTCAAAGTGCAACACTACATCGTCTGACACAGCCCTGCTCCGTCCCCTCCAGCAGATACTTGGAAATTCATTCTTGGAGCACTGACAAGCTTTTCCCTGGATGAAGTATTGCCACTGCCAGTGTCACAGGGAAATACAGACACATGAACAAAAGGACGAAGGGAAAGGCTCTTTGAGAGGAGTGGGGCCAAGAAGGCAGAAGGGAGAACAGCCTGAACACGACTCTCCCTTCCCTAGCAGCAACTATCATGCTGGTCACACTGGCTCTGGGGACCTCTACCTGTTTTGAGAACTGATGATACCGTAACCACAACCATGTGGTATCTCAGCCTACCAGAGTCCCATGGAGTCAAATAAATGGAGAGACTTCTCCAGCCAGTTTACAAAGAATGGGTGGCTTGGGTAAACCCACCACTCAATTTCTCCTTCTAGCTGTTAGGCAGAGCACCTGAAGAACACTGGGGTGGAGATGCTGCCTGACCGTGAGAACCCCTCACTCTAATGGGAGCAGGGCCAGCACACTTCGGAGGGGAGGAAAAACCCAACTGTCAAATACTGTACTGACCAAGATGGGAAACCACGAGCAGCTCTAGAAAACAGGAGATTCAAATATTTGAACAAATGAGTTAAAAAAAAGGCAAAACAAAACATCTAACCACTAGGCCTGACACAGGCCTTACACACACACACACACACACACACACACACACACACACACACACACACGAGAACCAGAGAGATGCCCAAAGGAAGGCAAGTCCAAATGTCTGCTCTTTGGGATTTTTGAGGTGGCCTGAGCGTAGGCAAACGTGAGGCCCTGCCTTGGTCAAGCCTCCAGAGGCAGCCTTTGCCTCCTCGGCAGCCAATGACGCTCGGGTTTTGCCTGAGCCCTTCACAACTACCCCAGAAGGCATTCTTCAGATTCCTGGAGTTTCAATCGCTGCTGGACATCGTTCTCAGATGGCTTCACCCACAGGAAAGACCTCCCCTCTGGGGCCCTGCACTCTCTCTCTCAGGAAAAGGCACCCCCAGACAGCAGTGACTCGAGGGGGGCTCAGGAGCTGGAAAGCTGGAAGAGAGTATCATGGATTCAAGGAGATGCTGTTAAATTCCGAAGTCCTGAGACCCATGGCTGAGGACCCGAGGCTTCAGGGACATGCTTTAAAGAGAGGCCTTAATTTAAGGTACTGCCATCTCGGCTCACAAGCGCCCAGTACACAGAGCTACTTGAAGCTGCTGTAGCTGCCCATTTCTTCCTTGATCTTGGGTGCTCTTCTGAACTCTCTGGCCTCAGGCTCCCAGAGTCAGATCACCCAGCTTCTCTGATGAGGACATGCCTGCAGGAGCCTTCTGAGCATCAGGAATCTGGACAATCTGTTTACATCCAGGCAACGAGGACCAAAAGTCTTTTCCAACCACAGCAGACAGACACAGCCATCAAATAAACCATCCAGCAAGGCTGCCATTTCTCCAGATGTCTGTTTCAGCACTGTAGGATCTACACAGAGTGTTAATGTGGCACTAACCAGCTGTCACTCCTCCTCCATGAGGGACATGCAAGCCCCACAGACCATGCTTAGCACATAAGTCCCACTCATATGCGGCTGGTTTCAGTCACTGCCCTCAGCTCTAACCCCACATGAGGGATCTTCACTATAATCTAGCTTCTGACTGAACTGCACTCTCCTCCAGCTTCTCTTACAGGGCGATACCTTAGGTTTTACCAGCAAAACCAGTGCTGCCCAGGATCACGATTTAAGTGCTGCAGTGCTTAAGAAGGAGAGTCCCACTGGAGGGAACTGGAGGTGTAAGGCGCAAAGGACACAGAATCCTAGGCTGTCATCACATCCTAACATGTTCAGAGTGGTGGGCTTGGGGGGGAGGAACACACAATAACTTAACAGCAGAGCTGGAAGAGGCATTCGGTTCTCTTCAACTCTAAGCAGAGGCTGTTCCTGGATGTGCAAGCATTCATAATACTGATAACGCTCAGCTCGGACCCAGCACGGGGCACATACGTGTGGTCGGTAATCAAGTCCTTTGCACAGCAGGAGAGCACAGCAGGATGCCAAGAGGCATCTGGATAGCACACAACAAGGAAACAGCTGCACTCCTGCCCAGAACCCATTAGAGTGTCTGTCTATTACAAAGTCAGCTTCCCCAGGTTTCCTGCTTTATAAAGTCAGCAGTGCTGGAAGGTGTCTAGCAGAGTCCGTCTTCCAGGAACGAGTGCAGAAGGGGAGCACATGGCTCAGGTACACCCCTTCAGTGAGCAGACAGAAGGACTGCCTGAGCCTCGCATCCATTTCAGACAAACACACAAACAGAAAAGGATTATTGCCAGCTTGTGCACTTTCACAATGTGATTTTTGTATTTCGAAAGCTTGAATTGTCCCTGAAAGAGAAAATGGGAGAAAATAAGAGTATTCAATATGTGGACCATCTAGATATAAACACACACACATGGGGGAGGACTTGACCAGCTCTCCAACTCTCCACACCCAGCCCTTCCCTGCCAGTCTAAAGTCAAATGGCAGCCTGCCTTCCAAGTCCCCACAAAAACTTCCAGTCTGTCGCTTGGAAAGGCAAAAGGTTAGTAACTCCTCCAATGCAGGCGAAATATTAATGCATGCAAAGGCTCACAATGGGATACTACAGCTTTAAAGAGAAAAAGGGAGCAGCTTTCTGCTAGTATAGAAACATCTCTAAGAGCAACCGACATCTCTGCTACACAGCAGTGGGTACACAACAGCTGCCTTTGATGGAGGTGGAGAGAATAGAGGCTCCACACAGACTCATTTGCCTGCATGTATCACTTTAAGAAACTCTGAGACACACCAAGTCACCTAAGGTAGGACAACAGGGACCCAATGGCAAGTGGGCAGGTGAGACAGGGAGGTGGAAGACACAAGCAGACCATGCAATAAATAAATCCAACCCCAGCCACCACAGCTCAGTTTAGAACAGAATAGCATCTTCAGAGGGTGTACCCTGCTACCAGCAGAAACGCTTTTCCTGAAAGAGGAACGTGGAATGTGGCCCCAGTGTGTGTCGTACGTGCCGTCTACTGGGTGCAGGCAGTCCTGACCTGACCACCGTTCCCGTCTCACACTAGAAATCCAGCCACAGCTCAACAGCTCACATCACCTGAATCTCAAAATCCCATGGGTTTGTTCTGGCAGGGACTTTAAGGTCCAATCAGCTGCTGCCCTAGCCCAGGGTTTTGGGTTTAAATGCACCAGAAACTCTGAAAAACCAGAAACTCTGAAACAAACTCTCATGACTTAGACTTCTGAAGTCAACTCCTCTTCCATTTAAAGGGTCGTTGTAGCATTTAACTGATCTTTCTTAACATTGCTACATTGAACTAGGCTATGACAGCTGGTCCAGCGTAAGTAATCGATGAAGGGGGAGCGTGCTCAGGCAGCCACATGACAGGTCCCTCCTGCTACTGGCTACTGGAAGGAAGCCGAGAGTGACCAAGAGCAAACACCAGCTGTTCTGTATGCCAGGAGATGGGTGAGCTGCTCTGGAGGAACTGGGGAGAATGACATGATTTCCGAAGTCCACCGGCCATTCTCTAACTGACACATGGGACCCTGTGGCTCATTTATCAACTGTTTTCATCTAAGGAGCTGAACACAAACCATTCAAAAGGGCAGAGTCCTCTGAGCTGTCACAAGAGGCAGCATAAGATGCTAAGGAGTCTTGGTTGAACCGCAGAGGAAAGCAGGAGGAAGTGATGCCCGAGGGTTCTTTCTGAACTCTCACTGGTGTGCTCTGTCACTGAGTCTGCACTTCAGGCGACACCTCTTCCACACACGCCACCTGCTGAAGTGACCGCAGCAAGTTTGCTCTGCCCCATTTCGTCCCTCTCAGTGCCACCTCTGTGCCCAGATAAGGCTGGAGAGAAACAAGTCTGCTCTCGTGAGAAGGATGAACAGAAGGCAGGGCGGTGACAGGACCTTCCAACTCAGAAGAGAGGCAGAAGTCTGTCTCCTGGGTAAGGAAGTGGGTAGATGAGTTTCTGGATCCAGCACAGCTATGCAGGCAGGAAGAAGAGCTCAGCTAAACACTGATCTGGGGTGCTGGGGTTGGGCCAGAACCGGCCCTCACTCTGTGCAGGCCACTGCAGAGCCCTGCCCCACTTTCCTTCAGCACTCAGGTATTACTCTAGTTACCCCATCAGGGCTCTTTCTAGTAAGAAACCTAAGCAGTCTGACCCTGCAAAGGTCCATTTGCAGGATGGAAACGGAAGAGGATCGGAAGAGCCAGAACCCAGGAGCCTCCTTCCGGACTGACAGGAAACAAGGAGTAATGAAGGCAGGTGGCAGGCCCTGCCGAGGCAGGCTGAAGCAGGTGGACGGCGGCGGCGGCAGTGGCGGCGGTGGCGGCAAGCAAGTTGAGAACATTAGTGCCAACTTTTAGTCCGAGCATGTTTCCCTAGACTCAGAACTACATTCAGTGAGGTTCTAGCTACAGCACAAGGACGTAGGTGACAGGGGAACAGACAGAAGACAGCAAGTGGCAGAGGCTGGCACAGGCTGCCTCCCGGCACTTGTCCTGTCTGCTCTGGGTGCAGCGTCTCTCTATGGGATCCTTGCTCAATTGGAACTTGCTATAGACCTGCTGGCCTTGTGATCCTCCTGCCTCAGTCCCTGAGTGCTAAGATTATAGATGAGTGCCATCCCACCTATCTGTGCTTCTGTTCTTTTAAAACAAACCACGACCAGAACCCAACAAATCAAACCAACCAATCACCCAAACAACAACCAAACACTACCAACTAGCCCCTGGTGATGATGTGCCGGTGCACAGGTCATCTCAGGGTCCATCTGAGCACATAGGACACCCGAGTTCCCAGGCCCATAGCCCTAGAGGAAGTCAGAGGAATCCTTAGAGCTCTAAGTTATGTTCTCTGGAGATCTCAGAAACTCCAGAGATCCCCATCCAAACTGGTTCCTAAGCTCATATTCCCAGCTACCTTGGGGAAAACTATTGTCCAAATATTCTCAAATGACTTTCTCATTTTCTTTGCTTCAAAACAGTCACTTTTTAACTCAAGTTCTAACTTTGAGAACAATGGGTTAAGGCAGGGGTTAACTCCCTTGGACAGAGGGACACAGCACTTCCCCAGAAGGATGCCTTCCTCTGAGTATCTATCTCTGCACCTTTGTCCAGTGGTAGCACCAAAGTGACTCTGGGTCCTCAGCTGAATGCCGGGCCCACCCAAGTCTCTGCTCTGCAGAGTGGCTTGGATCTTCTACCCTGAGTACACCTGTCTCACCCCGGCTATCTGTGGGCTACTCTGGTGGATGGTTTTGCCTTCTTCTTCTCTCCCTGAAGATTCAAGCTGTAAAATCTTTTGAGGTTCAATGGGAGTGAACTTGAATCTCACGTCTTACTAACCAACCCCGACAGCTGCCCTGGCCAACACCACACTCTTATTCTGTCCATGCTAGCCCAGTGATCAGGTAACCAGGGTCCTCTCATCAACTCAGTGTACTTTTATTAAGAGCCATGGCTCCATAATGAAAGCTAGAGGAAATAGTCTTAGGATGTGTAAACACATAAAATAGCAAGTGGTCTGGGAAAAATATTACAAGGTTAAGATATATGCATGTATGGTTTTGTTTTGAGACAGGACTTCACGGAGCCCAGGTTGGTTATGAGCTTGCTCTGTAAGGGAAAATGACCCTGAACTCCTGAGGCCCTTGCTTCTGCCTTCCAAGTGCTAGAGGTATATGGATGAGTGGGGGCAAGGGTTATACTATGTGGCTCACTCTGACCTTTTTGGTAATCCTCCTGCCTCTGCCATGATAGGACTACAGGTGTGTGCCACTCTACCCAGCTAAAAATATCTAAACAGCAGTTTTTCTACCAATTTTCTTTACAGATTATGATCCATTTGTGTAGGGAAACAGCAAAGCAAGAAAGGAACAGGAGGCTAAGATGTCATGTGGCAGGTGTCTACATCTTAGAACACCTCTCAGTGAGAAAGAAGACCCACTAAGCAGAAGTGGAATATGAGGTCTTTTCAAGCTTGTTAAGGCACGCGATGGGCTTTTTGGATTTAAATCGGAATGTCCCTCACAGACTCCTCAGCCCATGCTTTAAGGCCACCTAAGCCATCAAGTACATAAAGAAACATGAGGGGGCTACAGAGAGAGAGCAGACAATTATTCAAGGATATGACTTCTCCAAACAAGTCAAAGGTATTTTACTTGGAAGAATTTAGAGTCTGCTAAGGAAGAAGCCATTTAAAGTTTCTAGTTTAAAGATTTTTGGGGTGGGTGGGTGGGTGGGTACTGGAGGCAGGGGACACACAAGATTGCAACATAACCCAGGTAGGCCTTTAACTCACCATCTCAAACTCTTAGCAATCCTCCTGCCTCAGCTTTCTCATTGCTGAGAGTATAGGTGTGAATCACTATGCCTGGCCAAAACTTAATTTGTAACAAAATTGAACTATTAAAATTGGGGTGGGGAGCGGGAGCTCAGTGTGGTGGCTTATGCCCATAATCCAACCCCTCAGGAAGTGGAGACAGGAGGATCAGGGGGTTAGGGTTATCTCACTATACAATAAGTTCAAGGCCAGCCTGTGCTACATGAACTCTGCCTCAAAACAAAAACACGAGCTGAGGAGGCAGCTTAGTGGGCAAAGCACTTGCTGTGCAAGCCTGAGAACTTGGGTCGGAATTCCCAGAACCCTCCAAAGCCCAGCAGGATGCTGCAAGTCTAACCACCACGCTCCTAAAAGGAAGGCAGAGTCAGTGCAATCTCTGCAAGCTCTGGACCAGCTGACTTGGGTATGCAGCAGTGAGTAACAAAGAGACCCTGCCTCAGACAAGGTGGAAGTTAAGGCAGACAGCCAAGGTGCTGTGTATACACACACACACACACACACACACACACACACACACACACACACACACACACACACCCTATTCACCTATTTAAAAAACAAAAAAGGGAGTTGGGCACACCATCCACTTTTGGGAACCCTGTAACTGGTCACCCTAGATCACACTGGACCACACAGCACCCAGACTTGTAGTCACCTGCTTCTATTCCTCAGTGTCACCTCTTTTAGCTCATCTGAGAGTGGTAGTCTCCTTTTTTGGAAAACCTTCATTTCCTTCTTGGGGGCAGGCGGGGGTGCTCCTGAAGCAGCTACTGCAGAGGCTCATGGTGCCTGACGTCTAAGAGAAGGCTCTCATTGAGGAAAATATTCCTCTTCTTTCAGCTAAACTTACCCAGTTTCCCTCTGTTAGAGACGGCCATGGCCTGGACACTCTCCTGATGAGGTAGATGCTGGAGCTGGCCCAGCCTTCCCTGCTTTGGGGTTCATCTCTGTCATGGCACCATGGTCTCTCACACAGCCCTGAAATCCACCTGTCTGCTGACTTGCATCGTGGAAACCAAATTTACAATATTGTTTCCTCACAACTGATAGGCAACAGCAGCAAATGAGAGACATACCCCTCACCTAACCCATACCAGGGTCTATGAAACTGTCCTTTGGTCACAGGACATTGGCAGATGGCTTAAAAGGGCCATATCTGAACAAAACAGAAGATACAGTGCATATTCACTATCAAGAAATGTCAGCATCTAAAGAGATCTCAGATCTGTTGGTGCACAGCACCAAATGGGAGAGCAGAAGCGGAGGGCTGGTGACCTACACAGGCTTCACCCTGAGACCTGGGATCCAGGGAGGCAGTTTGGAACTCTTTGTTTCCCTGAGGCGTAATGCTGGCAGAGGCAAGCTGGAGGCAAATGGGAGGAGGGCATCCCCTTGGGGAGAGGGCTCCTATGGCTGAGGTATGTCATGGGGTTACAGAGAAGGTAGACAAGCCCTACCCTGAGTGTGAGAGACAGAGGGGGAGCGTCCGATCAGCGGCCGCTGCTGTTCACCAGGCCATGAAACTCCTCCCAGGCCCTGGTAAACCAGAGACAAAAAAACAACAGCACATTCAGATCAAACGCTTTGAACAGAAAGCAGACACCATCACCCCACCTCCCCCTTTGATGCCCTCCATGCTGACTGGAGACACAGGGAGCTGGGTATGAGTGGTGAAGTTCCCAGCAGGCTTTCTTCTTGGACGGGCAGGTAGCTGGCATTTTCGGCTTGCACTACTTAAGAAGTCTAGCCTTCACTACTTCCTTGAGGACTTGCCAGTGTCCTTCAACAGGGATAAAGGGAGGCCACTGAGGTCAGAGTTGAAGCTCAGCCACGCCCACAAACACTTCCATCTTGCTTCAGCAAAGTTCTTGCCTTTACTGCACTGGGTCCAGGGAACAGGTAGTGGAAAGCACACTGCTTCACTGGGCCTGACCCTGGGTAAAGCCAAGGACCCACCAGCACTATGGCTAAAGGTGCAACCCAGTTATGTCATGTCTTCTACTTCCCCCTTCCACCATGAGATGCTAAATCCGTCAAGGTTCTATCTGCTCCTGAAAACACCCATGAAAGTCCCACCTTTAGATTTAAGATGTGTGGGTCACGGCAGCTATCATCTCCAGCTACCAGAGCTTATTACAACTTCATGCCGGTTAACACCATTTTGATGAATGTAATTTAGAAATGTGATTAGGAAAGAATCAGAAGTGTGAGTGATGGGAGGACGCACATTCATAGCTCACAGCACAGCCAGTGCTCCACACACAGGTTGCCAGTGGTTGCTGCATGAAAAAAGGAGATCAGAACCCCCAAGTGTTCTGGAATCTCTCGCCATGCCAACTTCTCTCACATTTTTGTCCTAACCACTTTTCAGTTTGAAAGCAGTGATTGTCCTAGGCACTATATATCAAACTTAATGCCAGCCTAGAATTGACTAATGTAAACCAGACTGGCCTCAAACTCAAGAGATCTACCTCCTCTGCCTCGCCAATGCTGGGATTAAAGGCTTGTACCACCAGGCGAGGCAATTACTCTTTCCTTGGTTTAAGGTAGTAGCAGCAGTTGAGTGACAATACATCCCGCCTCTCACTACACGTTTAGTATTGTAAGTACTAAAATATATTACCAGGCACAACAGGCAGTTTTCCCTTTAAAAGAAGCAATAGGGAACTGGACAAGGTAGGACACACCTTTAATCTTAGTACTTGGGAAACAGAGGAAGGTGGATCTCTTGTGAGTTTGCGGCCAGCCTGGTCTACATAGTAAATTCCAGGATGGCCAGGGCTACATTGTGAGACTGTATCTCAAAAATAAAGTAAAATTATTAACTAAGGACGAGGTAATGTCTATCCCAGTTTCAGCAATACTTTCCCTATGCAAAATTTGTATTTTCCCCAGAATATTATCAGAGCTACTACTTTATGCCAACTGACTCCAAAGAAAAACCCAAGATTGTTTAAGTCCGCCAGAATTTGTTAGCTCCCAAGCTTTCTGGAGTGAGGAGTTGTACTACGTTCCTAAGGGATGCTGGGGACAGCTTCACTCCTCACTCTCCGACAATGACCTGGGAACTTCTCTACTTGAGGTAACTTAGAGGTCAACAAGAAATCACACAGCAGGGTGGAAGGTCATCTCATTTACCCTTTTGTCTCCAGAAGGGCCTTTCCCTACTATACCTGCCTCACAACAGACCACTGGTGCACATCTGGAAAACCACGGGCTCCATAGATCCTTCTAGTCCATTCCAGAACAAACTGACCTCCTAGTCCCTAAGCTCAGACATGAACACTCTGGGTTTGGATATTTCCTTGAATGGATTCAGGGGAAACCCAGCACTTGGCCACAGAATTTGGTGTACTCACTCCTATTCTCCAAGGCCAACCAGGTGTGAATTTCTAGTTACTTTCCCTTCCCCTGGCATCCCAAGTACACTAGGTAACATCAAAACTTTATTTTTTAAAGAAGAAGTTGTGCTTATGTTTTGAGCATCTAAAAACAAACAAATCAGAGATTAAGATAGCCTACTGAGAATTCTGAGCAGATCCCAGTGACAGCAACAGAGAACCCTCTAAGGTCAACTGATCCCATCTCACTTACCAGAAAGCCAATTCTCAGAACAGGGGAACCTCATTTATGTGTAAATTCCATGCTTCCCTACCCCTGCCCAAAGCCTACAGGCATCAGTGCCTTGTTCTCAGCCAGCCCTCAACACCTAGAAAGGGGTTTAGTCACCTGCTAATGTGGGTACAGTGTACAATGCAAGGTTAGGCAGCTATGAAGCTAAAGCGGCCCAGTATCCCTGGTTATGACCGGACTAGGACAGAGTGAGTGGGCTGGCCCTCATGGGCACATTAAAGTTCTCTGCTGAAATACAATAACAGATGAGGTGAAGGAAGTCTCCACATTTGGCCTGTCTCTCTCCTTCTCCCTTACTCTGCAGAGAAACCCCACCAGTCTTCTGCAGCACTGTGCTCTATTATGGGAAAAGGGTCCTTTTGTTATTCCAGACCAGATGCACAAGGAATCAGTGAGGCAACTCCAAAGAGCAATTTTCTCACAAGACAGTGCTGTGTTAACTACCTCTGTGACAGCAGTACCCTGGTGGCCCTAGAATTGACTGTGAAGAGGATGCAGTGAGCCATTTAATGTAAGGACCTAACCCTGTGAAAACTCAAATCTGCTTCATTAAGAGGACTCACAAGCTGGGCATGAGCTGGGCATGGTGGCACACACCTCTAATCTCAGCACTCTGTCTGATGTGAAGCTGGGGGCCAGTGTGGCCTACATGGCCAGTTCCAGAGCTGTGACCAGACACAAACACAAGTGAGTAAGCTTTCCTAGGAAGTCAGCAGCACAAGGACCAGGCAAAATAGCCTGTCTATGGAGCAATGACTACTGGGTTCACCCAGGGATGCTGCAGGAAACCGCACCAGGCAGGGTGACCAGGGAAGGCTGGAAAGACAAACAGGTGACGGACTCTGGAAACTGGCTGAAACACAGCAAGCTGGAGGAATGCTTGAGTGAAGAAGCTGAGCAATGCCTAAAAACATGCCTCTAACTCAATTAGCAGCCCTCATCTCCAGAGCACTTGGGAGACAACCATTACTGTGGCTTCCTCAAGTCTCAGCAGACGCTGTTGACTGGCTCAACCAAGAGCCACAAGAACAGACCAAGCCAGGCCGACATCTCACATGTGCCCGGGATCTGAAGGGCTCTCAGCTCAGTCTTGCTGACAGACTCTAACTCTGGAAAGTGGCATCAAGTTGATTCGCTGGTGCAGCTAAAATGCACACATACCTCACAGTGAAAGACAGGGAGGGCAGAAGGCCCAAGAAAGCCAACGTCTGACAAGTGTCCACAGACAACAGGCTTTCTGCACTCCAGCAAATCTTCCTCTAGACACTTCAGCCAGTTTGGAGAGTGTGATAAAGCAGCACGGGCATCAACACTCCCAGAACATGGAGCATAAGGTCTCACTGTGTGTTCTGTGGACTGCTGGGCCACACAAAGACTAGGGTTAAGTCAGCCAGCTGGTATTAAGGCGTGTGCTGCTGCCAGATTGGACACGGCACTCTGGAACTCAATCTCGTGGTTACTTCCCACTCAAGCAACCCAGAGTTTACAAAAACGCTTTTTAATTTTTAGTTTTGGGGGTGGCTAACAAAGCTTGCTGAAACTCTCCATGCAGGTTAAGGGCCTGAAAGCCAAGCTGCACGCACACATAAGCAAAGCCATAGTACTCACAAGGCCAGTGTACATTCAGATTACCCCAGGGGTGAATTCCCCCAAGATGAAGGCACCTCTCACCCTAGACCTGGCACAGTAACCCTGGGCTGGGAGGAAGGAAGGGCTCTCACCAAGCAAGACTACCAAAGAGGAAGACAATCTACTATGCAAGAAAGGGAGGAGGCTGCCAAGCAGCTTTGGCACCAGAGAGAACACCCCATTAGCACAAAGCAAAAAAGTATGTATGCACGGCCACAGACTGACAGAAGCAGGGCTTTAGCTCCAAGCAAGAGATTTCTATGAACTAAAGGCAACTGGAAGTTAGCAAAGAAAAGCTAAGAACACCCCCTTTCCAACCGTAAGAGACTTTCAAGCTGGACCTGAACTCAGCTGCCACTCTGGGGTAGCCGTCGGTCTAACTGGATGGAAACTAGTACACTTGAGCACCAGGCAGTAGGGGCTTGAGAGCTAGATGTCACCTCATTATGCCAGACCGCAAGAGTCTAGGAATAAGGTACCATATGACTACGCAATAGGCATGTGGATATGAAGCTGCATTCCCTGAATGGCCCTGCGTGGAGAAGTCTGTGAGCCATCCCTTGACAATGGTGACAGTCAATCCAAAGGCCACATCTTGATGCACCATAAAGAGCAAGAGCATGAGACAAGCTGGTTTAGCACCATTTATTTGTGATCTCAGCTGTTGTTGTAGCTGCTGCTGTCAGCCTGTTCTCAAAGCATAACATGCTCTTCCGTTCCTCTTGTCCAGGACAGAAGGGTCTTCCAGGTGGCACGCCAACAGAACAAGAGACTCCGATGACGCCAGCTTCAATGATGGTGCCATCCAGAGAGGGAGAGGGTCATGGCACATTCAATCGCGGCTTCCAGAGGTTTTGAAAAAGGAGCCTTTGGGGGCCCAGCCTGCCTGGCATTCTAGTGGAAGTGCAAAAGGTAGCTCATTGGGAGAGGAAAAAGAGTGGGGAGCAAGGGAAAGTGGCATCTGGGTCTTGAGGAGGGTGTTACAGCTGCAGGGCAGGAGTCCCAGAGGCTCCTAGGTCCTGGAAGGACTTGTTCATGGGGTTTTACAAGTCAAGATGAACCACCTCCAGGTATCAGAAAGGGAGAACAGTGGGGAGTTCACGGAAACTACCTTTCCCCTTTCCTAACCAGGTGAAATGGGAACCTAGCAAACAAGAATCCTAGGGAGAGATGCAGACCTTTGGAGCTTGGACTAAACCTAGCAGAAGGGTAGACACTACCTCTATCCCGTAGCAGAGCGTACGACAGTCCTACTCTAAGAAAAACAGCGCTGATACAGGATTGCTGAGCCAAGCAACCAGGGCCATGGATGGCAAATGAGTACCAGTGGCTCCAGTAGTCAGAGCCAGCCATCTGCTATCAGACCAGCTCCCATGGCAACACTCCCAGGTAAAAACTGGCACCTAGCTGGTATAAGCAAACTCCACCCACAACATCGTATGTGAATGCATGGGGAAAGTCTCACATGGTCTGCCTGCTGATGAACACAACTATTGACTCACTATTGGTCTTCACTAGGAATGGCAAGAGGACAACATTGTACTAACGATGACAGCAAAACTACTTGGTCCTGTAAGAGCTTTCTTGCTCTGAGGACCCTCAGCTACAAAGAGGAAGCCAGCCTTACCACAACCTTACTGTTTACTCCTGTACTCCTGTCTTACAGCTGGAGAACCTGAAGCAGAGTTGTAGAGACTTGCCAAAGGCACAGACTGACTCAGGGCCACAGGAGACAATAAAGAAAGAGACCTGACTCCTGGCTGGCTGGCTTTCCATCCACCTCTGAGACAATCTGGCAGCCACTCCCACAACATATTCATAATGACCTGAGCTCATCTGTCCCTGTCCGAGGGAGCAAGCCCTCACCAGTGACTCTCAATGTGGACAGCACTGTTTTCTTTGTCCGTGACTCTACTTCCCTCTCCTCCTCTCTCACAACCCACCCTGCTTCCTCTAGACTTCAACTCTACCACAGAAAGTGGAGTCACCATCCCTGAGAGAAGTCAATCTCCCAAGACAAAGAAAACAGACTCCAGCTAACAGGTTCAACAGACATGCAAAGGTGGGGTCAGGGTGGGCAGGGAAGAGGAGTTTATCATCCAGTAAAAGTGTCGATGGAAAAACAGCCTCTGAAAGAGGTTTGTCTTCCACTGTAAAATGGTGGTTAGCACAGGAAGACAGGCAGCCTGTACAATGAAGCAGCCCAGGCAGGAAAACCGGTCTCTGCAGAAGGGCTCTCTGCTCCCGACACCTCACAGCAGCCCCTGGAGCCTCACTAACAACAACTTCAGCAAGTGACCAAACCCTACTCCACAACTCAAGGTCACGTATGACCACATGCGCCTGGGCCCAGCTATGGAGCTACTTCTGCTAAGCTAGGGACCTGTCCCCCCCAAGCCCCCCAACACGTACTTGATGCTGTCGGTGTGAGTTTTGTACTCCATAATGGTGTTGGGAGGTAGGTTAAGCACGCGCCGAAGAGTATCCCGGATTCGGGCTGTGGTTGCTTGGTCACTGGCAGTCTTATTCCATATAGAAATAATGTCCTCCTACGGGAGGAACAGAATGAATGATCAAACCAGCCAGAAGCAGCCATCTGAGAAGCAGCAGCAGCACAAGAAAGAACACTGGCCTGGGCAGACTTACCTGAAAGCGGACAGAGACCACAGCCCCGCAGATCTCCTCCCCAACCATGAACTGCTCCCCCAACATGGCCAGGATGAGATTCTCCCAGCAGCGGGACGCTAAGCCCTTCCGAAGTCGAATGATCCACTTGCCACCGTTTTTATTTGCATCATCCTACAGGAAGACAGAAAGCATCAACACCGTCCACAGCGTCAGCTTTGCACGCCAAGCACCTCTCAAGACCAGGGAAGTCTGGTCACTTTCTAACTCAATGTTATTTCAATGTTACTGAGAGAAGAAATAGGACAAAAAAAAGGCAGGCATCCTTGTCCTTGATCTACATCATTTTTTTTAAAAATAAATAGATGTTTTAAAAAGAATCCACTTTTTCAAGACAGGGTTTCTCTGTGTAGTTTTGGTGCCTGTCCTGTGGAGCTCTCTCTGTAGAACCAGGCTGGCCTCGAACTCACAGAGATCCACCTGCCTCTGTCTCCCAAGTGCTGGGATTAAAGGCGTGCACCGCCACCACCCAGCAAAAGAATCCACTTTTACCACAACTATTTTAGGAATCAAAGTAAAATAATGCCACATTTCAAACACAGACCACAGTCACCATGTGCTAAAAGCTGACTGTCACCAAGTACCAAGTCCACAGACAGAAGCTCGGATCTTAACAATTTAGTAGAGGAGACAGACAACCAATTAATCACAGTCACACAGTCTACTGAGCACTACTGTAACAGTGCTACTGTAACATAAGACGGTGAGAGAGCATATGGCTAGAAACCTCAGAGGAAACACTTCACATGTGAAGCAGGTGAAGGATGTGGAGAGCACTGGGAGGAATGGGGCTGCAGTCAGGGATATGTGAACAAGAGGGCTGACTGTATCGAAGGGTTTGACATCTTCTACAACGTTTTTCTCCTAGAAAAATGCTCTGGCACTGGAGCATGTGGTGCACAAAAGTGCAATTAAGTAACAGCCCTGCAAAGAAATCACAGAGCTCACAGCTAGGTTTTCTGTTACTCTTCAGTTTTTTCCTATCTCTTTAACCCTCTATCTACTAAGCAAATGCATTACATGTCCACATACACACAGACATGAGTTCTATGGGAACAGGACATTTAAAAAGCTTTCTAGCCTGTAATAACACTATTTAAGGACAGCACCTACAATGGTCTGAATAAGAAAGCCCCCCCCCCCCCCCCAGGCTCACAAATCTGATTCATAGGCACCAGGGCGGGGCACTACTTGAAAGGATTAGAAGGATTAAGAGGTGTGGCTTTGTTAGAGTAAGTGTGTTGTGTAAGTGCGGGGGTTGGTGGGGTGTTGGGGTTTCAAAAGCCCATGCCAAGCCCAGAGTCTCTCTCTCTCTGCCTATGGATCAGGATACTTAGCTACTGCTGAAGCACCTCCTGCATGCCATCACGCTCCCCGCCATGTTAATGGACTAAACCTCTGAAACTGTAAGCCAGTCCCAGATAAATGTTTTGTCTCATATTGCTTTGGTCATGATGTCTCTTACAGCAACACAGCATTAACTAAAACAGCACCATCTTTAAAGCCACCCTGCAGCCATGACCCACAATTCCCTAGGGGTACAGACTCCCAAGACATATCAATAGTGCTACAGCTTTGAGGGAAAACGTCACAACTGTTTTAATCCTGGTAGGGCTTACGTTAAAGAAAAAGAAAGAAAGAAGAGAGAAAACACATCTGCTCTCCAAAGCAGCCAGAGGCCTGAGTCCTCACCTCCCACATAGGTTTAATTCCTTCTTTGAAGAGATGGAAGTCACTGTGGCCTGTCAGGTCCCCAGGACGTACCATGTGGCTGTAAAACTTCCAGAACTGCTCCACCTGCAGAAGTAAGAGCCAAGAGTACAAGAACTTCATCTCTTCTTTGAATGCACACGTTTACTGTGTTACTGAGAACAAAGACACGGGAGGCACCCTGCCTCAGCTATCTTCTTTAGGAGACACATTTCATTTGGAGCAAGGTAGAAAGAAGAGCATATTAGAAAAAATTCTATCATATATTTTATTTGGTTTGAGAAAGGTTTTTTATATAAGTATGCACTGCTATGTCTGGCTAATACTGTTTAATCAAAGGGAAAAACAAAAGCAAAACAAAACAAAAACACAACATACAACACTTGAACTACAAGGATAAACTCTGGGGCTGAAGGGCTGGCTCAGGGTCAAGTACGCTGGTTGACCTTCCAGAGGACCTAGATTCAATTCCTAGCACGCACATGGCAGCTCACAACCACCTCTGATTCACATCCCAGGGGATCCAATACCCTCTTCAGACTTCTCTGGGCACTGTACTCATGTGGTATACAGGTATACATTCAGCCAAACACTAATAATACAGATAAAATGAAACTAAAATCTTAAAAAAAAACCAACCAAACAAACAAACAAACAAAAACACCTTAAAGCCAGTAGCTTTAAGGTGGCAAAGCAAGCCACACCAACATACATCTCCTCCCACCATGCGGTAACAGCATCAACTTTTCAAGCCACACCGACATACATCTCCTGGTAGGGCTTACATTTAAAAAAAAAAAAAAAAAAAAAAAAGCAAGCAAGAGAAAACACATCTGCTCTCCAAAGTAGCCAGGTCTCAGTCCTCACCTCCCACATAGGTTTAATTCCTTCTTTGAAGAGGGGAAAGTCAATGTGGCCTGTGACATACATCTCCTCCCACCAGCATCAGCTTTTTGCACAACTGAAACCCTTCTGTCTGAGGTATATCAGGCACCACTGAGGTATATCAGGACTGCGCCTGCATATACTCATACAGCCAAATCTAACTTTTTTCTTTTTATTCAAACAGGCTCTCTCACTGTAGCCCAGGCTGGCCTAGGGCTAGAGTTTCTACCCTCCTCTCAGCTGGAAAAATTATGTTTCTCCTTGATTTACCTTAAATTTCTGAAGAAAACTAGATTTCTATTTTTTTTTCCCAATGTGTTTATACACTTATAATTCCAGTATTCAGGAACTAGGGGATTGGGATCACTCAGACAGAGCTACACGGTGAGACGCTGCTTCAAAAACAACAAACAAAGGGCTGGAAATCCAGACACTCGGTGGTTAAGAGGACTTGCTGCTCTTCCCAACGGACCTGAGTTCAGCTCCTAGCACCCATACTGAGTGGCTCACAACTGCCTATAAACACACCACCAGGGGTCTGATGGCCTCTGCTGTAGATACTTAGCAGGTGTACACACTATGAACAGAACAACAACAAACCCCAAGCTCACCATCATCACTCTGGTCCCCTGTGATCGATCTACAGAGGACACCTGTGGGCACTAGCAGTAAAGAGGCACTTTAGGAAGTGGAGACATGGAACTACTGGTAACGGTCAATACCACTCTCAACAAGACTGTGTCGCAGGACACAAATACTGACAGAGACTCAGGCCCCTGTTAAATCTAGACAGCAAGAGAAACTGACCTCCTATCACATGAAATAGTTGTTCTCTCCAGCTGCCCTCCAGAACAGAATGTGAAATGTCCTATACCTTTCAAAGTCAGAAACTAATGCCATCTACAGGATTTTTTTTTAAATAATTCATTTATTTTTATCTTATGTGCATTGGTGTTTTGTCTGCATGTATGTCTGTGTGAGGGTTCTCTGGAACTGGAGTTACAGACAGTTGTGAGCTGCCATGTGGGTGCTGGGAATTGAACCCAGGTCCTCTGGAAGAGCAGTCAGTGCTCTTAACCGCTGAGCCATCTCTCCAGCCCCCATCTACAGGATTTTAATGCAGTACCTCGTCTCTGCAACTGCTAGGCCTATCTGTACATACAGTAATTTGGAATAGTCATACATATACAGTGAGTAGTAATCTAAACTTTTACCCACCCTAACAATTGAGAAAACTAAGCTCATGAGAACCAAGGCTTATTATGAACCAAGGCTTATTATGAATAGAGGGGTATGGTGAGGACAAAATATATTAATTCCTTAATGGTTAGGTCTCCAGATCTTACAGGCAAAATATACAAATTTGTATCCAAGCCACAAGAGAGATAAAATAAACAGCTTAAGAAATGGCATTAAGGGGCTGGAGAAAGATCTCAGTGGTTAAAAGTACACACTGCTCTTCCTAAGGAGCCAAATTCAATTCCCAGCACTCACATCAAGCAGCCTACAATTGCCTGTAACACCAGATCAGGGGGATCTACACTTTGAAAGACGTCTTATTTTAAACTAGATTTATTTTTAATGATGTGTGTGTATCTGTGTGTCTGTGCACTTGTGCACATGCCCGCAAGGCCAGAAGGTGTGGGATTCCTGCAAGCTGGCATTACAGAAGTTGTGAGCTACCTGACATGGGTGCTGGGAACTGAACTGCGAGTGCTGAGAATGTGGTTTACTGGTGGCATTTCTCAGGAAGCTGCTGAGGCAAGAGATTCACAAGTTCCAAGCCAGACTAAGGTCTAGCAAGACCCTGTCTCAAAACAAACAAAATCACACCCTGTGCTGGCCTCTGGCCCTGTGCTGGATGGATTCCCCCTTCTCCAGTGTATGAGAAGAGGAGCTGTAACAGCTCTTAGAGGTCCTTCTGAGCCTCTGTTCTGAGTCAGCGAAACTTTTGAAAAGACATCTTTTGGGGCTGGAGAGATGATTCAGTGGTGAAGAGTATTTGCTGTGTGCTTCCAGACGACTAGAGTTTGATCCCCAGAACCCACAACAAGAGGTTCCTACCGGGCTGGAGAGATGGCTCAGTGGTTAAGAGTACTGGCTGCTCTTCCAGAGGGCTTGAGCTCTGCTCTCAGCAACCATATGGTGGCTCACAACCATCTACAGTGGGATCTGTACATGCACATAGAGCACTCATACACAAAAAAATAAATAAATCTTAAAAAAAAAAAAAAAAAAAGAGGCTCATATCACCTGTAACTCTGGTTCTAGGGAATCGAACGCCCTCTTCTGGCCCAAGCATGGGTGCATATATACACATAAACAAAAGTAAAAAAATAGATCTTTAGGACAGATGTGGTGGCAGAAGCAGAAAGATCTTGGTGAGTTCAGGCCAGCCTGGTCTACATAGTGACTTCTAGGCACAGTGAGACTCTGTCTCAGAAAGGAGTGGGGGAGGAGGAGAGGAGAGAAAAGCAAGATAAGAAACTTTGGAAAAAAAAAAAACAAAAAAAAACCAACAACACTGAAGTCAGGCGGTGACAGCATACGACTTTAATCCCAGCACTTGGGAGGCAGAGGCAGGCAGATCTCTGTGAGTTCGAGGCCAGCCTGGTCTATAGAGTGAACTCCGGGACAGCCTGAACTGTTTCACAGAAAAACCGTCTCGAAAAACAAACAAGCAAACAAAAAACAATAAGAACAAAACAATCAAAACCCCAAACACCGAACTATTGCTTTGGGTTTAAAAAAGAATTCGTGTCATCATTACTTCTCTGGGAGGGATTCAGCATCACAGGCCTTTTCTTTCCTTCTTTCTTTTAGGTTTTCCAACGAGACGGTTTCTCTGTGTAGCCCTGGCTGTCCTGGAGATTGCTTTGTAGACCAGGCTGGCCTCCAACTCAGAGCTCCAACTGCCTCCGCCTCCTGAGTGCTGGGATTAAAGACATGTGCCACCACCGCCTGGTCACAGGCCATTTCTTAATGTCATGGATTACGACAGCAGACTTTAGGCTCTATCACTTGTCCAGTGAATACTGAAGGTGCTGATGGCAAATCTCTTAATGCCACAGGAAAGAAAACAAAACATAACCCCACCCCCCTTTCCCTGAGGTAAATTCACATTTCTTTTTTTACACTTTTTCTATATAGGATAGAAAAATACAAGGCATAATCACAGTTATTCCAAAGTGATGTAACGGAACCCTGAATGAGAGCGTCTTTCCAGTTCCTCTCCGACCCTCCGAATGTTTAACAGTTGTTCCTAACACCGCAGCTGCCTCTCTACTTGAAAACTAGTCTAACAGTCCCACACAGCAGATAGCAAAACTTCTCTGATGGAGTCTGTGTTAGAAATAAATGGATAAGCTGGGTGTAGTAGCTCACGTCTGTAATCCCAGCATTCCAGACAGGACTATGGCAAGCTCCAGGCCAGCTGGGTTCCACAGCAAGACCCACTCCCAGAAAACTGAATCTGCAGTTTTCTCTTCTGTTTCTGAACATAAGCGCATACAGCGGTGCAGGAAAATCTTTGTTGAACATGACACATTGGTGTTAAATGTATGTAGTCAGGGTCTCTGAATTTACAAATGTACATAGAGCCAGGAGGGAAGGAAAGGGTGGCTGTGGTGAGGAGCCCAAGCACTCTGTATTGATGACATCCACAAATTTATCAGAACTCAACTTCATGAGGACAGGTATCATATACAAAAAAACTGTGTCTCTCTTATGACACTCTGTATATGAGGACTCAATAAAAAACCTCAAACCAAAACCCTTTTTTATTTTTGTATTATGCCTTTCTGATCAAAGCTACCATTCCCATACTTAGATTACCTACATGTTACCAACGAATGTCTGATAATAACCCTAGGAATTGAACAAACATGACCTTGGGAGCGTAAGCCAGTCAAGTAAGGAGACCAGCAGAGACAGAAATGCAGGTGTGAGTACCATGCCAAGGCACAGTCCACCAGACTAGGCACTCACAGAGGCAAAGGTGCCAATCTGCTTGATGTTCTGCTCGTAGCTCTGTGAGCTGGTGGGACGGCCGGGGGTTCTCCTCGAGTACCAAAAGGTGTAGTTGTACTGCAGGGGATGTTCTGCTGGTCCAGGGACAACAGCCTGGGAAGTACAGAAAGTAAGTTAGTTCATGGTATTTGTCACAATGATGTGAGTCCAAACATTAACCCTATTGCCCTTTTTATAAAATTTATTTTTTTTAAATTTGTGTGTGTATATATGCGCACACACATGCATGTATGCATGTGGGTGCTTGCAGAGACCAGAAGAGGGCTTGTAACTATCTGGCATGGGTGCTGAGAACCAAACTCTGGTCTTCTGTAAGAAGAGCAAGTAGCCGGGCGTTGGTGCCGCACGCCTTTAATCCCAGCACTCAGGAGGCAGAGCCAGGCGGATCTCTGTGAGTTCGAGGCCAGGCTAGGCTACCAAGTGAGTTCCAGGAAAAGGTGCAAAGCTACACAGAGAAACCCTGTCTCGAAAAACAAAAAAACAAAACAAAACAAAACAAAACAAAACAAAAAAAAAGAAGAGCAAGTACTCTTAACTACTAAATCATCTCTTCAGCACCTCTTTTTTGTTTGTATGTTTGTTTGTTTGTTTGTTTTTCGAGACAGGGTTTCTCTGTGTAGCTTTGGAGCCTGTCCTGGATCTCGCTCTGTAGACCAGGCTGGCCTCGAACTCACAGAGATCCGCCTGGCTCTGCCTCCCGAGTGCTGGGATTAAAGGCGTGTGCTAAAACTACTCGGCCAGCACCTTGTTTTTTCAATTATGATTATCATTATAATGTATACGTGCAAAAGACAGAATGTGGGAATACGCACGCCATGGTGTGTGTGGAGGTCAGAGGACACCTTTCAGGGTTTGGTCTTCCCTTCCCACTGTGGGATCCAAGGACTGAACTCAGATCATCAGGTTTGTGTCTGATAAGCCATTTCTCTAATTCCTAAGAGACACACACACCCCAGCACTCGGGAGGCAGAGCCAGGCGGATCTCTGTGAGTTCGAGGCCAGCCTGGGCTACCAAGTGAGTTCCAGGAGAGGCGCAAAGCTACACAGAGAAACCCTGTCTCGAAAAACAAAAAAAAAACAAACAAAAAAAAAAAAGACACACACACACACTTTTTTTTGAGACAGGGTTTCTCTGTGTATCTTTGGAGCCTGTCCTGGAACTCGTTCTGTACACCAGGTTGGCCTTGAACTTACAGAGATCCGCCTGCCCCTGCCTCCCGAGTGCTGGGATTAAGGGCTACCGCCTGGCTCCTAACAAACATTTTACAATGTCACACCTACTAAAAATGTGGTGGTACAAACGCTTAATTCCAGCACTGGGAGGCAGAGGCAGACAGATCTGAGTTCCTGGTCGACAGATTAAGTTCCTGGCCAGCCAGGGCTACACCGAGAAACCCTGTCTTGAACACCCCCCAAAAAAGGAGTTCCTTCCCACATCCACAACTGAAGATAATCTCAATTACTTGAGTGCGGTAGAGTCTGCTCATAGTACATCCTTTAGCGGTTACACGATTTTATGTTGCTGTGACTCAACTTTCTGCCTTTCTTCTAATACCATGGGCATTCATTATCTCAACACATGCCTACTCCAAGTACTGCCCCCTCAGCATTCATCACTAAAGACTGGCAGGTTGCTTAACCCGCCTCAGCTCCCTATCTGCAAGTTGGAGGAAATAACAATAACCACCTCAGAGGGTCACTGTGGAAAACAAATGAACTAGAAGCACAGAGTGCTTGGGTATGGGCCAACACAGAGTGGGTGCTCAGTGAACATGAGCTCCTTGATCCACAGGCTCCCTCACCCTGTAATTTTATTTTTTTTCAAGACAGAGTCTCTCTGCGATGTCCTGGCTGTCCTGGCATACTCTTATGTAGATTACGATAGCCTCAAACTCACAGAGATCTGCCTGCCTCTGCCTCCTAAGTGCTGGGATTAAAAGCATGTGCCACCACCCCCCACACTTTTGTGACTTCTTACCACCTAGCAGAAAATGCTTACATTTGGCAGGTATTCAGGATTATCAGATAAACAGGGTTATAATATTGACAAATTTGATCCACTTATCTTTCATTCCCTAAATTCTCTCTATCCCAAGCCACTTCTCAGTGTGTACTACTGTTAACTGAAGAGTCTAAAATAGGAATGTGCAGGACTGAATTACTCAACAGGCTTTAAAGAAGCCGCAGTTGAGAACCCTGACTCTCCCATCTCACATGAGGATACTATAAAGCAAGGCAGCACCTCAAGACCTGACAACAAGAGGAAGTTCCAAGTTCTAAAATGAACTCAATCATTCCACTATTTTTAAAACTTGTAATTATAAATGCATACTAAGGATTTCACTGGGACGTTTCCATACATGCATCCACCAGGTTTTGGTCATACCCAGTCCCCCATGGACTCTTTTTTACCCTCTTCCTCCCTCTCCATACCTTTCCCCGTTTTGTTCAGTACTAGGGACTGAACTCAAAGCCTTCTACCCTCTCACGAAGCAGTATCCCTACACTCACTATCTCTTGGTGCCTCTATATGTGTTGTCTGTGTTCATGAGCATGTGCACAAATGTCCATAAGAGCACGTGGAAAGAAGTCTCTTCAGTCCCCTCAACCTTTTGTTTTTATTTATATTTATATTTGAACAAATCAAATATTCCAAAAGAGCACTGCACCTGCCATCAAGTTAATCTGCTATCTTCAGACAAACAGGCTGCATGAGACAACCAACCTGGATTATAACCCAGAACATACCTTCCTCTTGCCACTGCTCTGGCTCTTGTCTCGTTCCGTTTTTTCCTTCTCACCATCTTTCTGTGTGCTGTTTTCTTCATTCTGATCATGGTCTCCACTGTCATCATCTTTTAAGCTAAGTGGGAAAGCAAAATAATGTCATTCAATGACTAAACTATTCTTGTTACCTAACAAAACTATAAGGTCACAGAACTACCATGTAACTAGCCCAAAGTCACTCGAATCATAGGCCTATGAGATGTATCTGTGAAAAGAGCAAAAGGGAAATCAAACCAGGAGAACTAAGTAATAACTACTACTAACTTAGCTAACCTAGGATCTCCAGCCATCAGTCTTTCAGTTTCCCATCAGTAGCATAACAAAGCAGTTAAAAGGGTGGTTTTTGATATCAAAAATAAGCCAGTAATGAGAATTTCTGGACGAATAATTCCTTTGCCATCTCAAAGTTAAAAACTCGCCCATCTATATGTATTGCTACCTCCTCTCTCTCCTACCTCTTTCCTAGCTGTCCTCCCTCTATATTTTAGACCAACTTTCTTCTCCAGTCATATCACTCATGATCAATCTCTAAATGGGTCTACCACACATCTCTCCTCTCCATCTGTCCTCTATACTTTTCTGAATGGGAATCTGTTATTTAACCTGTATTCTTAAGACTCTCGATTGTCAGCTTCCCATTACCTATCCTCCAGAATAAAACACACCACCAAGTGTTTTTCAGACTTTAGAAGTTGAGTCCTATCCAGTCCACACTCCTCTTCTTGCCAGCAACTCTTCCCTCTGGCAAACACTTCTCCTCCAGCACAAGGTGCCATTCTTCCCTGCCTGTTTCTTCCTCAAGTCAGAGGGTTTCTAAAGATTTATTTATTTATGTACATGAATCCTCTGTCTTCATGCACACCATAAGAGGGTATCAGATCCCGTTATAGAGGGTTGTGAGCCACCATGTGGTTGCTGGGAATTGAACTCAGGACCTCTGGAAGAACAGCTAGTGCTCTTAACCTCTGAGCCATCTCTCCAGTCCCAGTCAGAGGGTTTCTTCAGAGCAGTATCATATACCATCTCAGTATCACTAGCACTCCAAACAAGATGACACTGAATAAAGGTTAAATAAGAAGTAAAAATACAAGGAGAAATGGGTATGTTCTTATCTCAGAAGCAGAATCCAATGTGAAACCACCTAAGAGCCACCAGATGCAGACAAAAACAAACAGGTTAGTGCACAAAGATAAGAGGGCCATTTGCTCAATCAGGTATGATGGCTCAGTGGGTAAGGGCGCTTGCAGCCAAGCCTGCAGACCTGAGTTCAATCCCTGTAACCTACATGCTGGAATGAGACCTACTCCCGCTAAGTTGTCCTCTGACCTCTACACACATACTTAAAAATTAAAAAGTGAGGGAGAAAGAATAGCATTTATAGCTGGGCGGTGGTGGCACACACCTTTAATCTCAGCACTTGGGAGGCAGCAGCAGGCAGATCTACACAGAAAAACTGTCTCGAAAAGAAAAACACCATACACACACACACACACACACACACACACACACACACACACAACCAAAAAAAAAAAAAAACCCAACAAAACAAAACAAACAAACAAACAAAAAACCCACAAAGAAAATGGCATTCACTCTGGAGTTAGACCATTCACCCATAGGTTTTCTCCAGAATCATCTTTTGGGCTCTCTGGCAGTCCACATACACACACAGAATGAGATATTTTCATGACAGGCACCAGGAACACCTATTGTAACTCAGACATCGTCCTACAGACCCACAAACATGGTGTAGAGCACTGTGCATTGAGAAAGGATGGGTTTGTTTGACTTTTTTTTTTTTTTTGGGTCTACAAATCTTTAATGCCTGACACATACAATGTACCTATAAATAGTAGGACGGATGAGCCAGTCATGTGTTGGGGTGCCTGCTCTGCCCATGTGGCAGCCATATTGTAGGAGATACTCAGGTGGCCATTCCCTGTGATACAGACCCAACTAGGTCAGGCATAGGAACAAAGGGCAGTCCAGTCTGCCTAATAACTTATGCCTCAGAATCTTCTTCAAAATACAGATTCCTCTTTACATTGATTTCATGGAAGAGAGCAAAGACCAAGGATTCAGAAGCTGGAGCAGCTACAGGGTCCATGAAAGAATCAAGACTCAGAGCAAAAAGAAAGGACAGCCAGTTCAGAGAAAAAGAATGGAGAATGGAACTGATGAGAACAGCTGTAAGAAGAGGTGTGTGGACACTGCCATCTGTCTGGCTTGTCATCAGAGGCATCATCCGTGCTTATAAACTTCTTTCCCCCTGATTAAACTTGTATTGTTTAGCTCCTTTTTCAAAATGAGCCTGACTTGGACACAAGCCCTGTGGATTAAAAATTACCAACATTTACCAAGTATCTCACTGGCTACCAGAATGCCTGTCCCCAAAGAACTATGGAGATAAAGCATACAAAGCCTTAATTTGGTGCAAAGGCCCATGTTTCTGTTTCCATGTCCTAAAGCATCTCCTGCCTGTTCCCAACGAAGCTCTTCCACTCCTGCTGTGTCCACCTAAGTGCAGTTCCCCAATCTCTGTCCACCCTACCATATTCAGCATGTAGTCATGTCTCCACTCCTGGTTTACTGCTCTTCAGGATCCATTTTCTCTTGGAAACCTTCCCTACTCTCTCAATATAGGTTAAGTCAAACTCCCCTCTTCCGCTCCCAACAATACAAACATCTATATTTGTCTGAGCTGTACTGTCAAGGCCAATGTTTTTGTCTTCTGATCAAGAACATCTCATGGATTTTTCTACTGCTCCAGCCCCAAACAACTCTTCTGTGGACACACCCTAGGGATATATGCCCTTTTGTTTTCTTTGCAGCTCCTAATCCCTACTATAACCTCTGAGGTCCCTTCATTAGGTTTTGGTTGAAGAAGAACAGTCACCTAGGATCTCCCATTTTTACCAGCCCCAAGAAAAATGTTATGTTCTTTTCCTTTTTAGTGGTTTTTCCTTCACTCACTACTAGGAAACAAAAAGAAAACAGAAACAATTAAGGCGGAGAAAGAAATAATGCTCTTATCAGTCCAAAGCCATGGACTCCTTTCAAATAGGAACCTTAATGGACTTCATTTGGTGTCCTCAAACTCTGGCCTTTGTTTTGGTTTTGGTGATGCTGGTAGCAGAACCTAGCACCTCCTTCATGGGAGGCAAAGGTTCTACCAATGCATGACAGAAGCAGCTCCAGGCTTTCCTTCCTTTTTCTTTTTTGGTTTTATGAGACAGGTCTTTCTATGTAGTCATGGCTATCCTAGAACTCACTATGTACACTAGGCTATCCTAGAACTCAGAGATACACCTGCCTCTGCCTCTGAGTGCTGGGATCAAGGGTGTGCACCACCACGCCCGGCCTGCTTTTATTTTTTGAAGAAGTTAACCTGCTCTCTGCATCTATACCTAAGGCAAAAGTTTTACAACCTACTTTTCAGAAGCTGCTCTTCCAGGCTTGAAGCTGGATTTGAGCCAAGGTACAGTCACACTGAAACAGCAGCACTCCACAGACTCAAGCTGCCCAATTTATGTCCAGACTAAGTGACATTGGGTTAGCTTTCCAAGCTTCTTTCTGTCCAGGTATTTCCCAACACCACTCAACTAGGCTAATTTTGTGCAGGGAGGAACTTGATCTAATTCTCCACTATATCTCTAGCATCAGACACAAACACAAAACAAACATGTTGAATTAATGGATCTCCAAAATCAAAATGATATCAAATTGGGTGGTTTAGAAACACTTAAGAAAGGTCAAAAGCTAATGATAGAATCAAGGCTAGCCTCCAAAGATGCAGGATCTGAAAACTAAGTTTACCAAAGCTGGTACTGTAGTTCTTGAGAGCATCTAATAACAAGAAAGGCCAGCAGACCTAGTGAAGTGGTGAGTCCAACGCCACCTCTGAAGTCAACACCAGCTTTGGTCACATGCACAGACGAAGAGCCCACGCTTTAAAGGTCAGAGCTCCTTGTCAACCTGTGTCCATCAGACCATACGACTGCACTTACTGGAGGCTGTGCTTGGAGAATGATTCTGGAAAATTTCGGGGAGACGTGATGAAGAGTGCAGACTCCAAATACGGAACAACAGTCCACAAACTGCAGGGTTTTCACGTGAAAACCCAAAATGATAAAACCAAAACTAAGGGCAAAGGTCTTTAATTGCTAATTTCAAATGAAATCAGGCTTTTATTTCTTTTTCTGCAAAGTTAGAAGGTAGGCATTAAAAGACCCTACTCCTTACAACAGCTAATAGTTACAAGTAATTAAAACCACCAAGCAAAATGTTGATAAACTCATGAACGAAGTTGAAGAGAAATCCTGAGCTGGCCCTTTAGGCTGTCTTACACTAGTTACTTAGCTTTGAAGAGCCTCATTTCCCATTACTGTAAGAGAAGATCTCTTTGGCAGAGTTAGTATAAAGAAGAGAGTGGGAAATAGAGGGCAATATAATAGGAAAGTAGAAAGGGGAACCAGCTAGAGGAGAGGGAGCACGGGAGACAGGAAAGCATGAGAATGGTAACGGTACATAAGTATGAAGGCGTCATAACAGAACCTGTTACTTTATGCTCACCTAAAAAAAGTTAAAAAAAAGAAATACCTAGATGCCTGGGGGTAGCTGTGCAGGTCAGAATGAGAATGGTCCATAGGCTCACACATCTGAATGCTTTGTCACCATGGAGTGGAACCATTTGAAAGGATTACAAGGATCAGGGGCTGTGGCCTTGTTGGAGGAAGTCAGTCTTAAGAGTTGTTTTGGGCCAGGTGGTGGTGCACACCTTTAATCCCAGTACTCAGGAAGCAGAGGCAGAGGGATCTCTGTGAGTTTCAGACCAGCCTGGTCTACAGAGCAAGTTCCAGGACAGCCAAGGCTGTTATGTGGAGAAAGCCTGTTTGAAAAAAAAAACAAAAAAACAAAACAAAAAAAAACAAAACAAAAACAAACAAACAAACAAAAAAAAGAGTTGTCTTGGTCATGGTGTCTCCTCACAGCAATAGAACAGTGTCTAAGACGGTGGCCATTATAAGTACCCTTATTTGAGACAGATGACCTAAAAACTATCTTCTTGGAATGCAGTTTGATTTGTTTAAAAAAGAGAGGAAGGCTGCAGATCTGGAGCTAGTATTGCAGAGCTTAGGATGGGAGGCCAAGGGGGTTACTCTCCTGCTGGGCAAAGCAAAGCAGCAAGGTGGAGAAGACATCTGCTTTTCTCAAGACATGGAGTTCACTCGGCCATCACGAAAACCTGTGAAGAGCTGCCTTGACGGCTGGAATCCCAGTACTTCCTGAGTCCACACATCAGAAAAACCTGCAGCTTCACCATCTATCTATTGGTGGTTCCACTCCACCCTCACAACTCGTACCTCTAAGCATTGTAGACTGTGCTCTGATCGCTCTCTCCAGCTGGGTTGTAACCACTAGGGAGGTTAGAGCAATAGTTCAGACTGGTGAACTTTAGCACTGGCAAACATTTGGTGGGCCTAGAACTAAAATATGTAGGTCATTGAATGAGAAGACAGATTAGATTACCATAAATAAGAGAGAGGAGGGAGCTCTACCAAAGATAAAATTCTTGTGAACTCAAGTGCTGTTAAATGACACGAAAATTATTATTATTATTATTATTATTTTCTTTTTTCGAGACAGAGTTTCTCTGTGTAGCTTTGGAGCCTGTCTTGGCACTCGCTCTGTAGCCCAGGCTGGCCTCAAACTCACAGAGATCCGCCTGCCTCTGCCTCCCGAGCGCTGAGATTGAAGGCGTGCGCCACCACCGCCCGTCGAAAATTGTTTTTAAATGCAAAAAGATATAATCATTGAGAGAATGCCTCCCGCCTCAAACACTTTTATATTTCTTCTCCGTACTTCCCAACTAACTGTTCGATGCTGGAATTGGGGATGAGAGTGGGTGGTTGGAAAGAATGCAGGAGTGGGCAGCCACTAGGAGTTGGAAGACAGGAACGGGGGTGGGGGTGGGGGGTGTTGGGGAGGAAGCAGGAAGAATCTGAGTGAGATGAAAAGCATTCCCTACTCAAGAGGCCAAAGGACTCATCGCGGCTGCCCCATTACCTCATCGCAGCTGCCCAACGCTACGACACGGGCTCTGTTACCGTCCCCGCTTGCAGAAGACAAAACCGAGGTTCAGAAGGGAGAGGTGACCTTCCCAGGACGCAGAGCGAGTGCGGGAGGGGAGCCGCGTTCAGAGGGCAGCAAGGCTGCGGAAACACCCGAAGCGCGGAGGTCCCGCCCCTCCACGCCGCCGGCAGCCCGCACCCACCAGGGCGGGGCGTCCGAAAATCTCCTTCCGGGCGGTGCGGCCTCCCCTCCCCCGGCCCGCGCCGCGCCGGGGTCCAGCGGCTCAGGGGTCCCGGCGACCTCGGCCGCGTTCTCCCGGCCCCGTCGGGCCCGCGGGCGCAGGGAGGCTCGGGCCGCGGCGGCCCGGGAGCGAGCGGTTCGGCTGAGTGCGCGCCCGGCCCCGGCGGGAGCGGTCCCGGGGGACGGTTGGGGGAAGGGGCCCCGGGGGCGGCCACGCGCCACTCACGCGTCGAACTTGTTGTTCATCCTCTCGCCGCCGCTGTCGCCACTGCCTCACGGAGTGACTTCCGCTCTGCCCGGTCCTTTCGTCAAGGGCCCGGCTACTTCCGGTTGGCGAGCCGCTTAGCGGAACGTTGGCGCGCAGGCCGAGTGCGGGGCCTCTTTCCCTGAAGGGCGGCCCAGTCCCTGCGCCAGTCGCGGCCCGCCTTGCACCCATTGTCTGGTTGCCCACTACCACCTATAACTCCAACTCCAGGGTTCTGACACCCTCTCATGGCCTCCAGTGGGCACACTCACTAATGTACCCATAACCCACTCCAGGTACATACATCTAGTTAAAAATAATAAATATGCATCTTACAAAAAGGCCTTGGCTAGGCCTGCTCGCTGGCGGTCGCCTTCGCGAGGTATTGAGCGCTGTCTACGCAGCCGGCCGTCTGCTTTAACCCCGGTGGATTCCAGGGGAAACGTCAGCACAGTAACCCTCAGTAAATGGTACCAAGTGTTCGTCTCTGAGAGCTGATCCTTTGCCCTTGGTGTCCGTAGTGGACGAGAAAGTACTCCAAACAAATTTGTTAGCCTGGCTCTTGGGAAGTGGAGGCAGGAAGATCCAGACGAGCCGGACCACCATAGCGAGTTTGAGGCCAGCCAGGGATACATGAGACCCTCCCTGCCTTGGGTGAAGGAGGGAGGTAGGGGAAGTCGCACCAGGGTGACAAACTTAAAGACATTTACTGAGAACGGAGATGGTCTCATTTATCAAATTGCCTCCTCAACTGCGGTCTTTGCCCCCACACTCTTTAACGACCGCCCCAAACACATCACAAGAGTGAATAGATTCCCTAGTTGGTGATGGATCTCCAAAGCCACCCGCTGTGCGTGTTCCATTGTTAGAAGCAAGGAGAGGCAGAGGTTAATGTTTATTCCTGTAGAAGTTAATGTTTATTCCTGCGTTTACAGGTGAGGAAACGTTCTCCCTGGACTGGCCCATGGTTGCCCCCTGGTCACCCAGTAAGGCCATGTTTTTCTCCCCAGTTAGACCTCAAGGGAGTATCCTAGTTCCTGATACATTGCACAAGGGAAGCTGAGGGAGCGCTCCTGTCAGGCCCAGCCCAGTCCTAGCTCTGCAAGTGCCCTGGCTTTTGAGAAGAGAGGGAAAGAAAGGTGCATTTTCAGGGCTAGGAATCTCCATTACAGTGTCTGAGATTGAGTCAGAGGTGGGAATTTGGACCCTAAAGGAGTGGTCTAGGTAGTTCCTCTTATTCTGGAACCCAGCTTGCTCATGTGAAATGTGGGTCAGGTGAATCTTCGTGCCGTCCGTAATGTAAAGAACTTCTAACAATGGAAAAAGATGATAAAACTTAAGAATTTTTTTGTGATCAGTGGGGGTGGGGGAGGAGTATTACATCAAATGAATGGGAAAGTATCATTGAAGGTATGTTTTTGAGGCTGTGGTACCCAGAAGACAGACAGGTAGCTGAAATGGGTTACATTTATATTCCACACCTCTAGATCCTAGTGCTTTTTTAAAAAAGGTTTATTTTCATTTTATGTATACAGGTGTTTTGCCTGTGCATACATCTGTGGTCCATGCCCATGTGTGATTTGCAGAAGCCAGAAGAGTGTGTTAGATTCCCTGGAACTGGAGTTGCAGGTGGTTGTGAGCTGCCATGTGGGTGCTGGAAATCAAACCCAAATCCCTTGGGAAAATATCCAGTGTTTTTAACCATTGAGGTGTCTCCCACCTCCTCACCCCCTCCCCTTTTTTTGAGACAGTATCACTGTTAGCCCTGGAAGGCCTCAAACTCACAGTGATTGGCTTCTTTGCCTCCCTAGCGCTCAGGATTAAAGGCATACCCCTCCACACCCAGCGCTGGTTTCTTCTTTTGAGGGGAGGGTTGAGACAGAGTTTCTCTGTGTAACAGTCCTGGCTCTCCTGGAACTCACTTTGTAGACCAGGCTGGCCTTGAACTCACAGAGATCTGCCCTCTAGTGTTGGGATTAAAGGTGTGCACCACCACCCCCTGCATTATTATTATTATTATTATTATTATTATTATTATTATTATTTATTATTATTATATTTGTTTGTTTTTCGAGACAGGGTTTGTCTGTGTAGTTTTTGGTGCCTTTCCTGGATCTAGCTCTGTAGACCAGGCTGGCCTTGAACTCACAGAGATCTACTTGGCTCTGCCTCCCTAGTGCTGCGATTAAAGGCATTCGCCACCGCCACCTGGCCTACATTCTTCTTTGAAGAGAGGTTCCACATCTCCTACCAACCTTCTTCCAGAGAAAATTCACAAAAGGGGAGAGAGAGATTGGAGCTGGAGAGATGGCTCAGTGGTTAAGAGCACTTGCTTTTGCAGAGGACATGAGTTCAGTTCCTAGCACCCATTGTCTGGTTGCTCACTACCACCTATAACTCCAACTCCAGGGTTCTGACACCCTCTCCTGGCCTCCAGTGGGCACCCTCACTAATGTACCCATAGCCCACTCCAGGTACATACATCTAGTTAAAAATAATAAATATGCATCTTACAAAAAGGCAGGAGGAAGTGTTCTCAGGCCTCAAAGGGTAAGACTTTACCCAGCCAAGGGCATTATGAAAAGCAGAACCCTTAGGGCTTCAAAGTGACTGGGAGTCAGTAATGCTGTGCTGAAGTGAGAGGATGTAGGAAGTGTAACACTGGGGCCAGCAGGAGCCAGCCATTGCCACATGATCCCAGTCCCAAAGTCATGAGTGACCACACCCATCACCAACCACTCCAGAACTCCCCTGTCTCTTTATTTCTCTCTCTCTCTCTCCCCAGTGATGTATGGGTACTTCCCAAGGTGCTTCTGCGATACACACTCAAGATCCCAACACGGAGTACAGCTCCGTAGACAGCATGGCCCACAGAGCTGACTCCAGGGCCCCGGGGTGATGGGTGGGCTCAGTCTGGCAAAGGCAGGTAGGGGCGGGGGTCTCCAGGGAATGGCAGGTCAGGCACCCGATTGTAGTGGGCCATGAGGAAGATGCCGGCAGTGCCACAAATGAAGAGGGAGAGCATGCCTAGGAAGCAGACACGGTCCAGCACTCGGCCCACCAGGAACCACTCCTCATTCCCCTGAGGGCAACAACACATTGTGGGATAGAGGTGTGACCGGGCAGCATCTAGCCTGGCTCCCTCTTTCACCGTTAGGTCCACAGCTGGCCTCCTTCTCTGTTCTTCAGCCTTTTCACCCCGTCTAAGTACCAACCTGTCTTCTTTCATGGTCTCTGTCCCAGTGGTTGCTCCCTCCTTCCCCCTTCCCAGCTCTGCTTTTTCCATCCCCAGACCTAAGCTGGACACCCCATTCATCCTGCCTCCATATTACACTAGAGTACTTGCCCACCCTGCCCCAGCTTACACTGTCAAAGTGACTCTGCTGGTGCCGGGCACGGGCCATGAGGTTACAGGCATCCACGCAGGCCTGGATGGCCGGGGAGGCTTGCTTCAGGCTGCTACAGAACTCCTGGCTCTGCCTCATTTCTGGACCATTTTCTGCTGGGGAAATAGTCAGTGGGAGAAAGCTAGCAGGGATCTGGTTTCTCCCCAGAAGCCTGGCTGTTCTCTCCACTTGAACACTTGCCCAGCACTTCTCTGCTGTGTCCAGCTCCACATGCATTAACGGGACAGGGCTGTCCCCAGTGGCACCCCTTGGGCCTCACCTAGCTTCTCCAGTGCTGCCCGCACCAATCCATTGCGCTGCCTCTGTCTGAAGAGGAGTTCACTGCGGGGGAGGTAGAGACCCCCTTCCTCCCGAGTCGTGATGGGCCACCTGGAGGAGGAGCCATTCTGGAGCTGCAACCTGGCATCCTGGACAGCAGCGGGGGCCAGCGGGCGAATGTGCATCCGTAACAGCTGGGGCAGGAGCCTCAGGAACACCTGTAGAGTACCAGGGTTGCTCTGGTAGGTCCTGCTGGGGCAGCCAGGCCAAGCTTGAGGGGATGGGCGTGAAGTCAATGCCTGTGGGGCAGCGACAAGGCCCTGGCTCAGCTTGACTGCTTTCTCCTGGACACAGGACCTGGGCTCTAAGCGTTTGTGACCTTTAGAATCACCAGGGCACTTTTTTCAAACAAACAGACCCTTACCCCCTGCCTGCCGCTAGAATACACTAGGCTCCTGGGATGTACCTAGGGAATCTACATTTGTAACACGATTCTCAGCTGTCTGCCAAGTACACAGACAGCTGGGACAGAATCCTCTCTCCTCTGCTTTCTGGGAACTGGGTAATATTGGGTAAGCTCCTCAACCTCTCTGTGTCTCTGTTTCCCTATCTGTTCAATCAAGTCAATACATCAATACCCTCTCAAGGGTCTTTATGAATGTTAAAGAAGTTAGTACATGCAATGTATCCCTGGCCATTGGTATTATCATTTGCCTACTTTAGGCCTGAAGATACGTAAGGCATAGATTTGCTGCTGAATTTGGGAGTAGGGAACAGGGATGTGGAGGGAGTCACGTGATTGGGAAGGACAGATGGATGCCCAAGTGGCCAGGGAAGTGCCTTGCCTTGCGGACCCCCCGGGCCATGGAGTGTGTGTGTGGGGACCGCAAGGACACATTGAGCACGACCACAGAGTTCACGACGATGAGGATGGTCACCACCATGAGGAAGGTCAGGTACCTGTCCAGGGTCAGGCAAGCAGGAGGCTGAGTGTCCCTTAGGCACCTCACACCCAGGCGCCACCCACCTTGCTTCCCTCAGGTCCCCTGGCGAAAGGTCATGACAAACGCCTCAGGAAGGGAAGGGGGTATTGGGGATATAGCCCACTGGTAGAACACTTGCTTAGCAAGGCCGTGGGCTCCACCCCCTGCATGAGTGGTGAGGGGCAGGAAGCAGGTGTGAGGACTGGCCTTACTTGCTGATGAGCGGCACGTCCTGGGAGGTCTCAGGCACCTTCTTGGCCACAAGGAAAAGGAAGACGGTCTGGGCCAGGAGCACGTTGGTGGCCACTGTGCATTTCTGGCCGCCCGCTGCCCATGACCAAGATGCACTCAGAGCAGGTCCCCACACACCCCCTGAGGAACTTTCTCACCCTACAGGGAGCCCACTACCCTTGTCCTAGGATTGTGGTGCCACCCTGTGCCGTGATCAGGCCTGGCCTCCCCCATGGGCCCATGTGCTGCTGCCCTCCCACAGTCCCGGGTACCCTTGGCAGGAAGGAAGTAGATGAGGATGGCGACAGAGGAAATCAGCACGCAGGGGGCGATGATGTTGATGACGTAGAAGAGTGGCTTCCGCTGGATGAGCAGGTAGAAAACCACCTTTTGGTGGCCTGCCTCCTCTGCTGGTGCCTCAGAGTCCAGAAGCATCTTAGCTGGTCGATGCCGGATGGCCCATTCTCCATTCTCTGTGGTGAGCACAGGGGATGTGACCTGGGTAAATGCATGGCCTGAACAACCAAGTCATGGGCACCAGTACACAGGGAGACAAGTGGGATGGGAGACTGAATATTGAGTCCCCCTCCCAAAATTGGAGTAATTATTGTAGGAAAAGTCAGAACATCCCTGGATCCTTTTTTTGAATGTATATGTTATATATATATATATATATATATATATATATATATATATATATATATACACATGCGTGTATGTGTGCACATGTATGTATACGCTAACATGTGTGTAGATGCATGTGTGTGTGTATTTGTATGTATATATACATGGAAGTCAGAGGTTGACATCAGGTGTCTTCCTCAATCACTTTACTTTTTATACTGAGACGAGGTCTGTCATTTGAACCCAGAACCTTGCTCTGGGAATCCCTTGTTTCTGCCTGCCTTGTGCTGGGATTACAGGCTGCCTGCCACTTTTAGCCAGCATTTATGTGGGTTCTGGGGACCTGAATTCTGGTCTTCTTGTATGTGCAGTAAGTGCTTTACCCCACAGAGCCATCTTCCAAGCTCTCCTGCCTTTCTCATTAAAGATGGTCTCACTGTGTAGTCTAGGCTAGTCTCAAACTTTCAATCCTTTGGAGGGCTGGGATCACATACATGTGCCACCAAATCCTGGCTTTCTGTTGGGATCTTTTGAAAACCGTATTCTATGATACTGCAGTTTTCATTGTGAGGTGTGTGGGAGGGCACAGCCTTGGTCTGGCAGGGGTTCCCAGATGGGGTTACCTGTGAAAGCCTCGGGGTCAATGAAGATCCATTCAATGGCTTGTCCATCTTCCTGGCTCAGCTGCAAGTTGATCTCACTGGTACTGTAAGTCTGGGACCTGTGGGTCAGGAGTGGAAAGAGGGTAAAGTGAGGCAAGGGAGACGTGCTCATGAGGTCACAGACACAGTCATCTGTGGCAGCTGTGGGCACTGGCTTTGACATACACAGTGTCACACCCTTAGTTCTCCATCAGGCCCTAGTGGTGGCATGCAGGGGAACACAGACTCTCTGGTGCTACTTCCTGGCCAATGGGCTCAGGGCCTCTCTGTCCCTCCTACTTCCACCAAAGACCATAGAGTAGAAACACAAGCCTCTCATAAGAGAACCCTTGGGGTCCTACCAACTTCCCAAGACCTCTTGGAGTCCTGCCAATTGCTCCCAAGACTCCCATTCACTGCTTATGGATGAGGGAACTGAGATCCAGAGGTCCCAGGTGTGGCTCGGGTCACACGCTAGCTTTGGCCAGCTTCTCTTTTCCAGGACAGCCCACCTGTCTATGGTTCTATGTGTATGCAGGCACGCCTGAGTGTTCTTGCCCGCATACTCCAGACATTAGTGTTCTCCCTTGGGACAGGGGCAGGAAACTGGAGCAACGAAGGAGGGTGGGTGAGAGGACTTAGCAGGAGGACGTGTTCAGGTGTCACGACCTGAATAGGTACAGGTCACCCAGCTGTCCCCCCCCCCAGAGCTCCCCACTCCATCAGTGGTCTCACTGGAAGATGAGCGAGCAGTTCTGCCAGTCGAAGGGGAAGTAGGTGACAGCGACGGAGCAGGAGGAGCGGAAGATGGCAGGTGGCAGCCAGTAGATGCAGCCGTCAGGGGACACGAGCACGTTGCAGTAGAGGGCCACCTCGAAGACGCCGTCCACGCTGTGTGCATAGGCCAGTGTACAGAGCTGTGGCGGAGATCCCACAGCCCAGACTAGCTCTCCGCCTTGCATGGATGGGCTCTGAGGCACTAGTCCCCCAGACTGCCACATTCCTGATGGGCCCTGCTCTGCTCTGGACCTGAGATGAGTCAGAGCCTCCACAATCACCTCCTAATCCCTGCTTCTCTTTCTCAGTGTTAATAACTACAGTGATGGTAAAATAGCTAACGCTATGAAGCTCTTGCAGAGTACCTGACCTTGAACGAACCATTTTTGTGTGTCACGATGATCTCTCACCATTTTCTTGGGTTGTTAAAATTGGCTCCTGATCGCAGGGATGGGAAAAGCCCAACCAGATGGCTAACACATTACAGGAAGCCAGGACTAGAGTCAAGTCTGGTGCCCTGGACCAGTGTCTATGCTTGGGGTCCCACCCTCAGCCTGGCACCCAGCTATCCTCTTCTTTCTCTTTCTCCAGCTCTCCTCATCCTGCCGGACCCTGGTATCCTTCATGTGCTGCCCAAGCCCCCTCCTCACTTGTTCTCCAGCACGATATCTGGCCGCCAGACCATGGTGGACGGCACCCTCAGTATCCACAGGCCTTCGTAGTCTTGTGGGTCCCAGCTCAGACGATAGTCACACCACTGCTGCGGATGAAGAGGCAGTTGCCGGGCCTCTGCCCTGGGCTACGCAGGGCTGGAGAGTGGCAAGCCAGCCTGGAGGGCCCAAGAGGCCGGGCAGAGGGTGGGGGACAGGGCAGGGGCAGGGACGACCGAAATAAGCAGAAAGATACAGCAGTGGCTTCTTACCATTTCTATCCAGACATTGGTCGTGAGAGCCTCCTCTCGCTCATTCTGGGGTACAGAAGACAGAGCTAAATCCCCTATACCTTCCCTCCTGAGGACCCTGGTGCCCATCATGTGCACCACCCCCCCCCCCCCCCCCCCCCCCCGCCGCAGCTCACCAGGGAGATGAGGTTGGTCAGGGTAAGTTTCAGACTGACGTTGACTACATCTGAGTCATGCTCAGCAGGCCGCAGATGGGGGTCGTAGTTCCGCATCAGGTCAGCAAGCAGGCGCTCCTCTTGGTTGAGGCCCTGGGCCCCTGCAACAGACAGGGAGACTCATTCTAGAGGAGCGAGAAGCACAGAGGGACAAGGTGGAGACTCAGGATGCTGGGGCTGGGGAGAGCACAGACAACCCCCAGACTCTCCACCCACTGTAGCCTGGTACTCCTGATCTGTTCCTTCCACACCCCCCACCCTAGGTCTCAGATCCCCTCATGTCACACCCAGGCAGACAGCCAGCAGTGGCAGGAGAAGCTGAGGTCCCTGGTCTCCACGCATGGTGCCTCAGCTCTGCTCAGCAGCGGGTGGGACAGTAGCTCTCTAGGTCTGGGGGATGGGGTAGGGTGGGCTGAGGTGTCGTGTGTCAACCTACATTCCCATCCCAGCCATCCCTGCCAGCTCTAGCTGGCCCCACCAGCTGTCTGACCACAGCATTGTCAGCTGTTCCAGGATATGTACAATCTGGGCTCAGATTACCTGGGCCAGCCAGGGGAGAGGGATGGAATAGTCCCAACAGAGACAGGACACTCTCAAGACTGTCTCAACAGAGACAGCCCACCCTCAAACTTAGTTGCTTCGGTCCTACCCCTATTTTTCCAGCTAGGAGACCCAACAAATGGCCAAGGACAGATGGAGGTGGGAAGGGAGGTGGTGCTGAGGAGGCTGGTGGTGACTGGTCAGGTACCCTCATTCTGTCTCAGGGAGGTGTGAAGGTGTTGTGTAGTAGCCCAGTGCCTTTGTGGGTCACTCACTTGGTCCACTGGACCAAGACACAGGAAAGAAGCACCTACAGAGTGTCTACCTTTTGACAGTGTCATATCCTGTTTTCATTTACAAGTACCTAGGCTGCATCTTGGGCAGCATGGGACTCATAGGCCACCGACTGGAGAAGGCTGCAAGCATGTTGGAAGACTACGGCATTGACAATAAGGGGGCCATGGCAGCTTCTCCCATGCCCTGAGACAAGGGACACAGACCCAGCAAGCTTTGGGATTAGGAGGGTTGAGAAGGATCTAGAATGTGGGGGATTCTTGTACTAAGCCACCTGTGGACAGTGGCTTGTCAGTCGGGCTGCAGTTCATAAAATGACCAGACAAATAATGCCAGGTCCTGTGCGAGGCTGGGGAGGTCCAGGGATGTGTCAAGCTGCTTGGGAGACTCATGGGCCACTGGGGCAGGCAGGCCAGACTTTAGGATGTGTCCCCAAGAGCCAGAGGAGGGGACTGCAGGAGAAGGAAGGACTGGGGAATGAGTCCTATTTGCTTTGAGGCTCGTCACCATCAAAGGACGAGGTTGGGGCTGGTCTAGGAGCAGGGACTTGCTGCTGCTGGCTGTGTCAACACTTGGGCCACCTGTCATGTGGCCGACTGTTCCAAGCAGTCTGCTCAGTGTGTATTAGTATTTGGCCCTTAAGTGCTACCACATGGAAGCTGCCCCAGCCCGCACTGGATACCTCTGAATGTCTAGGAGACATCCCCCGCCCTACCAGATGGCTGTCACAGTGCAGTGTGTTTTAGAAATGAGAAGTCAGGCTCAGAAGCCGGCGCCCTGAAGGGCCTCAAGTCCCTCATGTCCGCCAGGACTCTGTGGACGCCAGCAGGGAGTGGTGGGGGTGCCATCTTCTTCCACCATCTCTCGAATTGACCCCTCTTCCACTGGGGACCTTGTGGGTGGCTTGTCCTTGGTGCCAGATCTGCACTGGGTTCCTGTTTCCTCTGAAAGCTCCTGTTTTCCTGCAAAGATTCACTCACTAAACACCTGGGAGACACGCTTTCCCTGGAGGGTCCAAAGCCAAAGGTTCCTTTCCACTTCCGAAGCCTCTGGCCTTCTCATTTGCTCTCTGGTGTCCCCAAATGCATTCCTTCATTTTTTTTTGGACATCATTGTCTCCGACTCAGCTCCCACCTGGCTCCCCTTTGCCAAGGATGAGCAATGGTCTCTCTAGTCAGGAAGTGGTGTGAGCAGTGGCCACCTGCCGTTCCTCTAGCCCCTCCCCGCTTGCCTTGCCACAAGTGTCCTGGAGAGGAAGGGGAGAGTGGTCGCTCCACTTGTCTCCCCTCTCCTTTGTGCTCTAGGAGAGAGGTCTGGGAGCTGGCTTGTCCTTCTCTGCAGGGCAAGTCACTTAGGAGGGGTGGAGCCTCCTGGGAGAGTCTGGTGTGGAGAGGGAAAGCCTACTAAGAGAGAAGCACGCGCATGGGTCTCTTCATTCCAGATGCTTCTTTCTTGCCACCACCTGTGACAAAGGCTGGAGAAGCTAACTAGTGACACCTCCTCCTCAGTCCCCACAGGGAGCCAGATCGAAATGCAGTGTCGATGCTGTACAAATAGTTGTCACGCTTTATGGATCAGTAAATAATAACAAGAAAAAGTCTGGTTACAATCCAGGCACAAACTTTTCCTCCACACATTTTTAGTCTGTGGCTGGCTCAATCCGAAGATTCTGAACTTACAGACATGGCTCACATCTCATTGATCAAATCATGACGCGACTGCATTGGTTCACAAAGGAGCCTGGTTTGAGGTTGTTGTTGGCACGTTTGTTTATTGTCAACTTGACACAAGCTAGCATTATCTGGGAAGAGGAACCTCTCAGCTGAGAAAAGGTCTCCATCCAGATTGCCTGTACACAAGTCTGTAGGGCATTTTCTTGGTCAATGATGGATGTGAGTGTGAGCCCACTCACGGAAGGCAGTGCCACCCCTTGGCAGATGGTTCTGAACTGTATAAGAAAGCAAGCTGAGCAAGCTATGAACAAACAACCCAGTGAGCAGTGCTCCTCCATGGCCTCTGCTTCAGTTCCTGGCTCCAGGTTCCTGCCTTGAGTTCCTGGCCTGACTTCCCTGTATGATGAACTACAACTGTAAGCTGAAATAAACCCTTTCCTCCCAAGCTGCTTTTGGTCGTGGTGTTTGATCACAGCAACAGAAACCCTAACTAAGACAAGATGCTCCAGAGGTTCATAGGAAGGTTTTTTTAAAAAAAAAATTATATTATTATTGTGATTACGTGTGTGAGGAACCTACACATGCTATAGCCATGGTGTGTGTGTGTAGGTCAGAAAGCAACATTTCTTTTGTTTGCTTTTGAGACAGGGTTTCTCTGTGTAGCCCTGGCTGTCCTGCAACTCTCTCTATAGACCAGGCTGGCCTCAAACTCAAAGATCTACCTGCCTCTGCCTCCTGAGTGCTGGGATTAAAGGTGTGTGCCACTACACCTGGCCCAGAGAGCAACATTTTCCAATGTGTTCTCTATTCTGCGTTTATTTGGGTTTGGGGGAAATTAAACGTGGGTTGTCAGGCTTTCCTCGCAAGAGCTTCTTCTCACTGAGCTGTCTCACTTGCCTCCCGCCATGTTTTCATAAGCCATGCTTATGACTCGTTGCATTTTGTCCTCGAAGCCTCGTTCACTCGTAACTGATGTGCTATCCATTGAGAAGACTGGTGGTTCTACTGGACTGGGGAGTACAGGCTTACCCAACTGCCTCCTGGGAAGCTGTTTGATGGATGTGACATCCTGGGCCACAAGGAGACGGGGTTCTAAGTCAACCATGGAGGACCAGTCCTGACGGCTTCTCAGGGTGCTGATGAGCTGCACAAAAGGCACCCTCGGTTGAGTATGGCATTTGGGGGTTGTCACCTCTGGAGAGTCCACAGTCTCAGCTGGAACAAGGAGGACTAGTTGGTGGCCCTGCAGCCCACCGTGCCACCATATGGCAGGGTTCCAGGAGTGTCACTGAATGGCCCAGAGACGTAGCCAGTAACAGCAGCTCTTTGTGTATAGGAATGGCTGGATAATTCTGGGGAGTCCTGGACTCCCTGCTTCTCTGGTATGTGTCGGGACAAGCTGCTCTTCCTGAACTTCACCTTGAGTTTGTAGACAGTTCACTCTGGATGCAATTAGGGTTGGTTTGGGGTTGAAATGGGTTTTCCTTTTCCTCAGTCACATCTCGAGATGCAAACCGTTACCTGCTGCTGTCAGGACCAAATGGCATCACCACTTCACTGTGATGAAATAGACTGAGTTGTGATAACCTTACATCAGTACAACAAGGAGGCAGATAATTGGGCCACTCTCTCCTGTCTGGACTCCTCTCTGCCACAATGATAGGCTAGGATGCAAGAATCCTGGGACAAACCCCTCTGACTGTGTCCTGCAACCCAAGCCCACAAATGAGGACCAGGGTAAGAAATGACCCTTGGAGTTCCCTAGGTTTCTGGAACACAGGTACTTTTACCCCAGCAAACACACTCAGTGTTAATCACAACTTGAGAACCGGTCTGACCGCATGCATAATGCAGATGAAGACTCTGCAGCTAAGGGCTGGGGTGCAGCTGACTGATGGGAATGCTCGCCTCCGTGCAGGCCTGTGGGTTCCACCCCAGCATCATAAATCCCAGCACTCGGGAGGCAGAGCCAGGTGGATCTCCGTGAGTTCGAGGCCAGCCTGGTCTACAGAGTGAGTCCCAGGACAGACTCCAAAGCTACACAGAGAAACCCTGTCTCGAAAAACAAAACAAAAACAAACAAACAAACAAACAAAAAGACAACTGGGTACACATTTAAATTTGAACTTCAGACAATTCTTTATCATAAGTGTGCCTCAAACATTGCAAAGCAGCCCTGGTTTGGGGAACCTGGGGACAAAGAGGAAGGGAACTGGTGTAGGGATGCCTTAGGGGGGCTGGGGCCTGGTGCTCTAAGATATGTGTGACTCAGGCTGACGGGGCCTTAATTGATGCCAAGCATGACCCTCCCACACCAGTTCCCAGCTTCTCAGAAGGACCCAGATAGAAAGACCAAGGAATCAAGGGCTGGCAGATGACACTCAGGACAGTCCCTCACTATATACAACCTCCTTCCCCTGGGGACTGGAGACGGGGTCCCCCTTTTGGCCCCGGGTGGGCACTGGGAGCCCGAGTTTGAGGAGCAGGTGGGGCAGGAAGGCACAGAAACAGGAAGCTCAGTTCTGACCTGCCCCGGAAGGGAGCAAGGCAGAGAAGCGGCTCAGGCTGAAGGACCTTCCAGTGCTCTTCCCAAGAAGCCAGTCCAGTGTCAGCTCCCTGGTCCCTGAGCAAGCCCCTTGCCTCTCCCCCGTCCCTGGGGCCTCCCTCCCACTGTGTCCACTCTCAGTCCATCTCAAGGTCCCCCTCCTTTATTTGGAAAGGAATTGCTCCTGGGAGGGGGCCTCTCCCTACCATGACCTCAGCCCAGCACACGGCATCAATTAGGCTCAAGCTCACGGCCAGGAACTAACTGCTGTTCTCAGACTACTGTCTTCCTGGCTGCCCACTCATGCTCGCTCTAGATGAAGCGCCTGTCCTTCTCATCATAGGAGAAGGGGTCCCCGGGGAAAGGCTGGGGTGGGGGCTGGTTGTAGACACCCTGCAGGAAGATCCAGGCCGTGCCCACCACCATCACGGGTGTCACCACAAACAGGCAGAGACGGTCCAGTGTGCGGGCCACCTGGTTCCAGTTGTCCTTCTCCTACAAGGAAGGCCAAGACACCATGGGGTGAGGGAGGTCCTCAGACTGCAGGCCCATACCCCCAGAAATGGAGGCACATAGACTTGGCTTTTATGTGTCTGTGGGGGCCACCTCAGGCTTGTATCAGATAGGGTTATGACAGGCTGCCATCACTCCCAGTAGGGGCCCAAGACATTCAGGGCTGTTTCCAGCCATGTATGAACAGGGTATATAATGAAGAACTGTTAAGAAGTTGCTTAAGGGGCTGGAGAGATGGCTCAGCGGTTAAGAGCATTGGCTGTTCTTCCAGAGGTCCTGAGTTCAATTCCCAGCAACCACATGGTGGCTCACAACCATCTGTAATGAGATCTGGCTCCCTCTTCTGGCCTGCAGGTGTATATGCAGAGAGAACACTGTATACATAATAAATAAATAAATCTTTTTAAAAAATTTGCTTAAGAGTAGACAACCCAGTATGGCTGCCTTTGAAAGGTCTGGGGCTGGGCTGGGAGTGTAGCTCAGTGGCACCGTGCTTTCCCAGCATACATAAAGCTAGTACCACAAAAGTAGCATAATAATAAAATGAATATAATCAACACCTGACATGGTCTGGAGTATCTTAGCAGAAAGGAGGGACCCTAAGAAGTACTTAGAATGTGTCCTGGTGGGGTAGGGTCATATGTCTGTTTGGGCCCCCCACCTTGTGCCTCACCCAGTGTGGGGCTGTGGGGTTTCATGAAGGAGTTCTGCCTTCCTGGGAGAACATACATCAAGGGATCCTTACCCACCATGCATCTCTTCATCTAAGTGGGCATATGAGACAAGAAGTATATGAGGGGAAGACAGAATTCCCTTGATCGGTATACCATGGTGAGCCCAGGTCACTCACCTCATTGTAACTGTTTTGGTCCCTCATATGGTTGACGATGAAGTTTGCCCCATCCACAGCTGGCTTCAACTCGCTGAAGAGCTCCTGTTGTGCCTGCTCAGAGCTTGCTGGGGGCCTGCCTGTAGACATGAGTCAGGGGCAAGGGTGATGCCTATCCATGCCCACTGCCCACACATGGGCCAAGCTCCAAGGCTACCAGAACTCACGGGCTGTGGTGAGGCGCCGGGCCAGCCCATGGCGCTCTGACTGCTTCTCAAACATGAGGTCACTGCGGGACTTAAGGGAGAAATACTCCTCGGCCTTGGAGATGTATCCCAGGGAGCTGCTCCTCCGGATGGGAGTCCTGGGGCCAGGATCGTCCTCTGCTGGGTGGGACATGTGCAGGAGCTTGGGCAGGATCTCCAGGAAGAACTTGAACAGTCAAGGGGATACAAGATAGGCCATTTCACAAGTGTGGAGTGACTTTTACACATTCTGGTGTCTCTGGTTGCCACATACAGCTCCCAGGCTGACCCCATCATCTGTTTCCCAGATCCCCCACTGATTGGCATGAAGGATGCTGTCAACTCTCCCTCATTATTCAGACAGAGCAGAACTTGGTCACTGAAAATAAATATTAAAAACAAAAAGCTGAGGGTGGGGATATATACCTTTACTCCGAGCATTCAGAAGGCTGAGGCAGGAGAATTAAGAGTTTAAACACACGCTTTTTTTTTTTTCTTGGTTTTTCGAGACAGGGTTTCTCTGTGTAGTTTTGGTGCCTGTCCTGGATCTCACTCTGTAGACTAGGCTGGCCTCGAACTCACAGAGATCTGCCTGGCTCTGCCTCCCGGTGCTGGGAATAAAGGTGTATGCCACCACCACCTGGCTGAGCATACACTTTATCACAGAGCCACACCCCAGCCTCCTCCTTTTCCTCCCTCTCCTCTTTCTTCTTCCTCTTCCTCCTTCTTTTCCTTTTCTTTATTTGAATCAGGGTCTCCTGTATCCCAGGTTAGCCTAGAACTCACCACGTAGCTGAGAATGACCTTGAACTTCTGATTATAGGCCTGTGTCATCAGCTGGGTTCACATTCAGTATTGGGCCTTGTGCATGCTAGGCAAGCACTCTACCAACTGAGCTCTATACCCATCCCCCCTCTTTTTACAAGCTGTATAGTAAGACCCCGTCCCAATAAATAAAAGTCCGAATGTTGAGCTCTCCCTTCAAGCAATTAAAGACAAACGCTGTTGAAGAGCTAGAGCCATCATCCCGAAGACGACCTGTTCCAGAAGAGCCTGCCGGCCCGGAGAGGCTTAGAGCAAAGACAGGCTTGTTCCAAGCACCCTGTCCTCTGTGTCCTCACCAAAATTTCTGCTTCATTTTGTTTTACTTTTAAAATTGCGTTTATTTGTGTGTGTGTGTGTGTGTGTGTGTGTGTGTGTGCGCGTGCGCACGCGCGCACAAGTGCTTGTCTCTACCTCCTGCAGGAGCTGGTCCTCCCCTTTATACCATGTGGTCCTGGGAATCAAACTCAGGTGGTCATGCTTGGTGGCAGGTGCTCCAACCCACTGAGTCACCTAACTGGCCCCTTATTTTTTTTAAAGTTTAGTGGAGCCGGGGATTGAACCCAGGTCCGTGTTCTGCACCACAGGACCAGTGCTTCTGCGGTACCCCTGAGCATACTCATCATTCCCAGTGCTCGTCCTGGCCAGGACTCGGTTTCCAGCTTTAGGCAACGCTCACCTTCTTGACTCCCTCGGACAGCACATGGGTGCTGGGTGTTCGGAAGTGGATGTTGAGCACGATGACACAGATCACTACAACCATGGTGACCAGCACCATACCGAAGAGCAGGAACCTGAGGGTACACACCATGCCTGGAGCTGGGGACTAAGGGCCAGGGGCACGGCCAGGGCTGGGTGCGGGCAGGGCGATACTCACTTGCCTACCAGGGGGATGGCCATGGATGTGGCCGGCAGCCTCTTGGAGATAAGCAACAGGAAGACAGATTGGGCCAGGAGCACCGAGATGGCCACTGATGTCTTCTCTCCACCTGGAGAGTAAGACCTAGCTGGAAGCTCACAATTCCAGTCCACAAGGTCCCCCCATGGCAGGGCCCTACTACCACTGTTCACAATACCATGATGAGTATCATAGAGTACAGCATCCTGTGCCTGGGTTCAAATCCTGACTCTACAGCTTATTAGTTGAGAGATCTGGACAAACCTTAATCTCAAACTCCCTGTTTCTCAAAGCATTTCAAGCATAAAATTAGGTAAGTGATCAACACTAACTATATGTTTGCCCAGCCCCTGAGCCCCACTCAGAAAGTTCCCAGGCATCCCAGTAGAACCCCAACATGCAGTTCCTAAACCAAAGGCCAGCCAGGCCTGCCTGCCATTCCTGCTGAGTTACACAATGCCATCCACAGTCATTGCTCCTCTCACGGGAAGAGAAGGGCAGGGCTGGAACTCCTGTGCTAGGTGGCCTAGGGAGAGGCTGCCAGGGAGACAGGGAGTGGGATGTGAGGCTCACAGTCGCCTGGCAGGTAGAAGACCAGGTTGATCATGAAGGAGATGAGCACACAGGGTACCAGGATGTTGATGATGTAGAAGAGAGGCTTGCGGCGGATGATGAGGTAGAAGGTGATGTCTTGGTGGTTGGTGCTGTCCATCGGGACACTGGGGTCCACATTGACCTTAGCTGCCCGGTGGACTATCTCCCATTCACCGTTCTCTGAGGGATGTATAAGGACAGCTTGGGATCAAGCTGGAGGAGGGAACCCATGGGGCCAAGGACTCTTGGGATAGAATAAAGGGCCAGGGTGGAGCAAAGCAAGCTAGGGTCTTGTCTGAGGGAGCTGAGGCATGGAGGAGTCGTAGGTACTGTGGGGTCTGTCTCTGGGGGTTAGACTAGCAGGTTCAGTCTCTGAGGAAGAAGTTTTCCTTTGTGACATTTCTGGGGGGTTCTTTTATGGTTTTTTGTTTGTTTTGTTCTCCCTCCCTCTCTCTCTCTCTCTCTCTCTCTCTCTCTCTCTCTCTCTCTCTCTCTCTCTCTCTCCTCCCCCCTTGGGAAAAAACCCAGAAGCTGAAGCCATACAGGGTTCAAATAAGGAATATATTTTGGCTTAAAGGCATCACAAGGGTCTGGAGAGATGGCTCAGCAGTTAAAAGCACTTGGCAGCTCTTCCAGAAGTCCTGGGTTCAATTTCCAGCACCCATATGGCTGCTCACAACAGTCTATAACTGTAGTCCCATGGGATCAGATGCCCTCTTCTGATATGCAGACATACATGCAGATACATAAAATAGATAAGTAATTTTTTTAAAAAAGTTATAACAAGTCAAAAGTAGGTTGTGTGACAATTAAAGATAAAGTTTTTAAAACTCACTGTCAGGAGCCAATGAGATGGCTCCAGGAGTCGGAAGATGTCTGCCAAGCCTGATGGCCTGAGTTCAGTCTCTGGGACTCCGGAAAGGAGAGAACTGACTCATGCTAATTGCCCTCTGACCTTGACACATGTGCTATGGCATGGCTCGAATCCCCCCCCCTGCCCCGCAGAGAGAGAGTAAACAAAATATTATATATATATATATATATATATATATATATATATGCACACACACACACACACACACACACACACACACACACACACACACATGCTCTCAGTCCTAGAGTTTGCAGTTCAGGCTGGTATCATGGTATCACTATGTAGCCAAGGCTGCCTTTGAACTCGTGATCCTCCTACCTTGGCCTCTGAAGTACAAGGATTACAGGTATGCACCACCACACTGGCTTTTCTTCCCCCCTTGTTTTGTTAGTTTTTTGAAACAGGTCTTGGCATGTAGCCCTGGATGGCCTGAAACTCCTTGTGTAGACCAGACTGGCTTTGAAATTGGGCAGCTCTGTTTCTGCCTCCCAAGTGCTGAGATTACAGATTACCATGCCCTTTTGGGTCTGTCTTCTAGGTTAAAAACCAAAGCTCCAATGCCATTTCTTGGCCATTCTTCCTTGGCCTAGATCTTAGGGAGAACATTAGATGAGTTTAAAACTCCCATCTAGGACGTCCCAACCCTGAAACTGAAAGACTCAGGTTCTTCTTCTGGACAGGGCTGAGCAGGGAGCCCCACAGAGCTGAGCTTGTCCCAGATGCAGTATGTGGTGGCTTACATCCATCCATGGGACCCCCAGTCACATCTCCAGGCTGTCTAGGTACAGGAAGGCCCGATCACCCCTGTATCAGCCACATCCATCCTCAGGGACCCTGCCATACTCACAACTATGTCCTGAATGTGTTAAGGGTAGTAGTGATGAGAGGGTCCCTGCTTCCTTCCACTCTGACTCTGGAGTCTCTCTGGGTCAGTAAACGCAGGTGTGTAGGCTGTGCTGGCATGCTGTCCCTGCCTGTACACACGTTGGTGTCCTAGCTGTGAGTGTGTGAGGTGCTGGTGTGACTGTACATCCACCATGTATGTGTCTTCAGGGCCAGTCCACCATGGTGTCTGAAGTACCTGTGAAGCCCTCAGGGTCAATGATAATCCACTCGATGGGGTAGGTGCGGCCATCTTCTTCCTCCTCCTGCTTCAGGCTAAGTCTGATCTCCTTGGCTGTATACTTGAGTGAACTGGAGAGATCAGTAGGCAAAGAATGACCATGAGTCTCTGGATGGCACTTCTGAGGGCAGGAGGTGGAGGCAGAGAGGGGAAGGCTAGCTGGGGAAGGCCCCATAGTCTGAGAGGATTCTGGTCAGCATGGGCCAGGGCCTCTGCCTGAGAGCATTTCATTCACCACCTCCCGCCCCTGGCAGGGTGTCCTGGACCGAGAGACATTCAGGTGGACGCACCTGAACTTGAGGGAGCAGTTCTGCCAATCAAAAGGAAAGTAGGTGACCGAGATAGGGCAGGAGGAACGGAAGATGGATGGTGGCAGCCAGGTCACAGAGCCCGAGTTATAAACGAGCACATTGCAGGCGAAGGAAAGCTCGAAGGAGCCGTCATTGCTGTGGGGTGGGGACCACGGTCACTGTGTGCCCTGGGCAGTCAGGAAGGGGAGGAAGGGAGGGCAGGCAGGGTCCGAGGTGCAGGCTGAGGGGCACACGGAAGGGGAGCAGGACGAGGGAGGGAGGTCTGGGTCCTCTCAACTTGTTCTCCAGCACAATCTCCGGCAGCCACACCATGTCGGAGGGCAGGCGCAGGACAGTGATGTTTCCAAACTCTTCAGCATCCCATTGCAGCCGGCTGTCTACCCAGGCCTAGAAGTCCAAAAAGGACATCAGAAGTGGCTGCCCTGTCTACCCTCCCCAGTGGTCCCCACTTCTCTAGGGAAGATGGAGCAAAGCCTGCGAGCTGGGACAAAAGAAATTTGGAGGAGACAGGTAAGGAGTGAGACCTCAGGCCTGTCACCAACAGTTGTGTAGGATGTGTATGACACCACTAAGGAACACAATTTCCATCCTGGGAGGCTGGTTTTGATGTCATAAACTCTACCAGTTCGGATATTTTGATGAGAAGAGTGACTTCTAATGCAAATAGGGACCGATGTGGTGGTGTACACCTTTAATCCCAGTGGTCAAGAGGCAGATGCAAATGAATCTCTGTGAGTTTGAGGCTAGCCTGGTCTACATCGTAAGTTCTAGGCTAGCCAGGGAAATAGGGACAGAGAACCCTGCCTCAAAACAACAATGAAGCAAGTCAGGACAGAGTGACAATTTTAGCACAGGGGAACCCTAGTCTTCCCGGACATGTCCTTGGAGCTGGCAGAGGCCTCGCTGGGCTCTGTGTAGTCAAGCTCTCCCAAAGGAGTGTCCGCAGGAGCTTGTGGATCCCTAGCAGAAGTGAGCACAGGAGGCCGGAGCCTTCAGCGGGTGTCCTTACGTGATCTATCCACACGTTGGTGGTGAGGGTCTCCTCCACTTCTTTCTGTAAGCAGATAAGAGGGCTGTTGCCAGAGCTTCTCACCAGTCTTTCACCCAAACTCACTCACCAGGCATCCAATCGGCCTGGTTCCAGGGGACCATGGCATCTGGAAGGGCCAGGGCCTGCTGGAGCAGTGAACAGAGGTGGGTCGGCAGACTACCAAAGCAGAGGGCCGAAGGCTGCTGCGGGGAGTCCTGGGGGAGCATAGCGACCAGCAGCGACAGTGGATGGCAGAGCTGCTGGCTCTGAGTGGCTGAGGACTGCGATGCCATCCGGCATGGAGGACACTCAGGCATGTCTCACGGAAGAGGAGCTGGTCAGCCTAGAGCAACCGTCCATTCTCTCCTCCCTCTCCCCAGTCTGTCCCATCCCAAGTGGTCCACTCACCAGGGAGATGAGGTTGGAGAGGGTGAGACTTAGTGCGACATCCACTCTGTCCTCCTTGTGAGCTACCGGCCGAAGTTCCTTCTTGTAGCCCTTTTCCTTGAACAGGTGCTGGATCAGCCGTTGCTCCTCATTCAGGCCCCAGCTGCCTGGGAGGGTCAGGGAGAGGGACAGGGTGCTGGTCACTGGACCCAGAAAGGAAGCTTCCCTGTGGTCCTGCTGGGTCAGGGCAGAGCAGAGGGAAGCCAGCTGCTCCCTGAGAGTGGGGTACCTGAAGTTAGGAAAGCCTGAGTGGGAGTGGGAATTAGGCATAATTTTAGGGAGGGCACCATGCAGTGGTGGTGGGGGGCAGGTGGGCATAGAGAGTCCCCAGTAAGGGAGTCATGTCCACCCTTACCACACACAAGGGCAGCCAGCAGCCCCAGTATGGGCACAGGCCCTGCCATCCCCCACCTCTGACTGGAGCTTATTATGTCTTCCACTCAGCCTGTTGGCTGTGGAATGGAACAGGTGCTGGGGCGGCTTGGGGGTTTGGAAAGAAGGGGCCGGAAACGCAATCTGATACTTCAAGGCTGGTGATGAGGGGGTGGGGCTTGCCAGCTAGGGCAGGATGCAAAGATCCCAGGCTGGGATTGTCACAGAGAGCTGGGAGGGTGGGGGCTGGGAGGGTGATGGAGGGTAGAGACACATGGTGTGTGTGTGTGTGTGTGTGTGTGTGTGTGTGTGTGTGTGTGTGTGTGTGTGTTTGCGCACACTGCACGCTGGTAGCCATGGATAGGGTGGTGACACATAGGCCAGCAGCTGCCGCTGGGAAGTGTGAGCATGTCAGTAGCTGCCCTGCTCTAGCTTCTTTTGTGCATATGGTATATGTGTGTGGTATGTGTACACGTGTCTAGTGTGTATACATGTGTGTCTGTGCTTGTGTGCGGCCTGTGGAGATCAAAGTCTGTTGTTCTCCATCTCATCTGTTTCTAAATAGTCTATTAAATATTAGTGTGTGTGCACGCGCGCGCGCGCGCACACACACACACACACACACACACACACACACACACGTGCGCACACCCCACAGTATGTGTGTTCAGAGGATAACTCGCAGACGTTTCTCTCTTTCTGTAGAGGGTTCTGGAAGTGAACTCAGGTTATGTCGGGCCTGTAAACCAAGCACTGTGGCCAGTTGAGCTGTCTGGATAGCTCTCTACCTTTACTTGTGAATTTTTTGTCTTTAAAAATATTACATTTAAGCCAGGTGGTGGTGGTGTATGCCTTTAATCCCAGCACTCGGGAAGCAGAGGCAGGTGGATCTCTGTGAGTTTGAGGCCAGCCTGGTCTACAGAGCTAGTTCCTGGACAGCCAGGGCTACACAAAGAAACCCTGACTCTAAAAACCAACAAAACAAAACAAAACAAAACAACAAAACCCCAAAACAAACAAACAAGCCCATGTTTATTTATTGTGTGTGCATGCCTGCATGTGTGTGTGTGTGTGTGTGTGTGTGTGTGCATGCCTGCATGTGTGTGTGTGTGTGTGTGTGTGTGTGTGTGTGTGTGTGTGTTTGTTTCATGGCACATGTGTGGAAGTCAGAGGATAACTTGAAGGAATTAATTCTTTTCTTTCTCCATGTGGGTCCTGGCAATCAAACTTAGGTTGCCAGGCTTGGTAGCAGGTGCCTTTACCTGCTGAGCCATCATGCCAGCTCATTTCTTTTCTTATTTATTTATTTATTTATTTTGTTTTTTTTCGAGACAGGGTTTCTCTGTGGAGTTTTGGTGCCTGTCCTGGATCTCGCTCTGTAGACCAGGCTGGCCTCGAACTCACAGAGATCTGCCTGCCTCTGCCTCCCGAGTGCTGGGATTAAAGGTGTGTGCCACCACAGCCCTGCCATTTCTTTTCTTTATTTAATTTTAACTGAAGGTCCCTTACCTTCCCTGCTCCCATGAGTAGCCAAGACCAAGGGAAAAGGGAGGGGGACCCACTGGGCAAGGAGGGGTCATTCTACAAGTTTCCATTCACACACTGAGTTGGACACACCCAGAGTAAACACTGTGGTTAGAAGTTCACAGTAGGGATAGGTGCTAAAAGAATACAACTCATCTTCAAACTGGGCACCTGGGGCATCCTGATCTGCTCTACACAAGACAAAAGGATTTGCAAAAGCTGGAACAGTCAGGAATGGTGGGAAGCTGCTGGTGTAGGGGTCAGGGATACTGTTTGGCAGTGGGGTGAAGGGATGCCCACGGGGTCTGGCAACGGCAAGAAGGGTGCCACCTGCAATAGCCCGGGCAGTTCCGAGGCTGTTCTTTGTTCTAGGCGGGGGATTGGAGGTGACGCCTAAGGACTTGCCCTCAGGGAGATGACAGCCCTGTCGCTGTCACTGCCAGGGTGCAGATGTCCTTGACGTCTTTGGACTCATTGGTTGTACTTCTTGTACTTCCTGGTGGCAGTTTTGGAGCTGATGTGGATCACTTTGCTTGCATGCAGGCACAGTGGCAGTGCTGGTCTGGCAGCATCTTGTCATAGGTTTGGCCTGCATCACCTGCCACATCTCTGTGCCCTCCCCCAGGATGGTGTCCTTGTCCTCACTCAGGCAGAAAAGCACAGCATTGCTCTCCGCTCCCCCGGCATGATTTGCACAACTTCATGTCACTGATCAGCCACGTGAGATGGCCCGCCAGAGGCCACGTTTCCGGAAGTGAGAGGGAGACAAGGAAGCCAGAGAAGGACCGAGGCCCTGTAGCTGCTGCTGGGATCCAACTGTACCCCTCCACCTTATTTTTCAAGACAGAGCCTCTTCCCTGAACTTAGAGCTCGCCTGGAGCAGCTAGAATGGCCAGAGGCCTCCTGAGATCTGTCTGTCCCCACTGCCCTTTCCTCCTCCAGGGCTGGGGTGACAGGTGGGTGCTGAGGACCCGAACTCAGATCCTTGTGCTTGTGTAGTACTTCACTCCCGGCTCCCTCCAGATTCTCTGTCATCTCTGTTAACTGCTTCCTGGGGCTGGCCCCTGCCCTTCACCCATCCAATGCCCCCTCTTCCCACCCCAATAAAGCTCCAGATTTTAATGTGGATTATAAATAACATTTATTAAAGCAGCTGTGAGTGTCTGGTGACACATTTGGGAAGACATGTGTGGTACAGGACCCCCACTCTATCCACACATACAAGATCAACTGGGATAGTGAGAGTTTGTCATAGCTCCTACAACCTCCTTAGCCCCTGGGGACAGTGTGACCTTCACAGGGCTTCCTGGCTCAGTGAACAAGACGCTGGAGTTGGCGATGGTGCCCCATTCCTGGCTTCTGTCCCTGTCCCACACCCATCCAGGGTCCCTGGGGCTCTCCTTCTGTCTGGAAAGCTGAGCGGAAGGCCTTCAGAGCCTGTGCTAGCAGCCGAGGGAGACTATGAGCCAGTGTAGAAGGCTCTAAGCCCACCAGGCCACTGAAGACTACACGCTGGTCCCCCAAGCCGGCCCTCACCCAAGCTCTGAAGAGCCCTGTCAGTGTCTTGGAGCCCAGATCTGCCAGCACCTGTAGAGGGAGGAGGTCGGGACCCAAAAACCACTCCTGAAGGTTTTTGACCTAGGGGCCATTCCCTCCTCCTAGAGCCTAGGAACCCACTTAGATCCCAGCCCCTCCCCCTTCCTCCACCCGCAGTCCCCCTACTTTCCTGATCAGGTGGACGTCCACACGAGCCCTTTCTCTCCTACCTCTCTACCTCCCCTCTTCACATCCACCTGCTGTCTATCCCAGGTCACCACCCTCCAAAAGCTGAACCTCCCTGTCCCTTTGCTGCCCTGGGCTCCAGTCAGGTGAGCCTTCCCAGCCAACTGTGAAGGAGCTTGGGCAGCCTGGGAACCTACCTCGTGGAAGTTCATGGCCAATTGCTCAGCCGGGATCTGTAGGATCCAGGCGTGTGTTCGCTGAATGGCTGCCAGCTTCTGATGCAGGGGCTCCAGCCCAGGGCAGCCTGCAAGAAGGGGAGGTCCCCAGACTATCAGGAAACGGTCAGCAGAGGATGCTAGGGATGGGCATCCCAGGGCCGGCAGCCTCAGCGGGCTCCAGATGGGGAAAGTGAGGCTGGCAGAGATTCCGTGGTCATGCAAGGCAGAGCGTTTCTATCTGACACTAACGAGGGCTCAGTCCCAGGTCTCCCTAAAAAGTTGTCTGTTCTCTCAGAAGAGAGGGACATAGCGAGTCTTCTCTGTTGTCCTTTGGGGCTTTCTAGCAAACAATCCCATCACCTCTCTAGAAGGCCGGCAGGGGGCGACATTACCCTTTGTTTCCGCGCGCCGCTCTGGCTTTGGCTTCTGGAACCAGGTTTCTGCAACTTGAGATCCTAGGGGAAAGCTACCGAGTTAGGGTTCACGCCTCGGCGAGGGAACACGACTCCGCGACTCTAGGGGCTAGGCCTGGCTGGGGCCCACGGGATACCTGAGTACAACCGTTGTTCGCGGGTATTGTGGCCGGGAGACTCCCGGAGCGACGAAGCGGAGCGAGCAGGCGCGGGAACTCCACGTTGCAGCCCCGGCCGGGGACCGAGCAGCTCTTGCGCGCCCCGCAGCAGGCCGAGCAGTGTGTGAGCCAGAGACCGCAGCTCTAGAGGGTGGGACAAAGGTCTGAGCGGTCGTCCCAGGGTGGGGCCTGGCCCCCTACCCCGACCTGGGAGAACTGGACTGACCGCACCGCCGCCGGCGCTGCAGACACTGTTGGAGAGCCAGGCGTGCACAGGAGCGCTCGGACCCTGGGCACAGGCGCGCATAGAAGGCGCAGAGCCCCGCGGCATCCACGGCCGGCTCCTCCTCCCGGGGGTCCCAAGTTAGAAGTTCTCTGCAGCTAGGCTCGCGAGTGGAGGGGGCCGCTGCAAGCAGATGACAGGGCACCTCTTGTCACTCATCCTCAACTCCTCCAGAGAGGAGAGCAGCGGGATGAAAACCCGGCTTGTCCAGAACAGTCTGAAGACCATTGTTGCCAGGGGGGTACTCACCGCTCATCTGCTCCTGCAGCCAGTCTTTGAATACTGCCACACGGGTGTAGACCCCAGGCTTCCCTGGCTCCCCACAGCCATCCCCCCAAGAGGTGACTCCAAAGAGGACCTCTCTGGGGTGCGGGCCGGGCTCGGAACAGGTTAAAGGGCCTCCGGAGTCACCCTAAGGGACCAGAGCCAACAAAGAACAACGCATTCACCATGCCTCTGTATTATACCTGTCTCATACCTGGCAGGGAAGGCGCCTCTGGCCGCTTTTGTGGTTACCACCTGTTTTCATTTTGTTAACGAAGACTTAGCGGTTGGTAGGAGCTATCAGCCAGACCCTAAAGAGAAGAGGGCTATCTTGCCAAGAGGAGAGCGCATCCAGAGTCCCCTGTCAGTTTGAGTTCATACCTGGCATGAGTCGATGCCCCCGGCCAGGTAACCAGCGCAGAGCATGGTGCTGGGACGCAACCCAGGTCCTAGGGCCTTTTGACAGGTGTCTGCACTGAGCAACGGAACGCGGGCCTCCCTCACCGCCTCGGACTCGGGTCCGTCTACAGGAAAGAATGTAGGGGGTCCGGGTTTGGAGTGCAGAACCTGCTCCTTGAGATGCCCCCACTTGCCCTCTTTGATCCCCGTTTGTGAGCTGGAACACCATCCCAGCCTCCCCAAACTCCACCTCCTCAGCACACTTTCATTCCCCTGCTGGCTTGTCCACCACCACTTGCAGTTTTCCAGGCCCTAGCTGGCAATACCTTCGAAGAGGGCCCCCCAGCCTGCGATGGTGCAGGGGGTGCCGGCAGGAGGCTCCCTAGAATCCTGGGGTAGGCATACGGGGCGCGCTGGCCCCTCTGGGCTCACCGGTGTCCAAAGCTGTACCAAAGCCAGGTCATTGTGAAAGGTCTGCGGGTCAAACTGGAAAGCAGGTGGCGGTACAAGGTCAAGGAAGAGGGTTTGGGGTGCTGTTCCCAGCTCCGAGGACACAGGGCGTGTCTTCTCACCTTAGGGTGGGGCAAGATGCGGTTCACCTGCACTTCCTCCGCTTGCTCCCCCTGGGGCCCCTCGGCTAGCGTTACAGTCCAAAGAAGCTCATTCGAGGCGCTGCAGAGCAAGCAGAGGGTGACAGGCATCAGGGACACAGGTGCTGTAAGGCCCCTTGGAGGCCCAGCCCCTCGTGCATGCGCACCGGGCAGTGATCCTGCAAATGTGACTATTGTGGTCCTAGGGGCAGGGAGGGAGGCCTCGGAAGGGGAGGCTCCTCAGAGTGGGAGAAGACACGGTGTGGTGCCCTCCCACCCTGGGGGTCCCCCCTACCCTCGGCAGCCGGCATTTTGAGGCTCAGGGCTGGGAACCGGCTGCTGGCTTCCGCCTGGGGGCAGCAGAGACCTGCTCTGCTGTGCTTTGGCTCATGGGTGCTAGACTCCTTCCGGATTGGGTAGCCCCGCTGGGCAGGTGCCTGGGATCTCGACGACGTACCCGGAGAAGCAGTGTGCAGCCGTGAGCACCCAGGACGCAGCCACCAGGACGCCGCCGCACAGAGGCTGCCCCCCAAGTTGTAGTCTTACTAGCCAAGGCCAGGACCCGGATGGAGCCGTGTTGCCCCCGACTATACGGCTGTGAGCCCGGGTTACGTTGGCAACGCCCTGGCGCCTTTCACCACATGGTCCTAGAATGGCAGAAACAGCGTCGTGAAGGAAAGGTTCCAGCTGTCTTCACATCGAGGTCCACCTCGCTCTCAGCCCTGCTCCTTGGAGCCTTTTAGTCTCACCTGGCTCGGGTGGGTCCCGGAGGAGGGCGGCTTGAAGTCTGGGCCGTCCAGAGCCTGCGGAGAAACAACCCTTTGATCCTCACTGCCGCCCTCTTGCGGATCCTCCATCCTGTGCTGGGTCTGAGCTTCGTCTCTCAACCACTCCCCTCTAGCACACAGGTACCATTTGAGCAGCCCTGGACTCGACCACATGCGCCCACACTGTCCCCACCTCCCCGCTGTGCCTCGAGTTTGGCATACCCCTTCCCCTTGGACCTTCAAAACCAGTCTGACCCCAAGGAGGATGGACCCTAAAAATAAGGGGTGGGCATGGGCGAGAGAGTGAGTCCCCTGGAAGAGCGTGGGTTTGCTGGGGCAGGGGTGGGGTAGCACTGTAGTACAACCTTGGCATTCATGCAGTCTGTGCTGGATCTCCATCAACACACGCCTTACGGCCCACTGGGCACTCCTCTGGGCCGCCTGCAGTGCCTGAGTCCCCTGGGCAGACAAAACTGCTGGGGACATGGGGCACAAAGTCACATCTCCTTGGCAGAGAGCCTCAGTCTAGCCTTCCTGAACCCTGTCTAGACAGACCGTGGGGAAGCAGGGTAGGCTCCTGGAGCACGGGGATGTAGAGACAGGGAGAGGGGGCTGGGCCTCAGAGCAGGACTGACAGTTCCCGCTGCTCAATTGAACTGGGCTGGGATCTCTGAGAAATTTCTTTCTTAAAGACTTCAGAGGAAAACCACTGCCCACTGACACCCAGGAAATGTGGTCGAGGTATCCATCTTTAGGCCTGAATCACCAAGGCGTGGAGCCCTGGATCTTCCGGCTTCGCTAACTCTGGAAGCCCTTGGCAATGCCTGCTGCCTCTGCTTCCTGGGTGAGGCCGTCTGCCCCCTCCTCTCCTTCCCCTATCCCAGCTCCAGGCCCCTCCTCCCAGCAGGTGGGCTTGGAAGGGCCACGGGTTCTCCGAAGTGCGAGTGACAAGCTCATCTTCCTTGCCCAGGGCCTCTTTTCTTCTATGCCCCTCCCATCCCAGGGGCTTCCTCAGACCAGCCCGGCTCACCTTGCAGGGTGCTGGGGGACAGGCGCGTGTACAGTGGGTGCCCATGGGCGGTCTGGGAGTCTGGGGACAGTAGCAGCAGCAGCAACAACAGAGCCAGCAGCATGGTGACCTGGGGCCAAGGCAGGAGATCCCTGTCCTCTTCCTGGAGTCCACCCTGTCCTGTGATTCTTCCCGGGCTCAGGATTCGTGTCCCTCAAACCACTCGTTCCTGTTTGTCGTCTTACACTGAATTACCCATTTCTAGTGGTCTGCACCTCACCTGGCCCTCACCTCCTGGGCGCCCTCAGGGAAATGGTGCTAGGGGGCTATATAGAGGAGGGAAGGGGGAGTGCGTGGGAGGGCAGCCAGGCCTGGGCAAGGGAATGAGGTAGTGGGCTCGACCCTCACCTTTGAAGTCTCATCGTCCCAGCTCTGAGTCCCCCCACTGTCAAAGCGGCCCTTGTTCCTGCGGCTGCTTCAAAGGGGCTGAGATGGGGAAGAAAAGCTGACAGTTGGGCTGGGGGCCAGGCAGAGGGAGGCTGGGGGCAGGGGTTGGGAGGGGGGAATCCCCATCTGCTTCTGCTCCCCTGGGGAGTTCACTGCTATGCTGGGGGCAGGCACTCTTGGAGGGAGGAGAGGGGTAGGGGTGGGTGTCCCGGGCATTCTTACCCCCTAAGCAAGCCGCTGAACTCCCAGCCCCCTGCCCCTAATTGCTCGTCAGTGTCCCCTCCCCCGTGTGGCCGGCCGTTTCTAACGATGATCAAAGCATCCTAATTTGCCCCGTAATTGCTGCGCTGGGGTAGTGGGAAGAGGCAAAGGCGGCAGATGAAAGGCCCCGCTGTGGCCCAGTTCAGGGAGCGCAGGGCCCAGGGAGCGCAGGACCCAGCGGCTTCGGCCGAGTCTCTCCCAGACCCCTGTCCCTGCCCGCTCAGTCTATCCAGCATTGTTTTCAGATGCTGTGACCCTGCTCTGGCAGGAGGGAGTCTTGAGAGAAGGGCCATAAATAGGCAGCTGTCCTGGTGTCCAGTGACCACCTGGGGTGGGGCGGGGCCTTTGGGTGGAAACAAAACAAAACTGTCCCCAGCACTTCAATTCATGCTGGCAACAGGGCCACTTTGGTTAAGTATTTAAGTACAGGAATTGGGACATACTGTGACCAGGGGCTGTGTTCTCTGCCAAAGGACTGTTTATCACAGCACTTCCCATTCTTCCCCTCTGTTACCACCCCACTGCACTCAGGAAGGTGGGGAAAATCTTAGATGCGGAGTGTTCTGTGACTTTAATGACACTAGGGATCAGTTATACGTATATACGGCAGGGTAAATCTTATGTGGCCTCCAAGTTCTTAGCAGAGAGGTGTGGTTCCTGGGCTCCTGCGGTAGCCCTGCCAGGCCAGAGTGGTTAGCATGAGCCATCCTTGATCACTCTACTTTCCTGGCATAGAGCAGGCTTTAAGGACTCCGATGGCAAGAAGAGAGCAGACCCTTCTCTCTCCCACACAGCACAGGGCAGGTGAAAACTCAGTCACTTCGGGTCATTTCAGGTCTGTCTCCTGCAGGTTGAGAAGCCCCTGCACCCCAATAAGCTAGTCAGAGCTATCTGCGCCTCTGAGTTGGGTCCTCCGCCACCTGCCTGTGTGAGGGAGCAGTGCTTGTCCACCCTGTCCCTGTGCTGTCCCCAGCACCAGGACTAAGCCTGACACATGCCTGTGATGAGCAGTACAGGCTCCTGTCCTTGCTCGGGGGTGTCGGACCCCCCCCCCCCCCCGCCGCCGCCTCACTGTGTGTCCTTCTTTCTGTCTATGGCCACCTCTAAGCCCTTAGCTTCTTGGGCATGTACTGGGCACAAAGCAGGGTCTGCACTGTGCAGATAACTGCTCTGCTCCAGGAAAGAGAGTTGGGGTGGGGGGTGGGGGTGGCTAGAAAGGAGATGGCAAATCAGGGAGAGGAGAAATCAGGGGTCACACGGATATCACTGAAGGTCCCCCCTGTGTCCCCGTCGGCATCCTGCATGCCACTCCTCACAGTGAAGCAAGTCAGGGGAAGCTGTGCTCTGTGGCTCTGAGTTGCATCCCTGCCCTCCATCTGGCAGTGACTGAATGAGGTGTGGTGGCCCCCAGTCATGGGCCCTCCAAAAATTCCCAGTGCAGTGGTGCACACCTGTAGTTTTAGGTGGTGGAGGCAGGATGGTTGTGTGGCCTTGGGACTTGGAAGTCAGTCTGGGCCACAAAGCAGGACTACATCTCTTAAATAAAATAAAAGGTTGTCTTCCTTCATCTGTTCCAACTCAGAGGGAGAGGAAGTCTGTGTTACTGAAGGTTTTAAAATAAAAGACTGGGTTCTGACAGCCATAAGCCAGGCTTGAACACTTGTTACCAATACACCAATTGAAGAGACAGACTTATTCAATGCGGTCACTTTGGGAAGGGGAACAAATAAAGGTTCCAGTGGCCCCTCCCCCCAACTCTGTCTTCTGGGGGTGCTGACATGAGATTTAGGTTTAAATGGATGGTAAATTATTCATGGCTGAGCAGTCCTGGTCAAGATGTGAGTTCTGTCCCCCCACTGATCCATCCTTGTCTCGACTTTTGGGATCCTACACATTGTCAGAAGAATGTGAAATGTCTTCCTGGGAGGCAGGGTTTGCCCTTGGCCAGCATCAGACCAGTCTTTCTCTTCCCCCAGGGTGAGATCCTGGGGGAAATTTAACTTGGGGTACAGGGTTAGAGTGGTATTTTGCCTTAAGAGTGTCATACCAAATGGAGGGCCACACCTCTCTACCTTGTCCCTCCTGAAGGCCGAGACAACCCCTTAGCCCCAGTATTTCCATTCTAAATGGAGGAGGGGGGAGAGGGAGCCTACTCTAGTAAGTTCTCGGGAGGCAGCTGTGAGTTCAGGTGAGGAGGAAGGGGTGAGGGATGGGGAACACAGGTGGGAGGGATAGGAGGTGGAAGGCCCTCCCCCAGAAGCCATTGGTGTAGCCTCTTTACAAGTGTGCTCTGAGGGAGGGAATTCCCCTCCCTTACTGAGGCCTCCCTGTAGGCACAGAGGGCCGGTCCCTCCCTGGTCACAAAGTCCCTGACTGTGTGGTTGTCTCGCATTCAATCCCAGTTTAGCATCAGGAGGCAGAGGCAGGCAGATCTCGGCAAGTTTGAGGCCAACCTGGTCTACACAGTGAGTTTCAGGACAGCCAGTAATACATAGTGAGACCCTGTCTCAAAAATCAAGAGACAGGGCTGGAGAGATGGCTCAGCGGTTAGGAGCACTGGCTGCTCTTCCAGAGGTCCTGAGTTCAATTCCCAGCAACCACGTGGTGGCTCACAACCATCTGTAATGAGATCTGGTGCCCTCTTCTGGCCTGCAGGCGTACATGCAGGCAGAACACTGTATACATAATAAATAAATCAAAAAAACCCCAAACAAACCTTATTTAAAACAAAAAACAAAAAAAACAAAACAAAACAAAAAAACCGCCAGGCGGTGGTGGCGCACGCCTTTAATCCCAGCACTCGGGAGGCAGAGACAGGCAGATCTCTGTGAGTTTGAGGTCAGCCTGGGCTACCAAGTGAGTTCCAGGAGAGGCACAAAGCTACACAGAGAAACCCTGTCTCGAAAAACCAAAAAAAAAAAAAAAAAAAAAAAAAAAAAAAAAAAAAAAAAAAAAAAAAAACCCAAGAGACATTGACCTCAATACTCAGTCAGGAGAAGGAGCGATGCAGAGACAGGAGGATGAACTTGCTTAAGAAACCCCCAGGCTGGCCTTCTCCCCACAGTGACCTCTGCATCAGCATCAGCTGACCTGATGGGCATAGAGGTGGCTATGAATTGACGCCTGATGTGATGGAATGTGAGAGGGGACTGACATCAGAGTGAGCTGAGAGGCCACTCAGCTGTGACTCAGAGCTCAGGTCTGGGCGTCTGACTGCACTCAGCCTGTGTGAGCTTTCGTGAGTCACTTCCTGCTTGGGCCCAAATCGTCCCCCCAAAAGATGTGCTGGAGTTCTAACCCCCTCATCTCAGAATGTGACCTTGTTTGGAGCATGCAACAGTGAAGAGGTCTGGGTGCTCAGTCCAGTGTGACGTGGAGACAGAGGCCATAGGATGAAGGCTGTGTGACAGTGTGAGCGGGAATTAAAGTGATACAGACCTAAGAATGACAAGGACTTCCAGAAACAGGGAGACGGGGGGGGGGGGGGGGGGAAGCAGAGAACAGGTTCCTGGCAGGGGCCTGTAGACAGCAAGACCCTCCTGAGCCCTTGGCCTCAGAACTGTAGCCCAGTGGGTGCTATGTGACAACGGCCCCTCAGGAATGGGTGGCTTCTGCCCGGGTAGCCATCCAGGAGGATGGTTCAGTATCTGCCCTGTTGGGAAGGTTAACAGAGCTGACACAAATTAAGTCTTCCTGCAAGGGGCTGGCAGGGTCATCGCTCTGGGTCTCTGGGGACAGGGTAGGCAGCAGGGAAGATGTGGTAGCCCAGAAAAGGAAAAGGGGCGTGGTCTGGTGTCAGCGAGGGGGGCTTCCGGGGGTGGGGTAGCCTGGCTGTAGAGGGTGGCTGAGAAGGGGCCTTCCTAGTGCCCATGAGTTCCCCTGCGTTTCTTAGCTTTGCTTTGTACTCTGACCTCCCCAACTCCTCTAGGCTTTAGAAGGGACCTGGGAAGGTGGGGTGCTGTCTGGGGGTAGGGGTTGCAGAAGCTGGGCTGTCTGTTACGGGCTCCATGAATTGAGAGCAGGGTAGTACTGGGATCTGCCTGAAGGGCTCTGCGGCTGGGCAGACCCTGCCTCTCCCTTCCCTTCTTACCCAAGCTGGCCTTAAACTTAAAGCAATTCTCCTGTCTCAGCCAGACACATGGACATATCCAGACCACCACTCACATTACTACAGGCCACTGTCTAACCTGTGATTGAAAGAAAACAAACCGTTTTATAGTCAGAATTCCACCTCTTTCCTCTCCCTCCCTCCCTCATCCCCCCTCCCTCATCCTCCCTCCCTCCCTCCTGTCCTCCCTCCCTCATTCCTCCACCCTCCCTTCCTTCCTTCCCTCTTTGGTACTAGGGATTGAACCTAAGGCCTTGCCCATACTAGGTAAGTACTTTCCCACCAACCTACACCCCCAACCTTCTTTTTAGTTAGTTATTGGTTTCTCTCTCTCTCTCTCTCTCTCTCTCTCTCTCTCTCTCTCTCTCTCTCTCTGTTTGAGACACGGTCTCAAGTAGCCTAGGCTGGCCTCACACTCACGCATATGAAGGATCCTCATCTCCACCCCCTAAGAGCTCAGACTGCTGGTGTGTGTGCCACGCCTGCTCTTCGATTTTCACTCTTTGGTCTTGAGATGGCCTCTCTAATCTGCCTAGGCTCACTTTGAACTCACTCTATAGCCCAGGTTGGCCTGGAATTTATAATCCTCCTGCCTTAGACTCCCCAGCAGCCAGGATTACAGGCCTGTGTAATCTTGTCCTCTTCCTCTTCCTCCCTTTTTTTTTTTCCCTCTTACCCCTCTTCTCCCGTCTTTTGCCTTTCATTCTTTTTCTTCTCCTTTCTGCCGCCTCTCTTCACACATTTGCTTCCCCATTTCTGAATGTGGTTTAAGCTGTGTCGCTCTGACTCTTGGTAGCTGAACACATTTTGATATGGAATTTCCATTATCCCTTGTGATGGTTTAATGCTCATTGTCAACTTGACAGGGTCTAGGATCACCCTGGAGGATGAATCGATGACATGTCCATGAGGGTATTTCCAGAAAGGGTTGACTTGGGTGGGAAGGCCCACCCTAACTGTAGGCCACATTATTCCAAGGACTGGGGTCATGGACTTCAAAAAAGGAGATGAGCACAGCAATCCTCCCAATGTGGGCGGTGCTGTGTGAGCAGTGCAGTGTGGGCGGTGCTGTGTGGGCGGTGCAGTGTGGGCAGTGCAGTGTGGGCGGTGCTGTGTGAGCGGTGCAGTGTGGGTGGTGCTGTGTGGGCGGTGCAGTGTGGGTGGTGCTGTGTGGGCGGTGCAGTGTGGGTGGTGCTTTGTGAGTGGTGCAGTGTGGGCGGTGCAGTGTGGGTGGTGCTGTGTGGGCGGTGCAGTGTGGGCGGTGCTGTGTGGGCGGTGCTGTGTGAGCGGTGCAGTGTGGGCGGTGCTGTGTGGGCGGTGCAGTGTGGGCGGTGCAGTGTGGGCGGTGCTGTGTGAGCGGTGCAGTGTGGGCGGTGCAGTGTGGGCGGTGCTGTGTGGGCGGTGCAGTGTGGGCGGTGCTGTGTGGGCGGTGCTGTGTGGGCGGTGCAGTGTGGGCGGTGCAGTGTGGGCGGTGCAGTGTGGGCGGTGCTGTGTGGGCGGTGCTGTGTGGGCGGTGCAGTGTGGGCGGTGCTGTGTGGGCGGTGCAGTGTGGGCGGTGCAGTGTGGGCGGTGCAGTGTGGGCGGTGCAGTGTGGGCGGTGCAGTGTGGGTGGTGCTGTGTGGGCGGTGCAGTGTGGGCGGTGCAGTGTGGGTGGTGCTGTGTGGGCGATGCAGTGTGGGCGGTGCTGTGTGGGCGGTGCAGTGTGGGCGGTGCTGTGTGGGCGGTGCTGTGTGGGCGGTACAGTGTGGGTGGTGCAGTGTGGGCGGTGCATTGTGGGTGGTGCATTGTGGGCGGTGCAGTGTGGGCAGTGCTGTGTGGGCGGTACAGTGTGGGTGGTGCTGTGTGAGCGGTGGGCGGTGCAGTGTGAGCAGTGCTGTGTGGGCGGTGCAGTGTGGGCGGTGCTGTGTGGGTGGTGCTGTGTGAGCGGTGCTGTGTGGGTGGTGCTGTGTGGGCGGTGCTGTGTGGGTGGTGCATTGTGGGCGGTGCAGTGTGGGCAGTGCTGTGTGGGCGGTGCAGTGTGGGTGGTGCTGTGTGAGCGGTGGGCGGTGCAGTGTGAGCAGTGCTGTGTGGGCGGTGCAGTGTGGGCGGTGCTGTGTGGGTGGTGCTGTGTGAGCGGTGCAGTGTGGGCGGTGCAGTGTGAGCAGGGCTGTGTGGGCGGTGCAGTGTGAGCGGGGCTGTGTGGGCGGTGCTGTGTGGGCAGTGCAGTGTGGGCGGTGCAGTGTGAGCGGGGCTGTGTGGGCGGTGCTGTATGGGCAGCTGCCTCTCACTGCCATGGCTACCCTGCCATGATCGACTGTGCCCTTGGACTGTGAGCCAGAACAAAGCCCTCTTTGAGTTGCCTTTTTTTTTTTTTTTTTTTTTTTTTTTTTTTGCACTTTGTCAAGGAGGAAAGTAACAAATAAACCTCACCTCCTGTGTAATGTTTTCCTTGATCAGGATTTCAGATCTTTTCGTTAACATTAGATATCTTTTTATTTGTTTTGATTTCTTGAGACATAGGTGTACACTGTAGTCCAGGCTGTCCTAGAACTCATTGTGAAGCCCAGGATCACTCAGACACAAAACAATCTACCAGCCTCAGTCCTCTGTGTGCTGGGTTTACAGGGTGAGCTACTATGTCTGGCTTAGATGGTCTTTTGAGGTAAAAATATCTCTGGGGCTGGGGGGTGTTTGCCTGATATGTACAAGGTTCTGGGTTTGATTCCTAGTACCACAGAAGTTGGGCACGGGGTAATCCTCCCAGCACTTAGGAGGTGGAGGCAGGAGGATCAGAAATTCAGGGTCATCCTTTGGGATATGTGAGACCCTGTGTGTGTCTGTGAGCTGGGGGAGACTGTGAAGAGACACACTGGAGTCATGTGGCTCTCTTCAGGGTCACTTCTGAACATGCTTTCCACATAAATTAAAATTAAATTTCATCAATTCTATTAAAAATCTTCAGTTAGACCCTTCTTATAACAATATTAATTTCTATCAGTTTGTCTCTAAACTTCTATCTGCATCAATGCAAAATGAGATTTCGGGAAATAATGGCTGTTCATTAATATTAATAATGTTTAATTTCTTTCTTTTATTTTTTTAAAGACAAAGAGTGTCACTGTGCAGCTCAAGCTGGACTCAAACTCAAGGTCCTGTAGCTCAGCCTCCTGGTGCTGGGAAGACCGCAAGGATGCACCGCACATCACCCAGCAACAAGCAGCTTCACTTCTGAAGCTGAGACACAGTCTTACTTTGCTTTTCAACTTGCTTCCTTGTGCTTCCCTGCATTTCTGGGGCAGGGGGTTGTCTTTAAAACCAGCAGGTAGTCTGTGTGACAGTACACACGTTAAGAACATTTTTTAAAAGTGTGAGAGGTAGAAACCTTCTCAATGATATGTGTTTGTTGATGTAGTATTTTACCCATATATATGTATATGTATATACGTACATATTTGTTATTATTTACTTATTTTTGGTTTTTCCAGACAGGGTTTCTCTGTGTAGCCTTGACTGTCCTGGAACTCACTCTGTAGACCAGGCTGGCCTCGAACCCACAGCGATCTGCTTGCCTCTGCCTCCCAAGTGCTGGGATGTGCCACCACTGCCCGGCTACCTCTAAATATTTATTAATGTCAAATACTGCCCAAACAAAGGCAATTCCGTTAAGTTCAAGGTATTGTAGTGTATCAAGCCTTCCCCATAACTGTCTGATTGTGCCTGCTCCTGACGACCTTTCTCCTGACCTCAGCCCAGTCCAGCCTCTGTGGCCGCTTCACCTCCTCATTACCACTCTGTATGGGTTTCCTGAGGCACCTACGTAAAGGTGGAAGGTTCTAGAAATGGGAGGGTTGGTATCCAGGCTTTGCCTCCACTTCAGTGATGAATCTGGCAGTGAGAGGTGGAGAAGAGGGTGGAAAGAGAGTTAAGGGAGTTGCAGTGGCACCTGGGCCTGAAAACAGCAGGCAAGATGCTGAGGGACCAGGGTCCTGGGGGAAAGAAGCGGGGAGCCCAGGGCTACCAATTTTCTTCAGTGCCTCTTGGGAATCTTGTACCCCTGACTCCAGAACAGGAGAGAAAAGAGCCAGAGTATGAGGGCTTGTGGTCTGGAACTCCTTGGGGTGCCCCAGACACTCTCTCCTTTTGTTTCCAACTTCCGGGCATGGAGCTGGAGAGGTTAAATCTGTACCAAGGGCCCCTCTACAGGCCACACCCAGCTCTGTCTTACAGCATCAGGGTCTGTCCCTAAGGACCAAGAGAGGTATGGACCAGAGATGGAGCCAGGAAGGTGTGGAACACAAAGCCAATAAATCCCTGGAGGCAATTACAGAGAGCAAGTCAGGAAAGGGTGCTCTTGCTCTGCCTGCTGCAACCACTGTTCTTGCACACACACACACACACACACACACACACACACACAAACACACACACACACGCAGAAGCCAACCCATTTGCGGGGTAATGGCTTTGCGACAGCAGGAATTATCTGCAGCATTAGAGGCCGCCCTGATAGGTGCGGCGACCTGGTGGGGAGTGTTGCCACTTTGCCTTGTTTGGAGGATTCCAAAGGAAGAGATAGATGCTTGTAGATCAGGATCTGGCACTGAAGGAATGGGGAGTCTTGGGAGGAACTACAGAGGGCTTGGTGAGGGAGAGGAGCAGCTCCTGCTGCTGTAGCCCACTGCCCAGGCTCTGGGCTCTCTGCTCCAGGCTCTGTAAATGACGTCAATGACTGGGAGGACTGACTCGGGACTTGTGGTAGCCTAGCTTCTGCTTGACCTCAGGACCTCTTTCTGTCCAGCCTCAGGCTGCCATACCCAGGGACCAAAAAGGGACAGAGGGAGATGAAGGGCACAAGAGGACTCAGGAAGGTGAACTGGGCTGTGAATGTGGTGGTGGGGGGCATGCAGGCTTTGCAATGGTGGGTTATTCCCTCCAGGATGGGCCTGGCAGTATTGGGAGGCAGCAGCTCAGAGGAGGGACTGGATCAGAAAACTAGACCCCCCCAAATCTGTATCTTGAGGTGTCAAGCTGAGGTTCAAGATGGCAGTCTCCTCCTTACCCCCACTTCTTCAGCTGGGAAAAGGTGGTGGAGTAAGCTCCTGGGGTGGTCATCAAGTCAGTGTGGGGTGGGGCTAGTCCCTGGGTCCCCAGTGTCCTGCTTCAGGGCTTGGCTAGATCTGGCCTTTTCCTTGGAGGTGCTGGCTTTTGAGTCATGCCCATCACCCTGACAATAAAGCCAGGCTCCGTGACTCTGGCAGCAGCGGCGCATCCTGCCCACCTGCAGGCACACCCAGATTGCATTTACTGAAATAAATTGCTGGAGAAAATAAATCCTGCACACATGATTAATGGGAGGCAGGGAGGGAGGCTGGCAGCCGCCATGAGGAGGAGCCCCTGGGAACAGAGTGACACTCTAGGCACAGAGCCAGCACAGATGCAGGGCCTCCAGGAAGGGAAGGGGGCCTGACATGTATGCTACCAACCGCTAGGGTCACTGTGGCGCTATACCACCACCGTGTAGGGGACCAGGTTGGTGGTGCAGGGGAACACCACCCTCCCCAACCCATGAGCTGGGACCTCTACTCACCGCTGGAATAGATCTCCTGGCTGTTGGGGGTCCACTGGTGGACCTGAATGCCTGTGTGTGGGAGGGTGTCGTAAAGAGAAGTTCTCAGGAAGAAGGATGGGGGCAGTAGAGATCTGGTTAGCTGTTAAACCCATCAGCAAATCATGGTAAGGTCTCCCCAGCCTCAGGCTCCACGTCTGTTCAATGGGGCTAAGCCCTCTACTCCCTCACTGTGCTGTTGAGAGGTTGAGCAGTGTTTCCTACGCAAAATCCCCATGAAGGTGCTGGGCACATAGGCAACCACCTCATATAGCAAATTCTGGGACTACACATCTGTACCACTATATCCAGTTCACAAATATTTAAAATTACATACATTGTAGGGGATGGCTGAGTGGGTAAAGGCAGCTGCTCCCAAGCCTGAAGACCTGAGTTCTATCCCTGAGACCCCCGTGGCCGAAGGACTGACGCCTGTAAGCTGTTCTCTGACCAGCACACACTTGACACAGCGTGTGTTCATAGCAAAAAACCCCCACAAATCGATAAAAATGTAATAATTTTTCAAAATTCGGGAGCTGTTTCCTCCTGGTGGTTTCCAGGTGGAAACTCCACCCAAGACTGGGGAAGTCAGCAGAAGCCCTGGTACCGGGTGACTGTTCTTTTTGCAGGCCCGACCTCCAGCCCGGGTGGCCCAGGCCTAAGCATTGATGCGCTGGATGAGTCTGAACAAAGCAGGCGTGGGAACCGTTGCTCCATGGAAACCCGGGATGGGCTGAGGCTCAGCATCAGTGGCTGGGACCAGAGCAGACCAAACCAGACCCTGACCGGCAATGGTCTCTCTGCTCAAAACAGTTCTCCGAGGCTAAGAACGGGTGGTACTCAGGGGAAGAGCTGACACCTGACCTTGGTGGGAGCTGAAGAAGCACCGATGACAGGCTCACTGGTGGGACATTTGCCACATCGTGGCCGGCTCAGCGGTGGGGGCCTAGAAGCGATCAGAGAAACATTGGGAATGAGAAGGAGAGGGTTGCCCTGCGGGGCGTAGCGGCCCTGAGTTTCTCGGAGGCGTTCATTCTCGGGGCAGTCCTACCCCATCCAGGCAGCAGTGAAGGAGACCTGCAGGTGCGGGGCGCCTCCTGGTGGCTCTGTGTGAAAGAAGAGGCCTCGTGAGGGGGTGGGAAATCCTGGGCAGGGACAGCTTGAGGTCCAGAACTGCTGCAGGACTCAGGACAAACCCAAAGGGGTCAGAGCAGGAGAGCTGTGAGGGTGCATTTCAGAAGCCCCTCCTTCTACGCCATCTACCCTTCAGGAGACTCCTCTTCAGACGCAGGCATCAGAAGGGCATCTGCTCTGCCTTGAGATCTTCTGGGACTGCTTTTCTGAGCCCAGTACCCCAACACTGGACCTCCATCTCCAAATTACCCTCTTCCGGGTCAAGTGTAGCTCTGCTGAAGCAGGTTTCCTGAGCTGTAGAACACATTTTCTGTTTTCCCTGTCTCAGGAGTATTGAGGTAACAGGCACCTGCCACCACATTCAGTGTATGGGGAGCTGGTGATGGAAAACCAGGGTTTTGAGCATGCTTGCGAACACTCTACCAACTGAGATGTGTCCCCAATCCTTGCACGGAGCCTTGTTCAACAAGCCTTAAGGGCTTTGAGTCTGTGACGTTAGAAGACTGCACCGAGCAGGTTGCACCCAGGAAGCTGGGAGATGCTGGACTGGGATGATAGGCAGTACGGTTCAGTGGTGATAGCTGACCCCTAGATCTTTACTCTGTGCTCCATTAAGATCCTAGATCTGGCATAGGCCCCTCCCCCTTCTAGTTCTGCCTGCCTATCTTCATTCTGGGAAGCTCACAGCTTTAGCTCCCCTGCAGGCATGGAGAGCAGACGGAGGGCAGCCAAGCAGAAGGCTGGGATTCTAGGTAACTTATGTGATCTCATACTGCTCGCTCCACTGAGCTTCACAGGAGGCCCATTTTCCAGACCAGCCTACTGAGGCACAGAGAAATGGATGCTTTTCCAGGTCTGTACACGAACCACCAGAAGACCCCTCTGAGGGAGAAAGATGGTGCTTGCTGGGACTTGCGTTGGGTTTCATGTTGGGTACACAGACATGGTAGAACCTGGGGAAAATAAAATTCGCATTCACATATGAAGTTTACTGAACCTGCCTCTTCTTGGCATCCCACAGAGGGTTCCTGAAACTAAGCCACAATCACTAGGTTCTCCAAGTGGGGGTCTGCAGGAAGTACAGCAAGGCTTCGGTCAGAGCGCAGGGATGGAGTCCACCCCTTCCCTTCTGTTCTGATAGTGTCTGAACAGATACTGACTTCAAACCTTGCTCATTGTCTGGCTCCATTGTGTCCCTCAGAGATCCTCTCTCCCAGCCAACCCTGCTCCTCGGAGATCAGCTATGGGCAGCCAGTGTCTACTGAAGAGGGATCACGGGGTGCTTGTCCTAGGTACTGGCTCATGAGAACATGGAGACCTCTCGCCTCCAGTCTAGTACCCAAGTCCACTTCTGCTGGGACTGCCAGGTTCACCCAGTGTCCTCTCAAAATCAAGTAGAGGGACATCAGAGGACCAGCCATGATGCCCTGCCTCCAGGTGGCACTCTCCAGAGGTCTAGGGCCACCACAGAGGCCACCAGGAGTCTAGACGCCCCCTGGTGGCCAGCCTGCTCCTTTAGCCCCTTTATACCCTGTGAGTATGCAGTCTCCTCCCTGGGTTTCCCTTCCGTTCCCCAAGTCTTGTCTGTCTGGTCACTCCCCCCCTCACTCCCTGCTCCCTGTCACCTCTGCCTGGGCCTCTGTCTCCTTGTCTGTCTGACACTCTGTCCTTCTCTGTCTCAGTACCCCTCCCTTTGGTGTCTCCCTTGGGAACCTCCCCCACCACCCTCCTGGTTTTCACTTCATCCCAAGCCTCCTGCTCAGAGCTAGTCCCTGTTTTGCAGAGGCGGGGGGTGGGACACGTCCCCCTCCCACACGCCCCTGGCCAGGCCTAATATCTTAATGCAAGGCCATTACTCATCCGGCGTCCGGGCAGGGCAGGCTCTTCTCTCCTCGTTCGTCATCCAGAGTGAAGCCTCTGCTGTTCCTCTGGGACCAGATTAAGGGACTGACAGGCTGGATGAGCAAATTTAGTTGCAACACACCACACACACACACACACACACACACACACACACACACACGCACACACACCACTCCTCCTGCCTCAGCCTCCCATGCTCTGGGCTCCCGAACGGTGGCGCCAGCTTTCGGTAGGAGGGCCGTCCTGGGGACGGTCTTGTTTCTGCTTCTGTTCCTCCAGTTCCTAGCAGGGAGCGAGGCACACAGGTGACCGTGCTTCTGAGGAATGAGAGGACAAAAAGCTGGGTCCACAGTGGTGTGGACTTGTGTAAACTGGTGAGCATCTAAGTTAAAATTGTAACTAATGCCAACAGTCCTCAGAGCCTGCCGGCCCTGTTCGAAGCCAAATTTGTCCATGCAATCTTTGCAATGCTACATGAAAGGTGCTGTTACTATGCCCCCTTTACAGAGGTTCAGAGAGGCTATGTGGCTTGTCAAGGGTCACACAGTAAAGTCTGTGGAGAGGACCTAGGGTATCCCCACTTTACACAGCTCTAGAGCCTCCTCGGTGGCTTTGCCCTACTGTAGTCTTGCTCTGCATTTTGCTCTTGCTTCCTGAGAAGAGGGTGCTGTCTGTACTACCGGCCAACACCAGTCACGGAAGCGGAAGTGCTAAGACCTGCCTGTCTTAGCACTGGGGGTCCAGTGCATTCTGGGTCTGCAATGCACTGTCCAGCACCACTACTCCTCCCTTTGGGCTCCTTAGCACCTGCTACCCAGACCCCAGGAACCAGAGCCCAGAGCCCAGAGCTGAAAGCCTCCATGTGAGGGGTGGGGAAGGAGCCAGGGAGCCCACCTGGAGCCTTCCTGTTGCTGTCTGGACACCAACTCTCTCCACCTTCCCCATCAGCCTAGTTCCCATAGTAACCACCAGTTTGCTGTCTCCTAGCAACTAAGTGGTCCTTGGAGGGGGAGGCAGAGCAGCAGAGTGACTGACGTTTAAGGCCAGAGCATTTGAGTTCAAATCCAGGCCACGGGCATGTGTTAGTTGTTGAGGTCTTTGGCCAACCACTTACCCTCTCTGGACCTCCGCTTTCCCATCTGTGAAATGGGGAGGCTACCTCTGAAGGATCAAGCATTTAGCTAAGAATCTGAAACTGGGAAGGGCCACACAAAGGTGGGGGCCGAATAAAAGAAGGTCAGCTGCTTAACACTAGACCCTGGCAGGAATGGAGGAGCTGGCGTGGGTTCCAGGTGCGTCGGAACGTTGTTCAACGGAACAACCCCAGTTTGTCCTGTCCCACGGTCCCACTCAGGCTCTTTGACCCTTCAGATCAGTTCATACAGGTGGGTATGGCAGCCGTACTCAGGCAGAGGCAATCACCTCACCCCAACGTTTAGGGATGCCTTCTCAGAAGTTGGGGGTCAGGGAGGAGAGAAAGATCACACACTTTGGGACTAGGAAATCAGCTGCCGTTTTTTTGGCTCCTCTGTCCTTGCAGGGGAGGAGAGGAATGGAGGGTGTCAGTATGAGTGGCTGCTGAAGAGGGATGTGAACAGGCCAGCAATGGGCGCTCTGGCAGGGGCACAATTAGCCAAGGGGGTGTCCCTCTAGCCTTGGTTCTTAGAGCCTGGTCCTCAGCCAGCTCCTGGGGGCGCCTAGCCCCAGGTTCTCATGGTTCAGGGGGAGGGAAGGTTGAGTGGGACATTGACCTACATTCACACATCCCTGCATCTCCCCCGCACCCCCGCCCAGCCTAGGTGAGCCCCCCAGCCTCGGTGAGCTCCCGCAGCAGCCCTCCAGTCTGAGATTCCCCGCACCTTGCCCAGCCCCCTCCAGGGGCCAGGGCCGAGGTCGCTGCGGCAGCTCAGGCCGCCTGATTCAATTAACTAATTCCCGACAAGACAGATGTGCAATTCTGCGTCGCCTGCCATTAGGCGGAGATGAAGCACCCAGCGGGGGCGGGGGGGGAGGGGAGAGGGAGAGGGGGCACGGGGGAGGAGTCGGCGGGGGCGGGGCGGTGACGTCACAGCCCAGCGGCTGACGTCAGGGCCGCCAGGCCAGGTGTCCTGCAGCGACCTAGCAGGCCCGTTTCACTTTGGAGTGAGTCAGTGCCTGTTTCCCACACAAGTCTAGGTCTCAGGGTCTCGGGGATCCATAGTGGGTCCGTGATTGGGCCCAACTGAGCAGACACCTACGATGTCCCCTCTCCTCACCACCCTGGGCCTGTATATTTTCTGGTGTCCCCACTCACCCCACATAATCGCTCACACCAATATCTCTTACTTTAGGTAGTGCTTTCTGTGGGCACATGCTGGTGACGCCAGGGGTGATGGCCTTACGTGTGTGTGTGTGTGTGTGTGTGTGTGTGTGTGTGTGTGTATGTATGTGTGTGTGTGTACACATTAAGGCATGTACACATGTATGTACACAGGCCTATACCTGTAAGAATTTTTAACGCACACAATGGGTAGGGGGCGCATAGACGTATACAAGTACGCCCAGGCATCTGCCCTGCACACTCAAGCCTTGAGTCTGACTGGACTAGAGCCCTTGGAGGCCCTTGGCTTTGCAAAAGGAGGAACATTAGAGCCCAGGTTGGGGAAGGGGCAGGAGAGGGGGAAGGGAGCCTTGTCAAGGACACTAGCAAGGGAAGGGAGGGAAAAAAAATGAAGTGGAAGAAATAAAATCAAAAGGCTTTTAAGGCTGCTCTCCCCAAGCAGTTGATGTCTTGGCTGCGATTGCCAGCAATGAAATATTGTGCTCTCTGATCGCTTAATGCACAGAGCCCGGCAGCCCCCTCCCCATGCCTGTGGCTGCACCTCCCCTCCCCCTCTGCAGCCCCCTCCTCCTCCCCCTGGCAAAGCAGCCTCCTTACTCTAGGGGCCCGGGGTGTGAGGTGGAGTGCCCGGCCTGCCACTGCCCTCGGACCAGCCCTGGAAAACCACAGCTTGTTGAGGACCACAGCCTGGACAGGAGGAAGAAAAGCCCAGCTCCAGCGCCTTCTCCCTGCAGTGTGCTGGCTTGGGGAATGTTTTGAGATGTGAGGACACACCCTCAGCCAGAGGAAGAGGGAACTCAGGACCCCTGGCGTGGCACACGGGGGGGGGGGGGGGTCCCCACCTACAGAGCCACTAGAGGCTGGCGGTCCCGGGGTTAAGACACTGTTGAGCAGGTGAGTTACAGGGTGGGTGAGGGTGTCTTGGCCTGATCCTCCATCTTCAGTTGGTAGTCAGAAGGCCTGGCTTTAAGCCTCAACTCTCCCTTCCAGCTCCCATCATTTTCTGGCCGTATGACCTTGAGCAAGCACAGTACCTCATGCCCAAATTCCACATCAGGAAGGATGGAGAAAATAATAGAAATGGCCTCATAGGGTTATGGAGGATTAAAAAAGGAAAATATATGCAAAGTGCTTATCACAGGAGGGGCCTGTAAGTGAGGGTAATTATCTCTGTAATCTCCCCAATGGCTCCACCTCCCCTCGCTGGACTATGAGGCCTCAGCCTGGAGCAGGCAGAGGTGGGAGTGCCTGCGGCCCCTTCTCTTCCTGTCCTCCTCAGTTCTCCCACCCCACCCCACCCTCAAGCAACTGTTCACTCTGTGCGCTTTTCTGTCAGGGCCGCCAAATTGGCCAAATCTCCGTAATGCTAAAAAATTGGTCCATTAGCTGGCAGGGAACATTGACAGCCGTGAGTGTGACTGCTGTAGCCTCCAGGGGTGGATGGTAAGGGTGGTGGGGGCATCAGGGCTCCTTCGGGGGAGCTAGCCGTGTGTGTGTGTGTGTGTGTGTGTGTGTGTGTGTGTGTGTGTGCATGTGTGTGTATGTGTGTGTGTGCGTGCGTGCGCGTGTGAGTGTGTGTATGTGTGTGTGTGTGTGTGTGCGCGCGCGCGAGCGCGCGTGCGTGAGTGTGTGTGTGTGCGTGTGTGTGTGCGCGTGCGCGCGCGTGTGAGTGTGTGTGTATGTGTGTGTGTGTGTGTGTGTGTCTGTGTCTGTGTCTGTATGTGTGCTTGTGGCTAAGCCCCTACAACGGTAAGCTTAACATGCTGCTGAGAACTTTCATTACATTCCTTGTACAAATCCCACAATTCCCTGAGAGGTTGCCCCTGTTGGGATTTCCATGTAACTGATGAGGATATCGAGGCTCAGAGACAAGGAGAGCTCCAGCTCAGCAAATGGTGGCAGAGGACTCACTTCTTGGAAGCTTGTCTCCTCCCTGTCTCATAGCCCTGTGCCCTTGAGAACATCTCACTGCACTAGGATCTGCCCCTCCCGGCTGCTCCTGGAAGAGGGCACTATCTAGACACAAAACCCACACATTGCCGGGTCTCCGTGAGTGGCACAGGGCTCTTCTCTGCTCTCCTTGAAAGTAACCTCCTTCAGATCTCAGCAAATCAAGAGAGATCTTATTGTTCCCATTTTCAGATGAAGACATCAAGCCTTAAAGAGGCTAAGTAACCTGTTCATAGCTAGTAAATGGTGCTGGGATTTCAGCTAGAGTATTCTCACTCTGGAGCCTCAGTCAGTCTGGTTTTTATCCAGTGATGGAGAGCTGCCTCTCCTGGGGGTCATAACTCACTGAGGGGGCAGCTTCAATCCTAAGAAGGCTTCTACTCCTTCTACTCATTCTTCTCATCCAGGTGATGTACTGGGGACACAAAGACAATTGAGACCCTTCCTTGTCCACAGGTCAAGCTGCTGTGCATGGCAGAGGTGTCCCCTGTCTTACATGGAGACCTGGGGAGTCCCCAGCCTCTTCCTTCTGTTCCTGTATCACTTACTTCTAAGACAACAGAGCTACCATCGTGGACAAGAGGATGAACAGGCAGTCATCCTTGTCTTTAAGGATGACTTCTCTGTTCTCTACTACATGAGGAGGAAGAGGCCATCTACCAACAGGAACAAGTCCTCACCGTCACCTGGCCATGCCAGCCCCCTGCTTCACACTCCCAGCCTCCCAAACTTAGGAATCCCAGCCCCACCATGTTTATCAGAACAGTCCCAGCTGAACACAGTCCATCCTCAGCTTGACCATCACTGGTGATAGGTGCCTCCTAGAGCTAGTCATGGCTCCTAAAATGAAGGAATACGGGGCAGTCTGGCCTCCACTGTACTAGAGAGAAAACGAATTCGGGACCGGGAAACGGCTCAGCTGGTAAAGTGCATGCTATATAAACATGAAGATCCAAGTTTGGTTCTCTAGAACCCATGTTTTCAAACCAAACCAAACCAAACAGGTTCGGTGGTTCACGCCTGTAACCCCAGCACTGAAGAGGGAGAGACTCTGTCTCAGAAAATAAGTTGGAAGGGGCTAGAGAGAGGGCTCTGTGGTTAAAGAGTACTTGTCGCTCTTGCAGAGGTCCTGGGTTATGATTTAGGCATCCACAACTCCAGTTCCAGAGAATCCAATACTTTGTTCTATCTTCCACAAGTAAGCACATTGTGCCTAGGCAGACATGCAGGCAAGACACCATACACATAAATAAGTGAATGTATACAACAAAAAATAAGAGAGCAACTGGCGAAGACATTGGACTCCAGCCTCTGGCTTCTGCATGCAAGTGTACCTCTCTCAAACAAATAATTCTGGAATTCAGCTTAAATATTTTTCAAGGTATTTGTGTGTGTGTGTGTGTGTGTGTGTGTGTGTGTGTGTGTGTGTGTGTATGTGTGTTTTGAGATAGGGTTTCTCTATGTAACAGCCCTGGTTGTCTTAGAACTCACTTTGTAGACCAGGCTGGCTTTGAACTCACAGAGATCCACCTTCCTCTACCTCCTGAGTGCTGGGATTAAAGGCATGCACTAACATGCCTGGCTATTTATTTTAATTTTACAAGTACGAGTGTTTGTCTGAATGTATGTGAGCCATGTGTTTGTCTGGTACCTGTGGAGATCAGAAGAGGGCGTTAGATGGTTGGGAGCCACCCTGTAAGTGCTAGGTCTTCTGGTTAAGTGCTCTTAACTGCTGAACCATCTCTCCACCCCCTTAGCTTGAGCATTAACAGCTTTTTCTTGGAGTTATCTCTCCCCTGCAGAAGCACAGCAAAGGGAGGGCTGGGAGCCCGGCTGTTAAGCACTACCAGAGTGACAAGTCAGAGTATAAGCGGCTGTCTGCTAAGAAAACTGGACTAAGTACAAGGCACACCTCTGTCGCTGCTTCTTCCTAGTAGTCCTAGTAGACCTCCCCCAACGTCTCTTTCCTCTTCCCGTTGACATGGCCCAGTCCTCTGGACTGACAGTGGTGATATGTAGCAACTATGACTTCAAATTCTGGGGTCAAGCAGTTGAGATTCCAATTCTGCCTCTGTGGCTTTGGATAAGCTCCTTGGCTGCAAGGCTTGGCTTGTCCACCTGAAAAATCAGAGCTTGGAGGTCTTCTTCTGGGGATTCAATAAGATTAGCTAGCGCTGGGTACCAAGTGAGCCCTGATAATAATGGTGGTGATGGCAACACTTGGGATGGGATAGTGATTAGATGATGTTGATGATGATGCCCATGGTAGAGATGATGATGAATTCTACAACAAGACAAGGATAATAGATGAGGTGATGGTGTGATGATGGTGGTACTGATGGTGGTGGAGAAGGGGATGAGGATGAGGATACAGATGCGGTGATGCTGAACCAAACCCACATTGAAAGGAGAGAATAGGCTCATAGGAAGTTGGTTGGAGGAGAACAAGAAACACAGAGGTGTGGTTCAGTTGGAGCTGGGTCTGCTTCCTCCACCAGTGATGCTGTTAACCCACCATCTCCAACCACCCTAGGAGAAAGCAGGGGACCTTCTGCTTTCTAGCCTGACTCTGGCTGCTTAATTATCTAGGCTCTGTTCTGATTAGGGCCAGTGCAAGTCCTGACTCTCCTGCCCCAAGGGGCCTATCAGCAGGTAGCCATAGTGCCTAGAGCAGTGGTTCTCAACCTTCCTAATGCTGAGTGAGACCCGTTAACACAGTTCTTCAGGTTGTGGTGACCCCCAACCAAAAAATTATTTTTGTTTTGCTACTGTTATGAAACATAATGTAAATATCTGATAGGCAGGATATCTGATATGTGACCCCTGTGAAAGGTTGCAACTCACAGGTCTAGAGTGACAGGCGTGGACTGATGCCTGATAGTAGGGTATAGTCGTGCATCTCAAGGCTGTGCCCCTTCCTATGGGGCTCCAAGGAGAGCCAGAGTAGAGCTGTGGGACTCTAGGAGGGGACAGGTATGTGGCTGGATGGGCAGTTTGACCTAATGCTTTTGGGCGTAGGGTCTGTCCAGTTCAAATCCCTTCCTACTAGGGGACTGAATGAGAAGCCAGGGGTTGTGACTCGCTCTTCCTCTCTCCGGGGATAGTGGCAGTATCTCCACAGGAGCGGCTGTTTTTGCAAGTTGAGCTGCCAGCGGAGCACCTGTGTGGAGGAGGCGTGGGGCATGTGCTGACTTCATTATCATGGCCTTTGTTGGGTGTGGCGGGCTCCGCAGTGTAGTCTGGGCTACAGGGGCCTCCTGGAGGCTGGCTGGGCTCGATGCCTCACCTTCCTGAGCCGTGCATGTGCCAGGCACCTAGCTCTCTATTGCCTCCACCTCCTGGCTTCCCCCTGTGCCCTCTCCACAGCCTGGCGAGGGCTCTGACGTGTGAAATAAAAAGGCATTTTAATTACCTCTCAGCAAAACAGCAATTAGAGAGAATCACAGCACAACAGCATCCCCCCCTCCACTCCCCGCACCAGGCCCGCCTCCTGCCCTTCTCTCCAGTCCCCATCCAGTGCTGAGGCTAGATGCCATGGGAAGTCCCCCAGTTCAGCTCAGCACCTCTGTTCCCTGCACCCTAGGAGGGAGTTGGGTGCTAAGGGTTAGAGCTAAAGAGTGCAAGAGGCTGCAGAGGAAAAGCCCCCAAGCCAAGTTCCGGCTTTTGTGGCTACATCTTAAAGACAGTACCCAACTCTTTAAGCTCCAGGGGGTACCATGGTCTGTGTATATATTGCTGATGCCCTGGTACCAGTTGGTGCTTGTGCGGTGTGACCAGCACGTGAACACACTGTGTGCTAGCAGCCTGTCAGCTACCTGGGTCAACATAACCTCAGGAAGACAAGGCTGTACTGGGCAGGCAGCACATTTCCCTCAACAGGCTTTTAAAATAATTGCCTGTAACCCTGAGCTGTAGCTCTCTGCCCACTGGCCAGCCCCACCCCAGGGTTCTGCTGCAGGGGTCACATCTCTGTCCATCTGCACAGTCTGGGGCTCCTATGCTACATTTGGGGGGAGGTGGGGTGGAGTGGTGGGGTGTCCCTATGGGTGGCCTGAGGCTGGGGGGTGCCGGGTGGTGGGTGGCTGATTGAAGTGGTAATTGCAGGCAGCAGGCCCTAGCTAATGCATGTTATGATTAAGCCCATTACTGAGGGAGGCAGCTCAAGCATGGGGGTGGGGGCGGGAAGTGGGGGAGGTGACCATGAGGGTGACTGACAGCTTTTCTCATGGGGAGGGAGCAGGTGGCCATTGCCTCCTCTGTGTCTTGCCTCTCTCCCCAGAACTACCTCACACAGAGAGAGGAGAGAGTGTTAGGAGAGGCACACCTCACAGATACATATATCTACCCTGGCCGAGGGCTTCAAGTCCCCACTCGGGTGTCTAGAGGCCAGCCTGTATTGGTGAGCAGCAATTCCTGGCCATTGATCTTAAGGTTCTTGATGCTGGGAAACCTCTCAGCCTCAATGCTGAGGGCATTGTCTTTGGGTCATAGGGTCAGATTGGCTGTAGTTGAATGGGCATCAGGGACTGGCCCCATTCATCTCACCAGGTGTTACAGATGCCAGTCCAGCAGCCACATGCCAACTGGCTATGGAATGGGTGGACCAGCTTGCTGATCTTCTATCATGTGAGCATGGAATCTGACCTACTTGTCTGTGGAGAATGTATTTTAGCATTTTCATTGAACAGAGGCCCAGAGTAGTTACATGATTTTCCCAAGAACACACAGCAAGGTCTAGATCAGACCCTGGGTAACCCTTGCATCTCAGCCAGGCTCCTTATCAGCTGTGTGGCTTTGTGAAATTCAAGGTATCTTGGTTGCATTTTATGTAAAACAGGGGAATAGTAATGCTCACACCTGGGATCATTCTGGGGGACTGAATGAGATAATTTAGCTTTAGAGTCCAGGGCCTGGCCCAGAGGCTATGTCTTAATTAGGATTCAGTTACTGCAATATAAACATTATGATCAAAAGCAACTTGGGGAACAAGAATTTATTTCAGCTTACAGTCCTTCATGATGGGACATCAGGGCAGAAACTCAAAGCAGGAACCCAGAAGCAGGAACTGAAGCAGAGGGGTGCTGCTTACTGGCTTGCTCCCTGTGGCTTGCTCGACCTGCTTTCTTATACAAGCCAGGACCACCTGCCCAGGGGAAGCGTTGCCCACAGTGGGCTGGGCCTTCCCATGCCAGTTATTAATCAAGAAAATGCCCCACAGTCTTGCCTATGGGCCAATCTAATGGAAGCATTTTCCCAATTGAAGTTCCCTCTTCCCAGGCAACCCTGGTACGTGTCAAGCTGACTAAAAATCAAACAAACAAAAAAACAATTAACCAGGTCAGATAAGTATTTTAGCATTGGCTCTGACCTTTGACTCATCCTTGTGGTGGGATCCTATGGGGTCATCAAGATTCTAGGCCCCTGGTGTATACATGCATCTCTCCCTGTAATTCAGTCAAACGCTCATCTAGATACTACTGTGAAGTGGTTTTGAAGATGCCATGAATATTCCAGTGAGTTGACCTCGAAATGGGGGAAATTGTCGAGCAGAATTGACGTAGCACATGAGCCCTGTAGAGCAGAACATTCTCTTGGTTGTTCAGTATGATCCAGTAGATGTTCAGATTCGCTGTGAAGCAGATAACCCCTTCCTGGCCTTAGAGATGAGGGTGCTGATTAGGATGCAGGTGACCCCCAGGAGCTAAGAGTAGCCCCTGGTGGACAGCCAGCCCAAGCCAGATACCTGAATCATCCAGCTACAAGGAACAGAATTCTGCCCCACCAGTGACCATGGTGAAGGACCCTGAGTCTCATGGGAGAGTGACAGTGTGGCTGACACTTTGAAGTCTAGTGGGACATGGAGCACAAGTATATAGTCAGCCACACCTGGGCCAGGAGCACAGACTGTGGAAGAGTCCAGCTGTGTTCTAATGGCTGTGTTTGCCTGTTAGGCAGTGACAGAAAATGAAAACCTCCTTTGGCAACAGTGGCAGAGGCCCTGGGATGTCTTTCCAGGAGGGGCTTGGAGCCAAGCTGATGGCATTCCCAGATGTGACTGGTTTTCTAAGCTGGTGGACACCTACTTAGCTTTGGCTCACTCTGTGCTCCAGGGGCTGGTAGGGGAGTTAGCCAGGGCAGGAACTTAGCACCAAGACTCCCTGGCCAGAGGTCAGCCTAGAACTGGGGGGTCCTGGCACCCTGCCACTGGTTTTCAGAGGATACTGTGGAAGACCTTTGCCAAGCTCCATTGCAGTCCACACCTGGATGGGTAGGTGCAGAGCATAGAGCTAGGCATGGACGTCCATGGTCTTACACAGGTGCTCCATAGGGCCCTAAACTCTGTTCTGGCCCTCCATCCATTTTGCCTAGTTTCTGCCTGTATCCCTTCCCCAAACACACATAGACATTCTAGAAGGCCTCACCTAGGGCCAGAGCCATACTTAGCCCCTTGAGACTCCCTGTCCACACGCCCCGCCCCCCTCCCCCCCCTTGCATCCAGGCTCTCTTTCCTAAAAGGAACAGTTAATGGCTCAGCTTTAATTACCTAACAATCCCCTTCAGCTCCAATCACTTGAAATAATGATGGAGTGCTGGGGGAGGGGACCTGGAGACCCTTTGAGCCAAGGAAGATTCCTTTGGGTCCCTTTGGCTTTTTTTTTTTTTTTTTTTTTGCAGCAATGGTCAGTGGCCATGGTGATAGGCAGGAAGGGGTACCTAGGCTGTGAGGTCCAATGTCACACAGTCCCTAATCCCCTACCTGATTTCTGTCTGCAGCAAGAGCTGAGCTGTCGGTCTGGCTTTCCATCAAAACCGTGAGCCCCAGAGGCCTGGCTGTCAGAGCCGCAGGCTTGCAAGCCTGACTTCCACACATGCCCTGTCCTTTCAACCTCGGATTGATACTGCCTTGCCTGCTCTGTGGGCCCGGCCCCACCCTGACCCCGTGCCCGGTACCCAAACCTCACTAGACAGGATGGATGGTGCAGTGGGAAAAATCTGCTTCCAGCAGACTGAGGAAGAGAGGCCGCCACTCGGAACAGAGCAAGTCACGAGAGAATGTCAGGGAGGGACAAATCTGGTACAGGATGTATCCAGAGCAACAGATGGAAGATGGCTGGGCCACCTCGGACCAGGAGATCCAGGAAAGGCTTTTGGAGGCAGGATGTCTGGACAGGAGGCCAAGGTCCCAGACAAAGGTCTGAGACTCCATCAGAGAAAAGCTAGCCCGCCCTAGCACCTGTCCTATCCATACTCAGCACCTACAGCTTAGGTCCTGGACCTTACAGCTGGACCCCAGCCAGCTTCAAGATGCCCTTGCCTGAGTTTCTGGGCACAGTTGTGGAGCTGTTCAAAAGTAGAGTGGGCTTGAGGAAGGACACTCAGTTGCCATGAGGAAGAATGTGGGGCCACACCAAGGAGGGGCCAGGGGCTCCCATGGGGTATGGATATACAGGCCCGAGTAGACGGGAAGAAATAAGAAGGAGAGTCTTCCGGATGGTCCTCCCCATATATGTACAGTTAAATCTTTTGAACCAAGAAGACACTTAGCTATTTATTAAGATAAAACGTTGTTCTAGAGGCTGGGGGGACGGCTCAGTTGGTAAAGTGTGTGCTGTGCATGCGTGAGGAGCCGGGTTCAATTCCTAGATGCTGGGTGTGGTGGCCAACTTGGTGCCGGGGAGGTGGGTACAGCGGATCCCTGGAGCCCCACAGAGAACAGCAAGTCTGTGCTGGGCTCTGGGCAGGACTGTGGGGACTCAGTGGGGACTCAGTGGGACACGCCCCAAGCCCACGGAGAGAGCACATGTCCAGACTTGAGGATGCCACTTGGGAATGCTCCAGGAAGCCAGAAAGATGGCTGTCAATTGGCCAAGAGGTGGCGAGGAAGGATGTTCCAGTCAGTAAGGTCCTGAGGTGTAAGGGAGTCAGCCGTGTTCTGGGAAATGAAACTTAGTCGGAGTTACATGGGGAAGAGGGGGAGGTGTGGACGACTCAGAGTGGGAAGGACAGAGAAGGACGTAGACGTGGCCAGGCTGGGGAGCAAGAGCTGAGCTGGTAAGGTGCTTGTCACGCACACATGAGGACCATCGTTTGACTCTCAGAACTGTGTTAAAAACGAAAGCAAACCCAAAAAGCTGGTGTGGTGCCCATGCTTATAAAACTCATACCAGCAAGGTGGGGACAGGGAGCTCCCTCAGGGCCGGGTGGCCAGCCAGCCTAGTCTACTTGATGAGCTCAAGGCCAACGAGAGACCTTGTCTCAAAATACAAGGTAGGTAGTACCTGAGGAAGGACACCTGCAGGAATATATTAAAGTGACTAAACTTAGTCCTGAGGGGTGACTCGGGGTTCTGGGGACTGCAGACCAGTGGGAAGCCAAGGCAGCTGCCTAGACCAAAGGGTACACAGTGAAGAGTCAGGGCTTCACACAGGAGCCCAACTGGGGACCTAAACTAGACTGGGTGCGGGAGATCCCAGGCTTCTTTGGTCTCTGTCTGTCACCCTAGCCACCAGGAAGTGACATTTCATTTCTTAAATTAAAAAGTCATTTCCTAGCCAGGTGTGGTGGTGTACCCTTTAATCCCAACACTTGAAAGGTGGAGTCAGGTGGCTCTCTGAGTTTGAGGTCTACAGGGTGAGTTCCAAGCCAGCCAGGGCTACACAAAGGAAAAAAAATGTGCCCCCACCCACCCCAGCCATTTCATAGCCAGGCTTGATAGTGTGCTCTGACTGTGATCCCAGCTACTTAGGAGGTTGAGCACGAGGATCACTTGAGCCCAGGAGTTCCAGACCAGCTGGGGCAACATAGTGAGACCCTGTTGCAACAATTAACTAACTAAATAATAAATGAAGGACAATTTAAAAATACAGTTTGAGCTGCGAATTACTGGATGGTCTGAATCCTGGGAAGCCAGATGACCAGGCAGTGAAGACCAGGACTTTGAGAGGTGACAGACCAGCCAGGAGGCTGGCACAGGACTCTGAAAGCCAATAGATGGGGCTCGAGCTGCTCCCAGACCTCACTATGGGCTGAGGCAGAACTGATGGGCACCCTTAACTCAATCAGTGACAGAACAGCGTAAGTGGAGGCATGGGTCTGGGTTGAGGGTGGGGTGTATGCACCTGTGGCACCCCATCGCCCGCTGTGGACATTCATTTTCCCACGGAGAGCCATAGTTAGCAACGTGCAGCCATCTCTAAGAACCGACCTCTCTACCCGCCTCCCTGCCACACCAGCCACTAGGGAGAGTCATTTCATTTCTCAAATTAAAAATCCATTTTGTGCCGTGAATAATGGATGGATGAGGCCAGGGAGGCTGGGTGGAGGGCAGGAAGCTGGTTGTGGCCTAGGAGACACCACAGAACTGCTGGGAAACCAGGGCACTGACTGGATGGGGTAGAGGCTGGGGTGTATCCCAGGGCGGACACAGTGCAGGGGCCAGGATTCAATCCCACATGGTATAGAGCAGTGACTGACCATAGCTAGGTCTCTGATTGGCTGGTCTGGCTTCAGGCTATAGCCCTCTTTTAGGGCAAGACACACAGCACTTTGGTGAATGCTCAATAGCTGTGAGTCCTTAGTGTGACTACTGCTGTCCTAAAGAGTGCCAGAGATGGGGCTACTGGTGTTCCTTCCTAGAACCCAGACTCAGTGACGCCCCATCAGCAAAGTCGTTGGGATATGCCCTGGGCTCGTGTGGAGGCAAGGAACGGCTTCGAGATCCTTCCTTCTGCTCTGTCCCGCACTCCGTTGTCCCTTCTCTGACTGCCACACCTGCCTCCTCTCCCCGAGCTGGGCTTCTAGAGTCTCCCTAGGGGCTCTGCTGGACTCAGCTAGGCTGGGCCGAGTCCTGTCACTCTCCTGCTAATCAGTTCTGGGATTACCTAGTAATTGAAGGAGGATCTCTGAGAACCCCGGAGACTGAGGAAGCGAGGAGCTGGAGTTCCGATCCCTGGGCCCCACTCATCTTCCTCTTCTGAAGACAGGCAGGAGAGAGAAGCAGGGAGGTCTTTGGACCTTTTCTATGGACAGCCTGACCACAGAACATGTCACGGTGATGAGGACCCAATTCTAAGCTAACTCCTGCTGCCTCTGGTCCTACACTCAGGGCTCAGTATGAAAAACAAGATGTTGAACAGAACAGATAGACTGGGAGGCCCAACAGCCTGGCCGGGAGACAGATGAACGGATCAATGGCAGCTGAGTGTGGGAATGGGAACCAGATGAACAGAGTGCATGGGCTGGCCCCGAGGAAGGGAGGAAGGAAGGACTGAGGACCAGGGTCTCCCATCCTCCTGTGGCCGCAGTGGGAAGTCCCTGGGGAAGCACGTTTGCCTCTGTGCCTTCCTGTCGGAGTAGTCGGCTCCTTGAGACAATATCCATTTTTATATTTCTTGGAAATTTCACGGCATTCATTTCGGGGAAAATAAAAGCTGTCATTGCTGGAGAAATGATACCAATCAGGGCCTGAAAAGGCTGGAAAATTATCCTCCTGGAGATGGAATGTTGAGGGGAAAATGCAGATTAAAAGCACAAAGAGCCACTCTGCCACCGCCCTGCCCTCCCCTCCCCCTCACGGAAACACGGCATTTTGCGTAATTCCATCTCCCCTCAGTAGAATTAATTGGACCTGAGAATAATGCATGGGGGCAGAGGAGGACCTTAGGATGGCCAGATCCAGAGACATCTCTGAGAGTGGGCCTTAAGAGATAAAGAGATGGACAGACTGGACAGGCAGGATGGGGGAAGAGGTGCTACTGAAGGCTAGTGACTGGGTAGCTGACTGAAGAACAGCCCCAGAGGAGGGAGACAGGATAGTGGACTCATTTCTTGGTTCCCACCGTAGCATGAATTCCATCGCATGGGTATTTACCAATGTCTGAAACATTACTTAGGGGTTGCAGGCTGGAGCCACAGCCCTGGGATGGCTGAAGCTGCGTGGTCCTTTGCCAGGGACAAAGAGATGGGTAAGGCAAGGCAGAGAGAGCAGATTCCCGAAACAGTATCAGTTCTGGAAGCTCCTGGTTCTCTGTCACATGTAGGCCTCACCCTATGGATACAGTGGAGAGGCAAAGATGGTTCTGTCTCCTGGAAGGAAGGAGGTCCAACATTTAAAAAGCAAGCACAACTAGAAGCCGTGGAAGGCTGCATCAATTCACCCCATGTAATCCCATGAGGTGTAGTTCTGAGCGAAGTGGGGTAAGATCCCTCCCTCTCCTGGCCCACAGCATCCTTTCCTTGGTCCTTCTCCCTATGTGGGCCAGGGACTTCCTGGCACTGATGGCAGGGAAAAACTAAGGTTGAGGAGGCCCCAGCTCCAGCCTCTTCTTGCAGCCTCCCCAGTAGAGCTAGGTGAAGGGCATTGCACCAACCAGAACCCAGACGGGGCAGGCACGAGCTCCAGTTAAAAGGACAAAGAAGTGCCAATGCCGAAGGCGCCTGGCAGAGTGCAGGGCAAGGTACAAGCTCTTCACCTTATTCTCCCACAGCCCATTGGAGTCTTCCCTGGGCTGGGCTGCTGTGGGCTCGGCCCAGACGGCCCTGTCGCCTCCAGATCTGCCTCCAGACCTCCAGCTTCAGCCCCTTTACCGCAGACTGTAGGTGGCTCCAAGCAGAGGCACCTCATCAGAAGGGACTGCGCTTCCTCCTCCCGGGACAGATCTGGACTCCGAGTCCTGGAGCCTGAAGCTGGTGCACCGCCCTCAGGAGTGTGTCTCCGCGGTCGCCATCCCCACCTCCCCGCTGCGGGAGCTGACAGGTAGCCCAGAGGGAAGCAGGGAGAAGGAGGGGTGCAGGGGGCGGGAGGAGGAGGGTGGAGCTGCCTGCGCGCCCCCTCCTTCGGGGCCGGCGGGCGGCGCGGCGCGGCGGCAGAGGAGGCGGCGGGCGCACGGAGCGGCAGCCAGCCCAGCTCCGCTCCGGCTGAGGCCGGGATTGCTCCCGACTCTTCGGTCCTCGTCCGGCTCAGACGCGCACCTGCCCGGTAAGTGTCATTTGGGTCCACTGCCGCCGAGGCCAACCATCGCAGCCACCCCTGGGGCCAACGCGGCCGCTGAGCCGAGCTTCTTGGCTTTGTCTGTGTCCTCCCGGCTCTGGCTCCAGCTGCGGCTGCGGCTGCGACTCTAGGACTCGGTTCTTAAGCTCCGCTGACAGCACCGCGCGACGCAGGAGACTCCGAGCTCAGGGCCGGCGTAGCAAAGGGGTGAAACTTCGCCCAACTTTGGGTTCTGGGGAGAACCTGTTGACGCCAGGAATGGCCCGGGGCTGCGATGGGTAGCAAATGATGAAACCAGTCTCTGGTCAGGGCCGTCGGGGGTGTTTGTGTGGAGAAGGGGGCTGGAGGGGGCTGCTGTTTGGGGAAGGGGCTGGTGGGCTTTGGGGCTACTGAAGAGAAACAGCCAGAACCTGGCTTGAGAGTGGTCCTGCAGACTTCCCCTAGGACAAAGTTTGGGTGTCTCTGATAGCTTTTTAGTGCAGAGAGCTGAAGGAGGCTTCAGGGTCCGCATAGAGGCGCCCCTGACCACACCTCCTTTCTCTGGCTTCTGCTTCCCCCTCCCCCACCTGGCCTTGGCTGGAGCAGACGATGGGCAAGAAAGGCAAAGGCAAGGGAAACAGGTTGCCGGTGAAGCCCCACTTTGTGCCCGGTGCTCTTTTGCTTTATACCAGGGCATCCCAGCTGCGGCGAGCATGTGGAGACGGGGGAAGGCAGGTTAAAAGGCTACTACTATTCCCGTAAGAGCTGGTGGCTACTGAGCCCTCCTCTTTCCTTCTTCCTTGGGTGGCGAATCGAAGCCAGGCATAGGCTTTGGTTGTGGATCACAGGTGGTCTCCATCTTCTTAAACTAACCTCCATCTCTTGTTCCTGTCCCCCCCCCCCCCCACCTCGCTTTCTAGGGCCTCTCTGAGCCTACTAATGTTCCCTTCCTACAGCTGCGACCAAGGGCCATGTGGGCGCCGACCAGAAAGCCCTTAGACAGAAGCAGCCTATAACCGACCAAACAAGGCGTGTGCAACCACAGCCTTGGCACCATGGAGGCCCCATATTCCATGACTGCACACTATGATGAGTTCCAGGAAGTCAAGTATGTAAGCCGGTGTGGCACCGGGGGCGCCCGAGGGACCTCGCTGCCTCCAGGCTTCCCGAGGGGCGCAGGGCGCAGCGCTAGCGGGACCCGGACCGGGCTGCCACGTTGGAATCGACGCGAGGTGTGCCTGCTCTCGGGGCTGGTGTTTGCCGCCGGCCTCTGCGCCATCCTGGCGGCCATGCTGGCGCTCAAGTACCTGGGCCCGGGAGCGGCAGGCGGTGGCGGAGCCTGTCCCGAGGGCTGCCCGGAGCGCAAGGCCTTCGCGCGCGCCGCCCGCTTCCTGTCTGCCAACCTGGACGCCAGCATCGACCCGTGCCAGGACTTCTACTCGTTCGCGTGCGGGGGCTGGTTGCGGCGCCACGCCATCCCCGACGACAAGCTCACCTACGGCACGATCGCGGCCATCGGCGAGCAGAACGAGGAGCGTCTGCGGCGCCTGCTGGCGAGACCCGCGGGAGGCCCCGGCGGCGCTGCGCAGCGCAAGGTGCGCGCCTTCTTCCGCTCGTGCCTCGACATGCGCGAGATCGAGAGGCTCGGGCCACGGCCCATGCTCGAGGTCATCGAAGACTGCGGCGGCTGGGACCTGGGCGGCGCGGCCGATCGCCCGGGGGCGGCTCGCTGGGACCTCAACCGACTGCTGTACAAGGCGCAAGGCGTGTACAGCGCGGCCGCGCTCTTCTCGCTCACAGTCAGCCTGGACGACAGGAACTCCTCGCGCTACGTCATCCGCGTGAGTGTGTCCCCCCAACCCCACCCCCACCGGCAAACCCGGCGCCCCTCCTGAGACCTGGGACCCTCGGCGCCGCGTGCCCCACGCTCGATCCCGCGCCCGAGATGCGGGTTCGGACCGCGAGGGGCGCGGGGAGGAGTGGAGCGCGGGCGGGCAGAGCGCGGGAGGAGGGCGCAAGTAATTTCCCTGGAGTAATTGCGGTGTTTAGCTGAGCCGCGGGAGCCGCAATTCCCAGCCCTCAGGCAGGCGGGGTTCGGGGAGTAGGGGACCGCGGGCTACCGCCCTGAAAGGCTGGGGGTGGCCAGGAATTCCAGAGGCACCAACTCCTAGTACAGCGCCCCATGGTGTCCCTACAGGTGGGGAAAGTAAAGGCTGTTGGGGAAGGAGTGAAGGGTGGGCTCTCCAAGGCGTCTGCAGGCTGGACTAACAGCAATGGGGTTTGGCTAGCTTCTCTGGATGGATGGAGGGGTTAGTTTTCATGCTCCGGGAGCTTGGGGCAATGTATCTATGTTTGGTTCATCTTCTCTTTTGTGACAGTTGGGTGGGGACGCTGGAAAACCGGCCATTCACTTCTGACCTGGAGTCCCTGTTTCCCTCCTCAGATTGACCAGGACGGGCTCACCCTGCCAGAGAGAACCCTGTACCTAGCTCAAGATGAGGAGAGTGAGAAGGTGCCTGGGCATGGCATGGGGTGGAGCTTCTGGAAAGGAAGGAGCTCCAGGAAGGGAGTTTCAGGGGTAGATGTCTCCCTAACTGAGGAGCTCCTGTCTTGGTGCAGATCCTGGCCGCATACAGGGTGTTCATGGAGCGTCTTCTCAGGCTACTGGGGGCGGATGCTGTGGAACAGAAGGCTCAAGAGATCCTTCAACTGGAACAGAGGCTGGCCAATGTGAGCAGGAGGGGCTAGGAGCTCCGGGGACTGGGACATGGGCAGGGAGCATAGATCAGGCCCGGGTCTATCTGGTCTCCACTCCAGATCTCTGTATCAGAATATGACGATCTCCGTCGGGATGTCAGCTCCGTGTACAACAAAGTGACCCTGGGGCAGCTGCAGAAGATCACCCCCCACGTGAGTGCTCCCAGACCTGGTGGATGGGTGCTGGGGGTGGGGTGGGGAGGACTGGGGAGGCAGGTCACCTTCTTTCTTCTTTAGGTATGTCTGAGGTCTTCCATGCCCCCCCCCCATGCCTTGTTTCCCCACAGTTGCAGTGGAAGTGGCTGCTGGACCAGATCTTCCAGGAGGACTTCTCTGAGGACGAGGAGGTGGTGCTGCTGGCCACAGACTACATGCAGCAGGTGTCTCAGCTCATCCGCTCCACACCCCGCAGGTGAGGCTCACACCCCCACCCCTGCACTCCTCCTGGCTCCTTCCTTGCCTCAGGGCCTCTCCTTCAGCAACCTAGTCCACTTGGTGACCTTGGTAAACCCTGTCTCCTCTGAAGCCACACTTCAAGAGGCAGGTGCGAGCCCTGGGATGGGAATCCACATCCTGGGGCCACATGCTGGTGCCCACCCCTCCCCTGTGGGAGCCTGGATAGACGGGGATTCCCTTGAGCTGCCCTCAACCTCCTGGGATGGTGAGACAGAAAGTTTGGATGTCACTAAGGGATATGTCGCTGAAGTCATACTGCACGTGGGTAGATCCTTGGGGGGAATCCTGCTAGTCCCTGTACATCCAGGGAAGGAAGAGAAGGCTATCTAGGCAACCATCTCTGAGTACCTGTGTCCCATGCAAAAGCTGGAAACTATGCTGGTCCGTCAGGGTCAGGCTGAAGGGCTCTTGTTATTAGTAAGATCATGTTCTGCTGTGTGGCTGGGGCTTGGGACATTTCAAAATTGATTTCTGCATATCTGAATTGACCTCTTTCCCCTTCTTAGTGGGCACGGTGGGTACTGGGTCCTATCCTAGCATGGGAGCACAGGTAGGTAGGACGTAACCTACCTGCATGTCTGTCTGGACAACCCCCTGCTTTACCTGGCCTCCAGGATCCTACACAACTACCTAGTGTGGCGTGTGGTGGTGGTTCTGAGTGAGCACCTGTCCCCACCATTCCGTGAGGCACTGCACGAGCTGGCCAGAGAGATGGAGGGCAGTGACAAACCCCAGGAGTTGGCCCGAGTCTGCCTGGGCCAGGCCAACCGCCACTTTGGCATGGCTCTTGGTGCCCTCTTTGTACATGAACACTTCTCAGCTGCCAGTAAAGCCAAGGTCAGGCTGCTCTGGGTCTAGGGTGGGGGTGCAGGCGGTGAGCTCGGTGTGGACAGTGGAAGACCCCATACCTCCCCTTGTGGCTCAGGGTGTAGGTTGGGCATTGGGCTTAGCTGTCCCTGAGGATCTAGGATGCTCCTCCCGGGCCTCTCCTCCCCTACGAAGCTTGCATGCAGTCAGCGGCAGGTGGCCTGTTCTGCCTTTCCCTGCCATCCATCTTAGCCGTGCTCAGGAGACATGGCCTTAGGACTGCATAGAACTGTGCTGGGATGGTTCCTTCTTCCAGGCTGGGAGCTTGCTCTCATGCCTCTGAGTGTAGGCCCTGCTTGCCATGTCTCTCCTTGGTGCTCAGCATGGTGCCCTGGACCGAGAAGCAGTAGTAGAAGATAGGAATCCCTTTGGTGCCAGGTGCTGGGGTCAGATCTAAAGCTTCCGAGGCTGACCCTTGATCCCCGGTGTCTGACCCTCAGGTACAGCAGCTGGTGGAAGATATCAAGTACATCTTGGGCCAGCGCCTGGAGGAGCTGGACTGGATGGACGCCCAGACCAAGGCAGCTGCTCGGGCCAAGGTGAGACAGGGTCTGAATCCCAGGGTTGGCTCCGCAAATATTGTTCAAGTGCCTACTGGGAATAAGAAGAAAGAGGCAAAGATACCTTTACGGAATTGACTGGTCTGTTCTGTCCTACCTGGATCGAAGACCCAGGCTAGTCCGAAGCTCTGTTTTTTGTTTTGTTTTGTTTTGCCTGTGAGAGGCTGTTTCCTGAGGCCCTGGGTCCCTTACCCTGTCTTTCACCTTCAGCTCCAGTACATGATGGTCATGGTTGGCTACCCAGACTTCCTGCTGAAACCTGAGGCTGTAGACAAAGAATATGAGGTAGGCAGGATTTCATTGCGGCCAGGCCCCAGGGAAGCCCGTCACCAGACTTGGAGGAGGAACCAATGGTTCCCCGGCTCTGGGCTGAGGACTGCCCATCTCCATGCAGTTTGAGGTTCATGAGAAGACCTACTTCAAGAACATCCTGAACAGCATCCGATTCAGTATCCAGTTGTCTGTCAAGAAGATTCGACAGGAAGTGGACAAATCCACGTGGGTGCCTGGCCCTGAGCTCGGGGTCAAGGAGGGCCGTGAGGGAAGCGAGGGCATGCTGGCATGCTGGGTACATGGGTCTGTGTAGAGCACAAGAGAGGAGAATAAGGTGATGGCCTAGCCCAGGGGAGGCCAGAAGATGCACTGTTAGAATCTAGCTGTGATAGCAGGACCACACTGAAGGAAGCTAGGTGTGAGGCTCCTCGGGGAAGGAGTGTGTACCCTCCAGGTGACTCTGGCCTCCTTACACAGGTGGCTGCTCCCGCCACAGGCTCTCAATGCCTACTATCTACCCAACAAGAACCAAATGGGTAAGGAGGTGTGTCCGGACCTGCCCGGGGTGGGCTGGAAGAGGACCTGTTCCCCACTAACCAGACCTTCCTTTTAGTTTTCCCAGCTGGCATCCTGCAGCCCACCCTGTATGACCCTGACTTCCCACAGTAAGTAAAAGGGTGCAGCTGGCCCCCCCAGCCCTGTCTGCAGGGGGCTGGGGTCGGGGAGTTACACACCCTGGGTTCCCATAGTCCCGTTTCATTTCATCTGTGGTAGTTAGAAGAAACTGTAGGTGACAACTTCCTGATTATACCCTTGCTCTAGATCACTTGCTGCAATAAAATAACCTGACCAGAGGCAACTTTGGGAGGAAAGGGTTTATTTGGCTTACACTTCTAGGTCACAGTCCATTATTGAGGGAAGTCAGGCAAGAACCCGTGGAGGAATGCTGCTTGCTCACCCTCTGGCTCAGTTTCAGCTTACTTTCTTATACACCCCAGGCCCACCGGCCTAGGGATGGTGCTGCCCACAGTGGACTGGGCCCTCCCCCATCAGTCATCAGTCAAGACAGTCTCAAAGACATGGCCACGGGCCAATCTGAGCTGGGCCATCCCCCGGTGAGACCAGCTCAGATGACTCTAGGCTGTGCCAAGCTTACAGCTAAAGCCAACTAGCATATCCCTTGCCCATTTTAGGCCCAGAAAGTGGAGGAGCATAGAGATGAGGAAGGAGGCCTGGTCCTCAAGTAAATTCCTCAGTTCCTTTCCTGCTTCTTTTAACTCGCAGCCTCCATCAACTTTGTAAGATGCTATTTCCCAAAACACAGCTGGACATGTGTCGCTGGTCCCTTTCACGGAGCCTGTGAGGAGGCTGAGGGACACATGCCCAGGACCTTGGAGATGCCTAGACCTCTGAGGCCTCGCTGGCCACCTGCCAGGAGCAATAGGGGCCTGGGCAGCAATGTGGGGCTCTCAGGGGGCAGGAGAAGGCTAGGGCCTAACCTGCTGCTGTGGTCCAGGTCTCTGAACTACGGGGGCATCGGCACCATCATTGGACATGAACTGACCCACGGCTATGATGACTGGGGTGAGAGGGGATTGGGGGAGGGGAGGACAGATACTGGGGGGGTCATAGGGGATGAGCCAGTGTTGGCTGGTGGGAGAGGAGGGACTTAGTGCCCAGCCTGGCCTTAGAGTGAGGCTCACCCTTGGCATACGGGCATACCCCTCTACTGCCCACAGGGGGCCAGTATGACCGCTCAGGAAACCTGCTACATTGGTGGACAGAGGCTTCCTACAGCCACTTTCTGCGCAAGGCCGAGTGCATTGTTCGCCTCTATGACAACTTCACGGTCTACAACCAGCGGGTGAGACCTTCCCGCCTCGTCTTTAGTGCCCTTTTAGCTGGCCACAGACTGGAAGCATGCATGCATGCATGCTCATGCACACATACATGTACCTGCACACATGCTCCGGATTCCCATGTGCATGAACAGCCACTTAGTTCACGAGGAAGACTCACAGGGTACATGAGTAGGGGTGAGGGGAGGAGGAGGCTTCTCCTGAATTCCCTGGGAAAGGGGGCGGGGCCGTAGCTCAGGGCAGCCGGAGCTGTGTGAGGCCAGCTGTGTGAGGCCAGCAGGGCCCGTGCAGCTTCTTTCTCTTCCTTTCCGGCGGCGGCAGGTGAACGGGAAGCACACACTCGGTGAGAACATCGCCGACATGGGAGGTCTCAAGCTGGCCTACTATGTGAGTCACCCAGCCTGCTCCTTGTCTCTGCTGGGGGACAGGCGGAAACTGATGAGAGCCCCAGACATGGTCCCTCTCTTCTCTTCCTGCTGATGCTGTGGCCTAGGCTGGGGTCCTCTGGGGGGCAGGGAACACACACCACCTTCACTGGGAGAACAGAGAGGACTACCTGGAGGGGGTGGCACTATCCTGGGATCAATGTACCAAAGCAGGAAGGTGGACAGGCAGGGAAGACAATGGAATGGGGGGGGGGGCGTCGTTATAGAACTGGGGCTGGTGGGGGAGGGGCTGGTCTTCTCCCGGGAGGATGGCTGGGTGGAGGACGGAGAAGGGGCGGTGTGCGGCACAGGTGCTCACGGCAGCTCCCTTCTCTCGGCGCCCCCAGGCCTATCAGAAGTGGGTCCGGGAGCATGGCCCAGAGCACCCGCTGCATCGGCTCAAGTACACACACAACCAGCTTTTCTTCATTGCCTTTGCCCAGGTGGGCTGGGAGGAGACCTGATGGCGGGGGGGGGGGGGTGGGGTGGGGGGGGTTGGGGGGGTTGGGCGGGGCTGGGCGGAGCTGGGCAGGGGCTGGGCAGGGGTTGGATGGAGACCTGATGGCAGGGGCTGGGCAGGGGCTGAGAGGGGACAGAGGTGGGGGTGGGGGGGCTGGGCAGGGGCTGGATGAAGACCTGATGGCAAGGGCTGGGCAGGGGCTGAGAGAGGACGGGGGGGGGGGAAGGGGGGGCTGGGCAGGGGCTGGATGGAGACCTGATGGCAAGGACTGGGCAGGGGCTGGGCAGGGGCTGGGCAGGAGCTGGGCAGGGCTGGGCAGGGCTGGGCAGGGGCTGGGCAGGGGCTGGGCAGGGGCTGAGCGGGGACGGGGGGGGGGGGCTGGGCGGGGCTGGGCGGGGCTGGGCAGGGGCTGGATGGAGACCTGATGGCAAGGACTGGTCAGGGGCTGGGCAGGAGCTGGGCAGGGGCGGGGCTGGGCAGAAGCTGGGCGGGGGCTGGGCAGGAACTGGGTAGGGCTGGGTAGGGGCTGGGCAGGGCTGGGCAGGGGCTGGGCAGGGGTTGGGCAGGGGCTGGGCAGGGCTGGGCAGGGCTGGGCAGGGGCTGGGCGGGAGCTGGGCAGGGGCTGGGCAGGGGCTGGGCGGGAGCTGGGCAGGGGCTGGGCAGGGGCTGGGCAGGGGCTGGGCAGGGGCTGGATGGAGACCTGATGGCAAGGACTGGTCAGGGGCTGGGCAGGAGCTGGGCAGGGGCGGGGCTGGGCAGGAGCTGGGCGGGGGCTGGGCAGGAACTGGGCAGGGCTGGGCAGGGGCTGGGCGGGAGCTGGGCAGGGCTGGGCGGGAGCTGGGCAGGGGCTGGGCAGGGCTGGGCGGGGGCTGGGCGGGGGCTGGGCAGGGTTTGGGCAGGGTTTGAGCAGGGCTGGGCAGGGCTGGGCAGGGCTGGGCAGGGGACCCAGTGTCCAGGCTCAGTCTCAGCCTTGCCCAGGCCTCAAATGACCGTTCTCAGGGTCCAGCCCTCTCCCGTCACCTGTCCTCTCAAGGGTGATGGCCCGTGGCTTCTGCTGGGGCCTAAGTGTGGGGAAGGGAGGAGGAAATAAGCAGTAGACGCCGCCGGGCTCCATTTCTCTCTCTCCTCCCCTGCCTGCTGGGGCCCCAGAACTGGTGCATCAAGCGAAGGTCGCAGTCCATCTACCTGCAGGTGCTGACAGACAAACACGCGCCCGAGCACTACCGGTACGCCCATCCGCCTTCCCGGCCGGTCTCCTTGTGTCTGCATGGGGGGCAGAGGGACAAGAAGGGACATGGGTCAACCCAGAAAAAGTGAGGGGTGGCTAGTGAAGCCCCCACTGCTGGGGTCTCTCCCCTACCCCAGGGTCCTGGGCAGCGTGTCCCAGTTTGAGGAGTTCGGCCGGGCCTTCCACTGTCCCAAGGACTCTCCCATGAATCCTGTCCACAAATGCTCTGTGTGGTGAGCCTGGCTGTCTGCTTGTCTACCTGCACGCCCCCACTGCCCTGCACGGATCACCTCCACCAGCTGCTGGGGCAGCATGAGCCCCATGCTGCTCCAGGTCTACATGCCTTCCAACCTTTAAGTGACTGTCTTCCCATCCCCTGCAGTCCTTTGCTTCAGCAAGGACCTGGAGTAGGGGTAAGGCTGGGTTCTGGGGGCACTCGAGGAGGAGACAGGAGGTCCCCACACCTGGCTCCAGGCAGCTGGACCCCAGCTGGGGCTGGACTGTACCGGTCCTGCTGATGTGTTCTTGCTGATAAGTCTGGTCAATAAAGCTGCTGTGCTATCTATCACCTTGGCCTCCAGACCGAGAGGAAGTGGAGGGTCCTCTGGGTGGGAAGTTCAAGCCACAGCACAGCTGGGACCCTGGAAAGACATTCTGACTCCCTCTGTTTCACCTCTCTACTAACTACTGCTTCCTCCCAGCTCCCCACAGCCAGGAGGGAGCTCCCTTCTAGGGCACCCCCAGTCCAGCCCTGTGGCCTGCTGACCCGCCTTTTACTTTTGGGCTGATACAGGGACTTCCTGGCAATGGAAAGCCAGTTTTTTTTTTTCCCCCAGTGTCCCAGCCAGGCCCCAATGTCAGCTTCTCATCTGGGAAGGTGACTGGGGCCCCAGGTTCCATGGACTTGAGATCAGCCTCCATAGCATCTGGCCTGCTGCAGCTTGGAGTGAGGGCTGCTGTGTGAGCTAAGTAGTTAGCTGAGGGGCTCAGGCACAGCCGGTGGTGGAAGGGATACAGAATGTACCGCCTGGGCTGGACACGGCTGCCCACTGGTGCCGCCCAGTCATGGGGAGCAGCGCCAGATGAGATGATCCTCACACTGGGCAGTCTGAGAGACCCGTGTCTGCAAGGAAGGAGGTGGCCCTCATCTCCATTTCACCACAGCATCCCGTCTCTTACCAGCCTAGCACACTGCTGGGGTGCTCAGAGAATGTCTGACCAGTGTTCCCAGCCTCGAGTGACATTTAAAAAGTCCCAGTTATCTGAGTTTGTTCTATAATAGTGTGGCCCTGAGGAGGGGGCAGGCTCTGAGGAGGAACCCCCAGAGTGGCCAGCTCTTCTTCCTAGTCCGTGGCGGTCACACAGGATTCCCAGGTGTTGGAGAAAGTCTGCAGAGGGTACACTGCTCAGGCTTGGGCACTGCTCAGGCTTGGGCACAGAGCCCAGCTCAGAACTGCTTGTCAGGGACATTTTCATGACACTCCTTGGAGGTGTGTCCCATGCAGGAGTAGCTTCTGGACTTTTTTTTATCCTGGGATGGGTACATGTATAGCACGGCCCTTGGGTAGCTTTGGTAGAAGGACACTCCTTGTGTTTTGACCTATGAGATATTTTGGGGTCCTGATGTCTGATATCCCTCATGTCCTAGACTCATCCCCCCCTTCTGGACCCAGCCTCCATGTCTCTACCAAGATTCCTCAGCTCTACCCAAGTCCAATCCCTTCTGCCTCTGGGGTGCAGCCACGGGAGGTCTCAGGGCTGGGGCCCAAGCTCCTCCAACTCCAACCGTGCCCTGAGGACATTAGTGAGGTGCTTGGAGAAGATATTCCTTTCCTGGGCTAGAGATTGCTCCTGAGCGGTAGCCCGAGGCCCAATGTCATTGTGTGTCACCCATTAGATCCCAGGTGTTGTTTCAGATAGACCCTTATAAACACCTTCATCACAACCCAAAGAGGTGGACCGAGCAACAGGTCACCTGCTGCCTTCTGGGTCTTGCGTTCAGGCATCCAGACTCTGTGTCTTCTCATCTGTGTTCTGTTAGGAAATGACAGCACAGACCATGGCTGTTCCCTGGCCAGCCAGGCCCCAAGCTGGAGTTGATTAGATCTCCTGAGGGGGAGGAGAGCGCATAAGCCCAGAACAACACTGACCTCCCCCCCTACCCCCCCATACATACACGCACACCCCCATACACCTTAGGTTCCATTCTGTTTGATGAGGAGACATCAGTGCAGCCGTGAAGAACCTTCTAGGCCATAATGACAGGAGTCTAGAAGCCCAGAATCTAGGTGATCGGACTGGCTCCATTGAGCTTGTCTTCACAGCAGGAAGACTCCAAATGACACGCTGGGATAACAAATGCAATCTTCCACTAAGCATTTAATAGCAAGGAAATAAAGGACTGGGGGACGTTCTAACTGCACCTCAGCTTCCAGGCATCCACCTATGCCCATGTACCCAGAGGTGCCCTACTTCCTCCCTGGCAATATTTTCTGAAATCAGCTTCCTGGGCCTTCTAGGCTGAATCTGATTCCACCACCCATCTTTGTGACTGGCCCTCAAGCCCAGGGGTTACTGCTGTGTGACCTTGGGGGAGATAGATACCTGCTCTGGGCTCCTAGCAGCATATGAGTGAGGAGTGCCCCTAAAGGACTGCCATATGTGATGGTGGGACCCACACATGGGCCATCCCTCTTCCCTCTCCACTGCTGCATCTCCATAGTGCCCACCTCCGCCTTGCCCCATCGTGGCTGCCAGGCATGGTCCATGAGTATGAGCTCACCTCGGATTCTCAAGGCCAGGGATGCTGGGTGTACTCAGCTTGTGTGTGTGGGGTATTCCTCTGAAGCTACTTAGAAAGATATCTGGAAGGGACATCCTGAAGGTGAGTGGCTCTATCTCCAGCTTGGTGACCCTGGAGTGATGTGACACCCTGAAGGGTCACTGTCTTGTGCCACTGAGGCCCAGGCTGCTCTAACATATTCAGTGGGGCCCAGATGTAGGTCTCTATATCCCTGTGGTTGACCTTTGGAGCAGATCCAAATGTCTAGCACCCTGGAGTGTGCTTCAGTGCCAGAGACCCCGAGTGCCATATTTTTTAAATGGCTTGAACCTTATTCCAAATGCATTGGAGGTGAGGGTCTTCTACATAAGATTTCCTCTGGGGTGGGCCCCTGGGGGTGTGGTCCGGCTCGTCTGCTCCCCACCCCTATGCTGAGCAGCACTCCATCTCTTCTGTACCTAGTGTACCACTCATACAAGACTGGGGACAGTCCCAGACCTGCAGAAGGGACAAGTTTGGGGGTGCTGAAGGGGTGTGCACAGAAAGGCTGTGTAGCTGGTGAGGTGTCTGCCTCTCTTTCTCTCCCTTCTGAGTCCCCACTTCCCCAAAGCTGGATTTTGACCCTTGCTTTTCCTTGCACCAACACCACATAAAGACTGTGTGTGGACAGATCCCTGGAAGTCTGCAGGCCCAGCCAAATATGGTGAAGTACCAGGCCAAAGAGAGGACCACCCAAACAAAAAGTGGATGACATTTTGTCCTGAATTTGTCCTCTGACCTCCACTTATATGCATGCATACCCTCTTACACATGTACCCCATGCATGAATGGGTGTGAACACACACACACACACACACACAAGGCAGAGAGAGAGAAAGACACCACAGGCACATACAGAGGCAGAGAGAAAGACACCACACACACACACATAGAGGCAGAGAGAAAAAGACACCACAGGCACATACAGAGGCAGAGAGAAAGACACACACACTCACGGATCTCAATTTCCTCCTTTTCCTGCTGTCTCCAGATTGTCTAGAAGCTGAGCACTCCCTGCCCTCCCCACTGTCCTTTGGAGCCACCCCGTGCCAGGGGAAGGGCAGAGCTGTGGCCAGACTTCAGAGCTTTCCTTCTATTCACCATAGCCTCTGTACCAATGAGAGATTTATTTGTACAGCTAAGAATTCCTTCTCTCCCACCCTTTGAAAGAGGAGAGTTCCTGTTTGAATTAGCAACTTCCCTTCCCATCCTTCCTTGGCAAAGGGTCACAGACACTTCTATTACCTCTAAACCCACCAGGGATATGAAGGGGCTTCTTGTGAAACCAGGACCCTATGGGCTTTGGAATCAGTAGCCTGCTGTCCGGGTTTAGGCCACTGAACAGCAATTGATCTGCAGGAGGCGGTCCTTGGGAGAATTCGTGGAGAAAAATCCATTCCTAATCATGCTATTTATAATTCCTTCATACGCTTCGAGAGGGTTTCAGGACAATGAGAAACTAAGCCCATCCTCCCCAGGGAGGTCCTTGCTTTATAAGCTCCCTTATTGTGTTTTGAAGTCCATGGATTTGGACAGCACGTAACTGACCGAGAGACCTTGGCAGCCTTGCAGAGGAGTGCAGATCTCCTCTGCTTCATCCGCCAGGCAGGCATTGGGCCTGGAGTGCCATTGGAACTGGAGACTGTGTCCCCCTTTCCTCTTGAGAGAAATGGCAGTCCTGACCCCACCTGGCCTTTCCCATAGTCCTCGTGACGAGCTGGAGCCACACTCTAGGTCCTTGTTCCCCGCTGCCCTGACACTGTAATTTCTCTATCTAAGGCAAGCCACAACCCCCTTCCCTCATAGGTGTTACACCACTCCCTGCCAAATAACCTCCTCCTTTTCCCGTTATTCATGTGACGTGAGTTGTGGTTCATTTGGAGCCCCTGGGGTCTCCTGAGGTGAGGACCCTCAGCTTTTGCTTACTTGCAATCTACCTTTGAGGTATCTCCCTGTACACTCTATTTGTTAAAGTCCCTACACTCCATTATCTATTGCGCATCATAGCTGAGTGTTGGTGGTATAACGGTGAACATAGCTGTTTTTCATTGTGCCTCACTTTACCACATATTACCAGCTCAAGTCACATTCCTACCAGTGTGTTCATCACAAATAAATCCACTTGTTGGGTCACAGAGGGTACTCTCCCTCCCTGCCCTTCCTACCACAGTAATCAGTGTAGGGTTCAAGGTGCCTGAAGTGATGCATGGGGCATCGGGTTCAGTCGCAAGCCGGCCAGAGTCCAGCATGAGCTCATCTGGTGGACCGCAAAGTAGGCGCCTGGCTTCCACGACCTCAGCTGCTGCCTGGATGCGGGAGCCTCTGGCAGCCGCTCACAGCTGATTCATTGGGCCGGCAGGCAGCTCAAATCCCCAAGCTGCTGTCACATGGAGCTGTAAAGGCGCATCTCTCCTTGTCTATACTTTGCATAAATAAGGAAAAAATTCTCCCATCTTCCCTTGGGACCAAACAGTCGCAGGGGCTGCTGTCAGGGGTTTGTGAGATGATGTCTGAAGGTAGATCCTTGGGGAGCATTTTCCTTTCACCTGAGGAGCCCTGGCCATGGTAAAGAGATCTGAGATGCCATGCTAGCCCATGGTGAGAACCTGTAAATCTGATGTAAAAAGGGCCAGAATACTACATCAGGATTTGGTGGCCCCTTTGTTAAGGTTAGTGGGGAGGGTCTCCCTGTTGGGGCAGGAGAAGGCAATTTCTTCCTTAAAGGGCAGTATCAGGCTCCTCCTCCTCCTTTTGGTTCCCTGGCATCGTGCCAAATGCTTGCAAGCTGACATCCCCAGTGGACAAGGTTACATCAAGGAGAACTCCTAGCTACTTACAGGTGCCGCAGGCTGGTGTGTGTGCTGCTGGTAAACATGGAAGCTTGGAACAGCAGAAATAAGTAGGCCCTGGGGCCACCGTTGATCAGGGGTGTGACTGGAAACCCCACACGGCTTCTGTAGGCCTCTGAAAGGTCAGAGGCTGGATCGCGAGGAGGCTTCCTCAAGGGGCCATAGCTTGTCATGCACCTGTTTCTAGGACCGGTATCAGATGCTACTTCAGCATCAAGGGCAAGAGGAGGGCACACCTGGCACCTGCCTGAATCCTCCCAAGTGGCTAAGGCAGCTGTGCCCATTTCTTTCCTTTGTGGCACTTTGTATGCCAGCTGTCAGTGCTTGGAAGGGGTCTGTGAGCAGGGGCAGGTAGTGAGAGTCTGTGGTGCCCCCTGGCCCTGGCTGGAGCTGATCTGTGCTCGGGCAAGGTGACCACCATCATGAGGAGGAGTTATCCTGCTCAGTATCCTGCGCATCTGGCCCTCGGGGATGTGGCTAGAGGGTACCAGGCCTCCTGAGTGCCTACTATGGGCTCCTGAGTGCCTACTATGTGCTACAGTATCTTCAGGCATGCTTCTGTCATATGCTTTGGCACAGCCCTGTACAGTGGACAACCCGTGGCAGGAATAGTCACTCTTCATAAATAATGTCAACCTTCAGTGCTGGGGACGCAGCTCAGACAGTGAAATGTTGGCCTAGCATACATAAGGTACTAACTAGGTTTGATCCCAGTACTGCATAAACCCAGCATGGTGCTATATGCCTTGTGGTTCAGGAGTTCAAGGCCAGCCTGGACTGTGAGACTCTGTCTAAAAACAACTAAACCAAGCCAAACCAACAAAAACTGTGGCCAGGAAGACGGCTTAGTCAACAAAGTGCTTGCTTTTCAAGCCCTTTGAATTTGCTTCCCGAAACCCGTGTAAAGGTCAGGCACATTGGTGGACATGTGGAATGGTGGGCACGTGCAATGCCAGCTCTGGGGAGGTGGAGCCAGGAGGATCCCTGAGGGTCACTGACTGGCCAGTCTAGTCTATTCAGTGAGCGACAGATTCAGTAAGAGACTCCGTCTCCAAAACAAATAAACAAACAACAACAAAAAACCCAAGGTGACTGGCTCCTGAGAATATCTAAAATGCTTCTCTGGTCTCTATTTGCACATGCACACACATGCATCTGCATACACAAGTGTACCACAGGAACACACACACACACACACACACACACACACACACACACACACACTCCGAGCTCCGTACTGGCAGCTTCACCTCTCACCTGGGCACCCACCTACTAGAAGTCACAGGGGTCCCAGAGGGCAACCAGAGGGTTTGCCACAAGTCTCTTCCCAGCCCATTCACTCACTTTCTGTGGATTCAGTGTTTTCAAGTTTAGTGTGGCTACCTAAGTGGATTTACGGATTATATCATCCAGCTTTAACCAAACTAATCCTCCAGGGTAGCCAGTGACTCACAAGATCCCTGCCAAGAAACCGCAGACAATCCCGCGGAGCCAGAGAGAGAAGTGGCTGGCTGATGAGTCCTCATCACTACCGTGTCATGGATGTGGGAGGAGGGCAGGACAACAGACGTTGTAAAGCTGTTTGAGGGCCCGTACAATGCTTGGCAGACCAAGGTGCTTGCTTGCCAAACCCTTGACGACCTGAGTTCAATCCCTGAGACCCACATGGCAGAAGAAGAGAAATGATAGCTAAAAGTTGTCCTCTGACCCTCTGACCTACACACACACACACACACACACACACACACACACACACAGAGAGAGACAGAGAGAGAGAGAGAGAGAGAGAGAGAGAGAGAGAGACACACACGGATGTAAAATAACTGTTTTTAAAGTCCTGTTTGAAACACTCCCTCCCATCCTTCCGAGTACAGCCTCAGCCCCGGATGCCTTGTGCCTTGAGATATTCATCAATGACAGGATAAAATCCTCATGGTTCACCAGACATGTTTAAAAACAGCCTTCACAACATGAAGACAAACCCCTGCAATTTTTTTTCCCTTCGATGTTTAAAGCTATGTGCTTCTCAGCCCAGCACTTTCTATATTTCCCTAAGCAATGATAAATATTTGGAAAGCTCTTGTAAAGTTTCTTACATAACAGCGTAAGACAAAAGAAAAAACACCTAACACCAGGCAAACACTTTTTCTTTCTGCTGCAGTAAAAATGGCAGAAACAATGAACAGTAAATGATCTGTCGACAAACCGAGAGGCATATCTTTGTCAGCAAATACTCCTGAAAGATGTGGGGGAAACATTGCTGTTGATTGGGAGAAACGAGTATTAGAGAAAATTACCCAGTGTGGGAGGTTTTCTCTACAGTTGACTGAAAGTACAGATGTTTCCAACACATCTCAGCTTAAGGTGTCTTCTGGATTCTCTTCCAATAATGAAACACACAAACCACTTTTTTTTTCTTTTTTTCTTTTGGTGTGTGAGCCACTAAAGGCAAGCTACAGCAGAAAAGATATACTGCCCACAGTAAATGCCTTGTTGAATAAAAGCAATGGCCTATGGGGAGTACAGTGGAAGTTACAATGTTGGAGGAGCCGCTTGGAAAGGATGTTTGAAAAGGATTCTGGGTACAGTCAGGGTTCAATGCCTTCAACTCACCCACCCTCTTCCAGGCATGGTCAAACCAGCACCATGAGCAGAAGCCTGTGCACACACCAGACGAAGGAGGCGTGGGGTAAGCTTATAGAAACAAGGTTGTCGCTTAGAGCGGAATGGTTGTGACGCTTGATAATGAGCTTGGGTGTGGTCTCGAAAGCTTCCCAGGCCAGAGAGAATGAGTCAGGGATAATTGTGGCAAAGTCCTAGAAGGAGATGTCCCGAGTCTACCCCACTCCTCTGCTGACGCAGTCTCACTATGCTGCCCCAGCTAATCTGGAACTCCTGAGCTCAAGAAATCCTCCTGCCTCAGCCTCCCCAGTAGCTGGAGCCATCTGGATCCTTTCCTCCTCTTCCTCCTACTTTTCCTCCTTCCTCTCCTCTTCCTTCTCCTTCTCCTCTTTTTCCTCCATTTTTTGGAGACAGTATCTCACTATACAGACTGCCTTATATAGCTCAAGCTGGTCTTGAACCTCAGGCTATCCTCCTGCCTCAGCCTCCAAAGTGCTAGAAATTACAAGGCTGCACCACCACGCCTGGTTCCTCTTCAAGGTGTATGTGCTGACATTTATTAAGGAGATGAGAGCTGCCTGTTTAGACACTCGAACTTTCCTCCCCTGTTCATGCTCTTTTAGTAAGGATGTCCTTTTAATAAAAAAGTAATAGGGGCACTGTCTTTGAATCTTTGAATAATGGTTTGTGGTGGGGAAAGAGAACTTGACAACAGATTTGGAAAGGATTTTCTTTGCACGGGCATGGATACCTGAGAGAGCATCCGTTGAGGCCAGAAGAGTGTCACATGACCTCCTCTAGTACGCTCTGCATTATCCCTTAGAGTCAGTCTGGTTCTGAACCTGGAACTCACAGCTACCAAGCCCTGGAGAATCTCTTGGCTTTGTTCTCCCTGGTGCTGGGGTTATAGGAGCATGTGAGGCCATATCTGGCTTTTTTGTGGGTACTTGGATCTGAACCCTGGTTCTCATGTTGAGCAGCAAATGCTCTTACTACTCACTAGTCACTAGACCAGTTCCTGACAAGGTTTTTCACTGAGGCTTGATCCTGTAGCCAAAGATGTATTTTTTGAAATTAAATTATTGCCAGGCAGTGGTAGTGCTCACCTCTAATCCTGGTACTCTGGAGGAAGAGGCAAGCGGATCTCTGTGAGTTTGAGTCTGGCCTGGTCTACAGAGCGAGTTCTAGGACAGCCAGGGATACACAGAGAAACCCTGTCTTGGAAGAAAAAATAAATAAAAAAAAATAAAGGAAGGAAAGAAGAAATTAAATTATTTATTCATTGTGTATGTGTGTGTATGTACATGCCCATGCATGCCATGATTTCTTGTGGAGATCGGAAGACAATGTTGCAGAGTTGGATCGCTCCTTTTACCAGTGGATTCTGAAGATCAAGCTTATTTTGTGGGGCAGTCAACAGTCAGTCAGCAGCTTTACCCGCTGAGCCTTCTCATTGGTCCCCCAGCAACGTGTGTGACTAACAAAGCCCTCATACACACACCTTGAAGCTTGGAAGTAGAAACTAATCTACTCTGCTTTTTAAAAATTTGGGTATAATCTCCACACACCATAAAATTTGCCCCTTTAAAGCATACAATGGAGCAGTTTTCAGAACATTCACAAAGTTGAACATCTATTAACCAGCATCTAATTCCAGGATAAGCTGTTTTTAAAACTGCAAGTTTTAAAATGAGGAGGTCCTTGGGTTTTGAACAAATTTATAAAACATAAACGTGTAATGCCAGTCCATTGTGTTGAAAGAGCAAGTGACTGACATCCGAGAAGACAGAAATATATCAGCTGGAGCTAGACAAAAGCCTTGCATAATTGGTGGACGGAATTTAAAAACCACTATGATGATTCTGGAGGCTCTGCTAACAACGCCTTCTCAGCCCCCATATTTTCACGACAGACACTAAAATCCGGAATTGAAACAAACTACTCTGAGAGCCGGGCCTTCAAATTGATGTTTCACAGTGTTAAATCAGGATTTTAGCAAACAAGGAAACATATTCAATTCTCCTAATATGCCAGTGAGAGCAAAGTGTGTTTTTGTACCTTCATAAATGTACAAATAAATTTGTAATGCTGCAAAATTTACTGGGAAGCACAGTTGATTCCACCTCTAGGTAATTCTCTGCAATGTCTGCACTGGGCAGGTTAGATAGGTACCAAGCATGACTGCACTGGGTGGTGTTCCACAAAGTTCCCAGTGCAGGTCAGAGATGATTAGGGTCTGCACCCTCCCCTCTAGCTGACCAACTCCTACCTCTACACACACACACACACACACACACACACACACACACACACACACACACGCCCCTGAAAAAACAGAAAAGAAAGAAAGGCAAAAGAAAAGATTGCATGTCTCTTGAAACAACCAAAGTTCCACATCCCGAGTCAGGACTGGTCTGAATCCTACTCAAAGGCTGGTGACCACAGGACTAAAACCTCCCAGCTCTTCCCCCTTGACACCTCTTCACTGGCCCAGTGTTACATCCTTCATCCCAAGCACTCTTCTGACCCTGCCATTCTAAAGTTCCCTGATGGCCGCTGCCTGGGTTCTTTGCGCTGCTGTTCTGTGATGCTCAGGCCTTTATTTGGTTCAGGATTCTTACTCAACTGGCTGTCTCCCCCTGGCCTGATCTCCACCATTACCCACCCCTCCCAACCTGAACCCTGTGCTCCAGGCACTCCGGGCTTTCCTTCTGCAAAGAACCTACTAGAATGCCGGGAGTGTGGCTCACACTGAAAATCCCAGCATTGGGGAGACTGCAGCAAAGGATTGCCATAAATTTGAGGCCAGCTTGGGCTGCAGAGTCTCAGAAAGAACAGGAGGAAGAGGAGCAGGAGGAGCAGGAGGAGATGGGGGAGGATAGGGATATGGCTCAGTGGTAGAGCACGTTCCTAGCAGGCACTAGGCTCTTGTTTTGTTTTGAGCTGAGGGGGAGGGGGAACCCTGAAACAAAAAAAAAAAACGATTATTGGCATTCCATTGCATAACACTTTATTATTGGCTTGCCTCTCCCAGGAGAATGAAGACCTTGGAAGGTAGGGGATTTCCTCAGTTCAGAAATTTAGGTGCAGCCTGATATGACCTAAGAATGGGGTAGGGTGCAGATCCTTGGATTTCCTGGCTGGGTAATAGACATGGGAGGGCTGAGTGGCTCCAGAATCTTCTGTGTATTGGTATGGTTGGGCTCATGGAGGGTTCTGAGTGTGGAGTTGGCCCAGTGAGGGTGGGAAAGGATTATACCAAAGGTGGGCTGGGGATCCCAGCGCAACAGCCTTTTTGCCGGCAGAATGGGTTTGGGAATGGTGGAAACCAGCCTCTTCCTGCTTCTTGTGCCCTAGTCCTGGATACCTCAGCGTTTGGTGGGAGCACCAATGGATGGGTGCATGTTTGGTCCTCCACAAATTATTGTTGGAGTCCTCTTCTCTGCTAGCAGCTGGTGGCTGAGGTCAGAAAGGAGAGTCCAGACTGCCCCAGGAGAATCAGGACCACGTTGTCATGGTACCTCCGGAAGGAGGAGCTCTGCAGGGTCTGAGGCTGGCTGCTAGTACAGAGGTGACTGTCCCCTTGTGAATGCCTGGGTAGGTACCCTGGAAGCGGCCACTCTGGACCGGGATAGGGGTTAAGGCCACTAGCAGAGGGTCCTAGGCCCATAGCTAGAACGCAGGGAGCACTGGGTAAGGACGCAGCTGTGGGAGGGGACCATGAGAAGTTAGTGGGAGGTCAGGGTAAGGGAAGCACCAGGGGAGGGCCTGGGACCTGATGGGTGGAGCCTGGAGGAACTGGAGTTTAAGACTCTGCAGCAGCCCCCAGTAGCAGCAGCAGCAATGGTGCAGCGAGCAGCGTCAGGGCTAGCGGGGTGGTGGCGGGGCCTAGGCTACCGGCGCTGTCCCGGACAGGGTTGGTGGTCGGGCGGGCGGTGGTGGTCTGGCTGGTGGTGGTCGGGCGGGTGGTGGAGGTCTGGCTCGGGGCGGTTGCACTGCTTTCATCTTCAGGGGGCGCCAGGCCGCAGTCGGTGTAGGGCTCCAGGCAGCCTGCAAAGGCCATGAGGTGCGCGATGTAGTTCTGCTCCTGCACTCCGTGCACCAGGTGTGCCTGCGGGCCACGCGCGAATATCGCCACGTCCTCCCCGCCGTGGGTCTCCGACTTCACCGGCACAGCCGCCTGCTGCTGGTACGAGGGGTTATCTGGAGGGACAAGACGTTTAGCGACAGGATCTCTGACGGAGTCCCCCCTGCCTGACCCTCAGGCAAGCCACACCAGGGCACTCACGGCTTTCAGCAGTGGTGACATTGGGTCTTTCGCCTGTACCGACATAGCCCGGGCCATTGCCATACAGGATGGAGGTATAGGACTTGCCATCCAGAGCTTTGAGCGGGGCCAGCCCTGCACAGAAGAAGAGAAACACCTAGTCCTCCCAAGGACGGAAGTTTAGACTCTCCCCTACCCTTTGTCTGGCCAGTAGTTCAGTCGTTGCTAGATTCCCACAAGGCAGGTGCCCTTTTCTGCTCATTTAACAGATAGGGAAACTGAGGCTCAGAGAAAGTTCTGTGCCTAACTGATGCAAAGGAAGCCGCCACTGTCCCCGGCCTACCGAAGATGGAGGTCCCCCGAAGTGTGTAGCCACCAAAGGAGAAGACATGGGAGTGGTCAGCAGTGACTATGGTCAGCGTGTCTTTCTCACTAGTGAGCTGGCTGGCCTTCTCGATGGCTGTGTCGAACATGACCGCCTCAGTCAGCGCCAGATAAGCTGTGCCCAGATGGTGACCACGGTCGATCCGGCCCCCTGCAGGAAGCCAGTGAGCTTAAGCTTGAGCCTGTCCCTGTCCATTGTCCCCTCTTTCCATGGGGTCCTGGAGACTCACCCTCCACAAAGAGGTAGAAGCCTTTGGGATTCCTGCTTAGCACTCTCAGGGCGGCCTCTGTCATGTCCTTCAGAGACGGATCCATCAAGGGGTCTCGTTGTGTCTCGAATTTTGTGTCTACAGGTTCAAAGAGGCCTAAGGGACAAAAGTGATAAATGATTCACCACCAAAAAGTGACCACCAAGCTTGGTAGTGGGGTCACGGTACACATAAACACGATGTTAAAAGGGTACCCATGCAGGGAGTGTGGGACCATTACCCATGAGGTATGTCACTGATGGATCCAGGGACTTCTGAATGAGTTCTTCACGGTTCCAAACATACTGGGATCCCTAGAGGGACGTAAACAATTGGTAAGGCCCACAGCCCTTCCCTGGTCCCCGCTGTGCCCTTATTGCTGACACCCCGTCACCTGGTGCTTCGACAGCCACTCCTCCACCAGGTTCCGGCCGTCCAGCCTGGTGCCGGTCTGGTTAACATCATTTGGATACTCAGGGTCTGGGGTTCCTGCAGGAAACATGTATTTTCGGCCCCCACCAAGGATCACCTATGGTCAGAAAGAATCAAAGAAAGCAGACTTTGGGGTCTCTGCCTCCTTTCCAACCAGTCTAGGGGAACTACTGAGCCCTCAGAAACCCTGGAGGATCCAGGGAGCTCAGTCTGCATGTTGTCTGGGACCATCCCCTCCTCGAACCTCTTCCCTTTATTCCTCACATTAATGTCCATGTTGGAGATGAGTTGTGTTGCAATGTCCTTGCAGCCCTCCTGTAGAGCCGAGGTGGGCATGTCAGCATCCCCATACCAGTTCCGGTTCACAGTGTGAACATAGGTGCCTGCTGGAGAGGCATGCTGCACCCTGGTGGTCGTCACCACTCCTACAGATTTCCCTGAAGACAGCGAAGATCAGGGTGAGACATCCAGCACCCTAGGCCTGTCCCTAGCCCTGAGCCTGGCTCCAACCCACCTGCTTGTTTGGCACGATACATCACTGAGACGACCTCGTTGCCAAATGTGGTGTTGCACTGGTCAAATCGGGCAGCTGCGCTCACACCGATGGTCTTGTAGTTGGTCTTGACCCCACACAGGTAGGCTGTGGCTGTGCTTGCACTGTCTGGGACCTGTCTGTCCACACTGTATGTCTGGGGACAGAGATACTCTCAGCTGGGCTCAAAGCAGACATTTATTTCTTCACCCAAGCCTGGGACCTGCTCATTATTCCAGACCCCTAACTGGGCTCTCAATCTCCAGGGTCCTGTCTGTCACCCTTTCCCTGGGTCCTTGTCAGCCCCTTCCCCACATCCCAGATATGTGTCCCAGTGCTCACCTTGGACAGAGCCATGTATGGGAAGCGGTCCATGGCTAGGGGTGTCTCAGGTCCTAGATGACCTTCCAACTGTCCCTTTAGGATCCTGGTGGCTGTCACTGTGGGCACCCCCATTCCTGAAGGAGCAGAACCTGGTCAAGACTGAACCCTCAGGCCTGCCTGGACCCACTGCTGGCCTTAGGTTCCTGTAGTGCAAGGGCCCCAGGGTGGCCAGGCCTTAAACGCTCACCATCACCCAAGAAGATGATGAGGTTCTTGGCTGACGTCTGAATGGGCTGCAGCTTCTTGGCAACATCCAGGGCCTCGGCTGCCTTTTGGTTCCAGAAGGCTGGGTTCTCCTCTTCCACTGGCCAAGAGAATAGCAGAGGAAGGGTCAGAATGGAGGCCCAGGTGTGCGAAAGGAGCAAGCATCGGAAGGAGCCTCATTACCTGGGATGACGCTAAGTGACAGCTGTGGCCTGAGGCCCAGCAGCAGCAGCACTACCCAGGCTCCCTGCATGGCTGGGGCTGGGGGTGGGACTGCAGAGAAGAAGAGCTGGGACACCAGGGTACCATCTAAGGCACACTCCGCCTGGACTTAAATAGGGGAAGACTTTGTTCCTAGACAAACAATCTCACGTTCCTCCCTTGGCTCCAGGTGGCCACGCTGGCTCCACCTCTGCCCTGTGAACTGAACTGAACGAATCCCTGCCCCTACTGGAGGAAATGGCAGAGTGTGTCTGACCCGCTTGGGCCGGGGTCCTGACAGAGTAAGTGCCTATGTGTTCTCCCCAGGCAGGGTGGGGGGCTGTGCAGCTGCCCTCTGGGCAAGGAGCCTGTGCCCCATGCTGCCAGGGTGCTCACCCATCGTTGCCCACACTGTCCTGTACAGACACATCACTCTGCTCCCGAGTCAGGGGGACTAGCTTTGTTCTAGGTGCTGAAGGTAGGTTGGTCTGGAAGGACACAGCTTGGATGAGGGAGGGGCTTTTATTTGGCCTCCTGATGCCAGCAGCCACACTGACAAAGAAAACAAGCCTACGGAATGCCCTGAGTGCCCTGCTGTCCACTTGGCCTCTTGTTAAGCTTGACTTGGGCAAATCCTTGGGATTTTTCTCCTTGTTGCTTGTTTGACACAGGGCCGCAGACAGAGAAAGGAGCGTCACTCACAGTGGCCACAGTCAGGAGCAACCGTGCACTATAGCTTGGATATGGCTGGAGCCTGTGCCCTGACTGGTGCATATGTTGCATGCTTGGTCCCTAATGTGGTGACGATGCCCGGAGGTGATGGAGCATCTAAGGGGTGGAAGGGAGAGGTGACTAGGCCATTCGAGGCTATGTTCATGGGAGGGGTTGTTGTATTTCTCATGAGCTCCTACATAGTTCCTACTAGAGGTGGTTATAATAAAAGGCTCACTGGCCTCTCCTTCATTTCTGGCTCCCTTGGGATCTTTCTCTCTGTCCCCTGTGACCACATCATGATGCTATTCATCATGTGATGTAGTAAAGGGACCCTTATGAGATTTGAGCACACACGACAGCCAGGGCATTGGACTTCCAAACCTACTTAAAGAAGCCCCTTCTTTATTCACTCCCCACGGTCAGACGCTTTGCTACTGCAATGGAAAATGGAACGCGCACCAAGTGTCCTTGGGTGGATGGGTGGATAAACGGACGTGAAGTGGTCCATATAAGTAACCAAATACCATTAGCCTGAAAAGAAAAGACGGTCTTCCATGTGTGATTACAGAACTCAGGGGTTGGAGGCAGGAGGATCTGGGTTCAAGGAAGCTATGGCTACACATGAGCTAAAAGCCAATATGATGAGCACTTTTAATCCCAGAACTTGGGAGGCAGAGGCAGCAGGATCTCTGTGAGTTTGAGACCAGCCTAGTCTACAGAGTGAGTTTCAGGTCAGCCAGGGCTATGTAATGAGACTTTGTCTCAAAAATTATAAATAAATAAATATAAAAATAAAGATTTAAAAAGTCAACATGAGATGAAAGAGAGAAAATGGGGTTGGGGCTGCAGCTCAGTAGCAGAGTGCTTGCCTAGCACACATAAGGGCCTGGGTTCAAGCCCACAGGCAAAACCACCCCCACCCCCACCCCCACCATCACTACCACCACCATTATCACCCCCCCCACCACCACCCCCACCACCACCATCACCACCACCACCACCACCACTACCACCACCATCAGACCAAACTCAAACAAACCAAAATTAGAACCAAGGGAATCCTGACTCACACTGCAGTGTGGATGAACCTCAAGGAAACTGTGCTAAGTGAAATCAGCCCAGCACAAAGGTACAACACTGTCTCATCCTTCTTGGGTACCACCAAGAGACATAAAATTTTTCTACATACAGAAAAATGATGGAGAGATGGCTCAGAGGATACAAGCACATTCTGTTCCTGTACAAGATCCAAGTTCAGTTCTCATACCACGTCAAAATGTTCATAGCCACCTGCAACTCTAGCCCTAAGGGATCTGATGGCTTCCTTGGATGCCTGCATTGCCCACATACACATACGAATTCTCACACACACTTACATGTAATTCAAAAGAAAATAAGGGGACATGAAAATGACTGGTTGTTTAAAAGTACTTGTTGCTCTTCCAGTGGACCCAGATTTGATTCCTATCACCCACATGGTAGCTCACAAAGGTCTGTTGCTCCATCCAGTTCCAGGGCAGTTCTATGCCCTCTTCTGGCCTTTGAAGCCCCCAACACACACACACACACACACACACACACACACACACACACACACACCCCTAAACACCCATACACATAAAATAAAAATGGGTAGGGGTGTGAGAAAATCTTAAAAAAAAAAAAAAGAAATATAAAACAACTTCCATTTAGTGAAGTCCATGAAAACAAAACAGAGAAAGCAAAGAAGAGTAATGCACAGCCAGGGTCTGGGGGGAGGAGAGATGGGGAGCTCTTGTCCAGTGGGTTCAGTGTCTCAGCTCTTCAAGACTCCTCTTCGCAGGGAGTCCTTACCACTGCACACCTCCCTGCCTCCTGCCAACGCTCCAGCCACTCCCTCTGCTTCCTGTGCTGGCATGGATTTTTTCAAGTTTATCAATAAATGGTTTTATGGCCACACAATAATTACACATATTAATGGGTACAATGATAATTCAAGCTATGATACAATATTGAATGAGGAAATCAGAATAATTAGAGTTTTCATCTCCTTAAATATTTCTTTGTGCTGGGAGAGGAAAATTCTTGACTAAAGTTCAGGGGTGATTGGCTACTAGAGGAACTCTTAATCAATTCATTAAAAATAAAAAACAAAGTCGTAGGTTAAAGGTTCATGCCTCTGCAATGAGTGTTCAGTCAGAAGAAATGTTTAGCCATGACACACCATTTTTCTTTAAAATTGTAAGCGTCCTCCTCCTCTCATTCTTTTTCCATTATCGTCATCATCATCATCATCATCATCATCATCATCACCATTACCATCACCATCAGCAGCAGCAGCAGCAGCACCATCAACATCATCACCATCATCACCACCATCACCATCATCACCACCGCCATCATCTTGTGTGTGCTCTTGCCGCATGAGGGTCAGAGGACACCTCTGTGGAGTTTGTTTTCTCCTCTTACCTCTATATAGGTTTCAGGTATTGAACTCAGGTCGCCAAGCTTGTGTGGCAAGCACCCTTACCTGCCGAGTCGTCTTGCTGGCCTCTATTCCTTTTTGAAATTGTAATGTTGGCGTAATTGTAGATTCGTATTTATAGTTGTAAGCAATCAGATGAGCTGACCACCAGGGGATGGGGACTTAGCAATACACTCCTCCGACACTGTTCTCATGTCCCTAGTATGACATATGTGAATTTGTGTGGGGATGTGAGATTTTGCTCAGGTTTCCCAATCCCTTCCGTTATTTTAAAATGTTTATTTTCATTTTTAGTTATGTGTGTATGTGTGTAAGTATGTGCATGTGAGTACAGGGGCCTGCACAGACCAGAGGAGAATGCGGGATCCCTCTGAGTGTTACACGTGTCGTGAGTCACCTGAGCTGGGTGCTGGGAATCCAGCTTGGGTTTTCTGCCAGAGTGGTATATGCTCTCAACCAGCGAGCTACCTCTCCAGCCCTCCTCCCTCCTTCCTTTCTCCATCTCTTTATTTCACATCTCTCGACGTAGCCCGGACTCCTGAATCTTGTGATCTTGCTTCAGCCTCCTGAGTGCTAGGGTTAGAGGTGTGTACCAGCTCCTGCTCAGCTTTTTCACCTGAGCGGGTTCATGTCACTACCGTGGCCAAGTTCCCTCACGTCTCTAAACCCACTAGACCCCTCTGCAGCCCTTCACTGGCTTCCCTACCCTCTTCCTTTGTCCCCAAACCTTAATCCAGTAATTTCAAAATGTTGCCATTTCTAAGAAATTGTGCCAATGGAATAAAATCCTTTGTCATCTTTTGAATTAGGATTTCTCACTCGGTGGAATTCTTTGGAGATTTGCTCAAGCATGTACTGGTACCCCCACTCCTCTGTGTGGCTGAGCAGTACGACACAAGATGGATGGGTCATCTTGTCACTTTCAGGTTGAAAATATATCTGGTCTTTTCAGCCTTTCTGGGCGACTAGAGGTAATTGGGTCCACAACGGTGCCATCATCTATGTATGCCTTACTGAACACCTTTATCATGAGTGTAGAAATTGAGCTCCCTGGTCTCTGTAGATTTCACCAGGAAACTTGCTTCCTTATAGCTTGACTACCGTCACAGTGTTGGCCCAGGATAGAAAAGCTTCTATGCAACACAAACCACACAAACCATGACAAACGCACACTGATTGAGGGTGTTGATGGGATGGAATGCCTCTGTAAATGTCTGAATGGCCCATCAAGGGATGGATGAGTTTTAGTAAAACACACCCTCTGAGCTTTATTATATTCCCAGGAGTATGTTTGACTCGGGCAGGCGTCAATTATAAACCACTGCAACAGACTGGGAATAGAAAACTACAGCAACATTTTCTCACAGTTTGTACCATTTTTGTCTATTCTATGAGTAATAGAATCTAAAACTTTTACTAGCATTTATTTATTTAGTATTTCTTTATTTTTGGCTTACCGAGACCAGTTCTTATATCTCTGGCTGGCCTTGTAGTATCTATATAGCCCAGGTAGGCCTCTAACTATTAACAGTCATCTGCCTCAACCCTATGAGTGCTGAGATTACAAGCACCTACTATCACCGGGCGGTGGTGGCGCACGCCTTTAATCCCAGCACTTGGGAGGCAGAGGCAGGCGGATCTCTGTGAGTTTGAGGCCAGCCTGGGTTACAGAGTGAGTTCCAGGAAAGGCACAAAGCTACACAGAGAAACCCTGTCTTGAAAAAACAAAACAAAACAAAACAAAAAACAAAAGAGAAAGAAAGAAAGAAAACCAAGCAAACAAAAACAAAACAAAACAAAACAAAAACAAGTACCTGCCTCTCTCCTTCCATATTCTCTCCCCTCCACGCAGTCTCTCTCTCTCTCTCTCTCTCTCTCTCTCTCTCTCTCTCTCTCTCTCTGTCTCTCTGTCTCTCTCTCTGTCTCTGTCTCTCTCTCTCTCCCTCTCCCTCTATCTCCTAAAGCAAAACAAAAAGAGAGAGATGAGAGAGAGAAAAAAAAAAACACAACCAAGTGCCTACTATCACGGCTGCTTCAATTTATTTATTTATTTATTTATTTATTTATTTATTTATTTATTTATTTATTTATTTAGAGATGGTCTCACACATCCCAGGCTGGCCTCAAACTTACTATGTAGCTGAAGACAATCTTGAATTTCTGTCCTCCCAAGTGCTAGCATTATAGGCATGTGCCACCATGTCAAGTTTATACAGGGCTGGGGATCAAACTCAGGACTTAGCATGTTAGACAAACACTTTATCAATTGAACTACACATGCATCCCCTTTTGCGTCTTTGAGAAAGAGTCTCCTACAGCCCAAGCCTTGTACGTGCCATGAATTCTTGATCTTCCTGCCTCCACTTACTAACTGCTGAGATTCCAAACCCATACCACTGTCCCTGCTTTAGTTATATATTTCAACTTTATTTTTTTCAGGGCTGGGGATCAAACACAGGAAGTCATGCACACTGGGCAGACACCCTGCCAGTGAGCCGCGCCGCCCTCTGGGAGGGGGAGCTCAATGACTGAGCTGTAAGGACACAGGAAGGATTACCTCTATGTAGCCATTTGTTTGTCTCCTCCTCCTCCTCCTCCTCCTCCTCCTCCTCCTCCTCCTCCTCCTCCTCCTTCTTCCTTTGAGACAGGGTCTCACTGTGTAGCTATGATTGGCCTGGAACTTGCTATGTAGACCAAGCTGGCCTTGAACTCAGAGATCTGCCTGCCTCCACCTCTCCTTCGTGTGTGCACCACACTTGACGCCATTTATTCTTCTTTGAGTTTGGATGCACAGTGCTTCCTAAGCAGAGCATCACAGGTGATGTCATCACACTCTCACGGCGTCATGACGGCCACACGTATGGCTGTCATTAGCAGAAACACCTTAAGGGCAAAGAGGCTTACCGTTGTCTGGGGCTTAAGGGGATATAGTCCACTTTGGCCAGAAAGGTGTGGCAGAGTTTATGTGGCAGGAGTGTGTGGTAGAAGCCCCTCACATCTTGGCAGGTCAGGAAGCAGAGACAAGACAAGACAAGCTACCTCAAGGCTCTACCCCATGGCCTACATCCACCCTTTAGGCCCCGAGTTCCAAGGGTTCCACAACAGCATCATCTGCTGAGGACCAAGTGTTCAAACACAGTTCAGAATTGGCTGACATGGCATGAAAACCTGCTTCCCTGAGCCCCACAAAACTTCAAACAATATGGGGGTGGGGCTGGAGATACAGCTCATTTGGTAGAGTGCTTGCCCAGCACGTAGGGGGCCCTGGGTTCAATCCCCAGACACCCTAGTGGTGCACATTTGTAATCCCAGCATGCAGGAAGCACAGGCAGGAAGATCAGTTCCAGGTCACTCTTGGCTACATTGGGAGTTCGAGAAAAGCCTGGGATACAGGAGACCCTGTTGGAAGACAGACAGACAGACAGACAGGAAGGAGGGAAGGAAGGAAGGAAGAAAAGAAAAGAAAAGAAAAAAGAAAAGAAAAGAAAAGAAAAAAGAAAAAAGAAAAAAAAGAAAAGAGCAAAGTGGGAGGTAGGGAGGGAAAAATCTGCCGAAGAATTTCTTGTATTTAAGAACTTATAGACTCATAACCTAGGCTGGAACTCTAACCCGCTGCCTCGCCTCCACCTCCTGAGTGCTGGGACTCTGGTGTGCACCACACATCTGGCCTTAATGAGCTCTTGCTCTGCGCCCCTTTGGGTTGGCAGGTTTAAGAACCAATAGGTTCTCGGGAAGCATCCCAGGACATCTCAGCAGTTCTGTGGATCTATCTTAAAGTCATCAGGAAGTTGCCACAAGCTCTTCCGTGGGTCTCCTCGAGAACTAAACACTTTAGGTTGGTGGTTACTTGGGAAATTACTGAGTAAAGAACCATCTGTGAACCTTGAAATTCAGTTATTTCTTCTGTATGTGCTTGAAGATAACAGACTATGGCAGATACTATGCCAGACTATCAGATCTATGTGAATTTCGTCCAACTTCTGAGACACATATTAGAAACACACTTATGCAAATTTAACTCCCCAGGCTTATCATTACTTTTTCCTTGACAACCTTCCCATTTAATTCAATACATCAAGTAAGCTTAATTATTTGTATTTTGTCATTGTTTGGGGGTTTTAAAAACGGGGCCTTGACTGCTGTGGTGGCACATAGATTTAATCCCTGACAGAGGTAGGTAGATCTCTGTGAGTTTGAGGTTAGCCTGGTCTACATAGCAAGTGCCAGGCCAGCCAGAGCTACCTGGGCACAGCCTCTCAAAAACAAAAAACGAAAGAAAGAAAGAAAGAAAGAAAGAAAGAAAGAGAAGAAAGAAAGAAAGAAAGGAAGGAAGGAAGAAAAGGGAGGACCCAGGCTGGCGTGGAACTCACTATGTACTCCAGGCTGGCCTTGAGCTCAAGCTCCTCTTTCTTCAGCCTCCCACACGCTGGGATTAGAGGGATGTGCCCCTGTGCCCAGCTAAGCCTAATTATTTCACTTTCTCTTTTACCAAGTGAGCAATCTCTAGGCTCTACAGGGCCCCAAGTGGATAATTCCAGGTTACCTTTAGGTCAAATGACTACCTAGAATTTGATATGGGGGGAGTTTGTTAAAACATATTAAGATTTTAAAAACACTTGACCAGAGGTCAAGGGTCACCGTGAACAATAGTCAAATAGCCATCTAATCAAACTAGCAGCCAGAAGACTCCAAAAGGGAAATACAGAGAGTCAGACAGCTTAGAAAAACCTGTTGCTGTTTAGCAGAGGATTTATCTCCTCAGCTCACCAAAGCCCCAGGGAGAGACATGGGAGGTTCAGGAAACAATTCTGGTGAAGCAGTCTGTTTCCTAAGCTCAAAGGGTAATGGCAAAATGAGATCAGCCTTCTTACACTCCCTAACAAAGGGCCTCAGAGCTTGGTGGCTCACATCTTAATCCTAGCACTTGGGTGGTGGAGGGAAGAGGGTCAGGAGCTCAAGGTCATCTTGGCTACAAAGTTTGAGGCCATCTTGTCTCAAACAACAAGACAAAACAAAACTCCATCTCTAGACATCACTATATTGGAGGCCAAGCCATGTGAGTGCTGAGAATTGAACCCAGGTCCTCTGGAAGAGCATCTAGTGCTCTTAACCTCTGAGTTTTTAATGCGAAGAAAAGTGAAATACAGGCAGACGTCCAGCACTCTTTTCGGTGTGCTCCTACGGGAGGGACTTGTGGGTTTGTGACTTTGAACAACTGAGGGTATCTAACCTTCAAATCCAGTGTCCACCCCCTCATACACAATGAGCATCGTGTCACAAACAGGGAACCCCAATGTTTAGGGGGCAGTGGAGGTGAGAATTATGAGTTTTGGGCCAGCCTAGGCTGCATAGAGATCCAGTTTCAACAAAGCCAAACAGAGGGGAAAATGGACCATTCTGAATACTTTCTTGTTTTACCCACAACTTTAAAACTCTACGTTAACCAAAGATTGACCTTCTTGAGCCGAGCGGCCAATGTTAGCCTTGCTCTTTCTTGTCACTGCTGTGAAATGCCCAAAGCTTGGGGGGAAAAAAGAGGCTTATGTCAGCTGTGGTGGCTCATTCCAGAACTTGGTGGAGAGTAGGGGTGAGGCGGGAGGATTGCTAAGAGTTAGACTTCAGAGCGAGACCTCGTCTCAAAACAGAAAATAAGGGGGAAAGTGACTCTCGTGGAACGGTTGCTGAGCCTTAGAACCCAAGTTCAAATCTCCAGAACCAGGAAATTCCAAACAGTGTGGCATGAATCTGTAATCCCAGGGACCTCCAGTAGGAGACCGGAGGCAGAGGCAGGAGAATCACCTAGAGCTCTTAGGCCAGCTCTAGTGAACAAGAGAGGCCTTGTCTTGAGCTCAGTTCTGCAACACATACACTAAAATTGGACAGATACAGAGATTAGTATGTCCCCTGAAAGAGGATGACACACAAATTTGTGAAGCATGCCATGTTTTTCAGAACACTGGTGTATGTGTGTGTGGGGGGACTCAAATAAGGCAGAAGGATCCCTCCTTCATTCATGTGGCCACATTCATGGGAACACACACACACACACACACACACACACACACACACACACACAGAGGTGTGTAACAGGCCCCCAGACCTTAGCTTGGCTGCCTGTTCTTGCTAACTAAAGTATGTCAACCCAGGATATGGTTTTTGTGTTTAAAAGCTCACCCCAAGAAAGGATCTGGGATACACTGGGACCCCAAGAACCCAGTATAGTCACTGACTGGCTAATAAAGACTTTTTATCGAGTTAAACCCATGTCTGAGTAGTTTTTCTCTGGTGGGTACCTACAACAATGCATATACAACATATTCACATTCTATACACATACACAAATAAAAACAAATAATCCTTAAAACAATAACGAGAGAGAGAGAGAGAGAGAGAGAGAGAGAGAGAGAGAGAGAGAGAGAGAAGGAAGGAAGGAAGGAAGGAAGGAGGAAAAGAAAAGAAAAGTAGCTCAGGGTTCTGAGATTCAAGGACAAGCTGTCAGTGTTTTCTGGCCTCTGGTGAGGATCTTAGGGCCAATGACAGTATAACAGCAAAAGAACATGCCAAAGAGACAGATCATATCCTCAGACTGGAAGCCAGAGCACGGGGAGAGGCAAGACACAAAGACAGACAGACAACCCTCTTTCTAGGAGTAACTCACATCCCATGAGAATTACCTTAATATGTGGTGATGTATTGTGTCCCCCAATACACTGTGTCTCCCAATAAAATTTACCTGAGGATCAGAGGGAAAAGCCAGCCACTACATTAACATAGAAGTCAGGTAATAGTAACATACACCTTTAATCCTATCACTTGGGAGGCAGGGATCTGTCTGGATCTCTGTGAGTTCAAGACCACACTGGGAACAGAGCCAGGCATGGTGATACACTCCTTTAATCCCAGCACTAACCATAGAGGTCTGGAGGTATGTATACACAGACAGGAAGTGACAGAGCTGGGCAGGAAGAGGAAGTGATGTAGCTGGGCCGAGAGAGCAAATGAGAGGACAGAACAGAAAGGTATATAGGTGTGGGTAGACAGGAAGTAGCTCGCTTTGGAAGCTGCAGAGTTGGTGAGGTGAGGTTAGCTATGGCTTTTCCTATTCCTCTGATCTCTCTCAGGCTTTAACCCCAATTTCTGGCTCTGAGTATTTTTTATTAATAAGGCCGTTTAGCAATTCGTCTACATTAATGCCCCCCAGATATGGTGTCTTCTATGACATCATGACTCCCTCTAGTACCTCCTTCTGCCTCCCCTTTCTCCTCCCGACTCCCCTCTGCTCCTCTCCTCTCTTTCCCACTCCTGACCTCTCCTCTCGTTCCAGCGTTGGGGATTCACCCCAGGTCCTCCCTCTGAAAGGTCCCACTGCCTTTAACCATTGCCACACCAGGGACTACATTGCTTTCAACATGGGAAACCTGGAGAGACACCTAAAATACATAAGCCATTTCCAGCCATAGCACCAAGTTTGTTTTCTGAGATCATACTTACATGATGAGAGCTTCTATCTGCCTGCTTTCTGTTACTATAATGGGATACTTAAAGCTGTGTTATTTTCTTTTCCCTTTTTCCTTTCTTTCTTTTGAGACATGGTTTACCGTATTAGTCAGTAATCTGGCCTGAAACTCATGATGTAGCCCAGGCTGGCTTCTAACTCAGGCAATCCTCCTACCTATTTCTGTTATGCCCAGATCTCGGGGACCCCTAAAAGACCACCATGGAAACAGAATCCCGTATGTAAAAGCAAAGAGCCTTTATTTTCAAGCTCAGAGCTTTGGACTCTGATGCTGTAGTGAGAGCAGAGAGCCCAGAGCCCAGGTATCATAGCAGAGGTTGGGGTGAGGGGATTTCCAGGGTCCAGGACCCTGATTGGCTGACATTTGTCCAGGGTTATAGGGAATGTTTGGATTGTCAGGTATTTCCCCTTAGATGCGAGCCCCACTGGGTGGGATCAGCCTATGGCTTTCCCTGGGTCCAGGTGTTGCCTGACAGAAGCTGTGTCTGGACCTCTAACTCTGTCATGGCAGCTGTGTGGTCAAGCTGTTTTGGCCCCTTCCACACTTCCTGAGCACTAGGATTACAGTTTCGGGCAACCATACCTGGTACTTTCTTCACTTTTAATTTTGTCCTTGATGCTATTTTCAAGATAGGATCTCACTGCGAATCTCCTGCTGTCCTCAAGATGGCAATCCCGCTGCCTCTGACTCTCAGTACTGGGATTACAGGCATGCATCACCATGCCTAACTCCCCAAACTATTTTATTAATGAATTCAATCTCACATTGAATTATTATTATTATTATTATTATTATTATTATTATTATTATTGTTTTGTTTTTCCAGACAGGGTTTCTCTGTGTAGCTTTGAGCCTTTCCTGGAACTCACTCTGTAGTCCAGGCTGGCCTCAAACTCACAGAGATCCACCTGCCTCTGCCTCCCGAGTGCTGGGATTAAAGACGTGCACCACCACCACTGCCCGGCCGATCAATTCTTTTTCTGCCTGCTTTGGGTTAGTGGTTTCATAAACTCACCAATTTCTGTCATAGAGTTCTGGAAAATTCTTCTCCAGTCTGAAGTTATTAAAAATTCACATTTCTTGCTGGGCATTGGTGGCACAAGCCTTTAATCCCAGCACTGACTGGGGAGAGGGACAGAGCCAGGCGGATCTCTGTGAGTTCGAGGCCAGCCTGGTCTACAAAGCGAGATCCAGGACAGGCACCAAAACAACCTAGAGAAACCGTGTCTCAAAAAACAAACAACAACAACAAAAAAGAATAAAGTAATTGAACCCAACAAAACCATCGATACAGAAAGATCTGATATTTCACAATGAAAAACATTCATTATTCTGTAGCCTCCAGGAGGCAGAAAAAGGCTCACCAAGAGTTCAAGGCCAACCTGGACTGTATAGCAACTTCCAGGTCAGCTGGGGCTACATTGTGAGATCAAGAAAGATGGACATTAGAATTATGTGCTGATATTTTGTTTGTATCTAACAAATAAAATTTGCTTGAAGATCAGAGGACAGAGCCAGTCACTAGATTAAACATAGAGGCCAGGCAATGGTGGCACATACCTTTAATCCTAGCAATCCTAGACACAGAGATCTGTCTGGATCTCAGTGATTTCAAGGCCACCCTAGATTACATGAGATTAATTCAGTCTAAAAGAGAAACAGAGCTAGGCAGTGATGGCTCACACTTTTTATCCCAGTACTTGGGGTCACTTGCCTTTAATCCCAGCACTAGGAGGTTGAGACAGGAAATGATATGGCTGGACGGAGAAAGGAATATAAGGCAGAAGGAGACAGGAGCTCAGTCCTTTCAGCTAAGAACTCAGAGGCATTCAGTCTGAGGATTCATGGAGACAGAATCTCCCCTTTTCTGCCTGAGGATTCGGTAGTGGTGATGTGTGGAGACAGAAAAAGAAAACTGCCAAGGAACTCAGACCATTGAGTACTTGTTTCTTGAACAACTTGAGGAATCTAGTTTATGTGGCCAACGGACACTAGAAGATGAAAAGTAGTGTGATACACATGACACACTCCTCTGCTCATGACAGAAGGGAGAGCCACAGTTCATACCACCAGAACTCCTCCCCAGAAGACAGACATGCAGAACAAGAAAGGTCCCCCCAGGAGAGATTACTCTGACTACAGCCGGTCAGACTGTGGGCATTAAAGAAAAGGGCATTCTTACCATGACAGTGTGGAACCACAAAGTAGGGACCGAGAAAAATGCAGACAAAGAAAGAGATGCAGATCAGAAAATGTTCCAGAAATCCCCATCTCATGGAAGAAGGAGCCCAGAACAAGCAGTCACCCAGAGTTCTACTCAGGAAGAACCTACCATGAAGAAGCAGAAGGATGAGCTGGATCCACTGCTCACCTGAACTGGGGGAGCATGTATTCAGGATGATGCAGGAACAGATCACAGATAAAAACAGCCTAGCTTACCAGAGGACGAGCTGGGAGGCCCTGAAGAAGTCAATCAATGGTCTTATTAACAAGGTCAACATCTCCAATATAAGTGCAATTATCCAAGAGCTCCTTCAAGAAAACATAGCCAGAGGGAGAGACTGCTGCCCAGGTCTGTTCCGCAGGCACAGAGTGCTTGTCCAATCCTCACTCATATTCATGCAGCTTTGGTGGCAATAATCAACTCCAAATCCCCACAAATTGGAGAATTAATCCTCAAGAGACTAATTCTTAATTTCCGGAAAGGATATTGAAGGAATGATAAGCAACTTTGCCTGACTGCTTCAAAGTTTGTGGCACATCTTATTAACCAAAATGTGGCACATGAGGTTCTGTGCCTGGAGATGCTCACTTTGCTGCTGGAGAGACCAGCAGGTGACAGCATCGAGGTAGCCGTTGCTTTCCTCAAGGAGTGTGGCCTCAAATTAGCCCCGTTGTCACCAAGAGGAATCTATGCTGTCTTTGAACGCCTGGGAGACAGTCTACATGAGTCTGAGATGGACAAAGAGTTCAGTACATGACTGAAGTGATGTTTGCTGTATGGAAGGACAGATTCAAGGACAACCCTGTCATTCTGGATGCACTTGATTTAGTGGAAGAGGTTGATCAGTTCACTCATATGCTCCCCTTGGGGGATGACTGCAATCCAGAAGATGTTCTCATTGTTTTCAAGATGGATCCTAGTTTTATGGAGAACGAAGAGAAGTACAAAGCCATTAAAAAGGAAATTCCTGATGAAGGAAACAGTGATTCAAACACAGACCAAGAAGCTGGAGTAGTGAAGACGAGGAGGAGGAAGAGGAGAGAGAAGAAGAGGAGGGAGGACAAAAAGTAACCATTCATGACAAAACAGAAATCAATCTAGTCTCATTTCACCATACGATCCATCTTGCTCTTCAGTCAAGTTTAGATTTTGAAGAGTGCACACACAAGGTGCTGAAAATGGAGTTTGCTGAGATCCAAACACAAGAGCTCTGCAACATGGTACTTGATTACTGTGCCCAACAAAGGACCTATGAAAAATGTTGGCTTGTTAGCTGGGCGGGTTTGCATGCTGAAAAAAAGAATACATGGAATCCTTTGAAAGTATATTCAAAGAACAGTATGACACCATCCATTGCTTAGAAACAAACAAATTGAGGAACATTGCTGAGATGTTTGCTCACCTTTCTACACTGATTCACTTCCAGGGAGTGTTCTTGACTGTATAAAGTTTAGTGAGGAAACCACTACATCATCTAGTAGAATTCTTGTCAAAATATTTTTCCAGGAACTATGTGAATACATGGGTCTCCTTAAACTGAGTGCACGGTTAAAGGGTGGAACTCTACGGCCATTCTTTGAAGGGCTGTTCCCTCAAGACAACCCACAGAATACTGGTTGGCCATCAACTTTTCACTTCAATAGGTCTCGAGGTTTAACGGATGAGCTGTGAGAGCATCTGAAAAATATACCCAAGTCACTGTAGCCCAGAAACCAGAAGCTGAGCAAAAGACCCCCCACACACACCACAACCTCTTTGTCTTCAAGGTCCTCCTCGGAGTCTGATTCCTCTGACTCAGATTCTAACAGCAGCAAGAGCAGCTCAGACTCTTCCAGTGAAGGGAGCGACTCCTCATCGTCCAGCAGTCAGACCTCTGTGTCAGCTAAAGATACAAGAAAGGAAGGGAGGACTGAGAGAGCAAGGTCTGAGAGACACAGAGCACAAAATCCACGAAATGCTGACTGGAGAGATCCCCTAGCCAAGTATGTAATGAGAGAAGCCTTTCTTCACAGGAAAATAGTTACAGTAGAGTTGGGAATGGCTGAGACCAAGACGTACAGAATGCTGGAAGACAAGCATGGTGAATCAAAGAAGAAGCAGAGAGAGAGAACTCAGTCCTTTCGGCTGAGGACGCAGGGGCATTCAGTCTGAGGATTCGTGGAGACAGGATTTTTCCCTTTTTGGCTAAGGAGTTAAGGAGATGAGAAGTGGCTGTGGCTTGTTTCCTCTGATCTTTCAGCATTTACCCCAATATCTGGCTTTGGGTTTTTATTAGAAGACCATTTAGGATTTGTGCAACAGAATTATGACTGTTAATATAAACCAAGATACAGACTTATAATTTATGACTCATAAATTTTGAATAATATATTAATGCATTCAAAACTCCATTCATACAAAAAATTCATTCATATAAGTGCAAATCTAATACGTGTCTTTTGGACTATTAAGGGCCCTCTGCAAATCCCAAAATTCATTGTAGACAAGGAGGCTGATGAGACAGCTCAGTGAGTAAAGGTGTTTGCTGCCAAGCCTGACAACCTGAGTTCAATCCCCGGAACCCAGGTAAAGGCAGAGAGAACAGACTCCACAGAGTTGTCCTTTGACCCCTACACTTGTGCTATGGAATGCACATTTATGTGCACACGGGCACACACACAAACACATACACACAGAGGAATAAATAGCTGCAATTTAAAAATTAAGAACTAGAACAAGGGAAATTTTGACTTGGGGAAGTTTGTCAAGTAGATGAAAAGTCTAAAGCACTCAGTTGTTTTTTGTTTGTTTCCAAAACAGGGCTTCTGTGTAGTCCTGGTTGTTCTGACTCACTCAGTAGAGCAGGCTGGCCTTGAACTCAGAGATCTGCCTGCTTCTGTCTCTGCCCAGCTAAAGCATTTGGTTAACTAGGGCCATTTTGAAAGACAACATCAGAAGGGCACTCCAGGCATGGTGACACACCTGTGTGATCCCAGCACCAGGAAGGTAGAAGTAGGAAGATATGAATTCAAGGTCATCCTCAATTGATATCAAGTTCAAAGCCAGCCTGGGCTACATGAGATTCTATTTAAAAAACAAAAGTGGGACAGGTGTGGTGGCTCAAGCCTTTAAACCCAGCACTTGGGAGGCAGAGGCAGGCAGATCTCTGTGAGTTCAAGGCCAGCCTAGTCTACAGAGTGAGTTCCAGGACAGCCACAGTAGAATAATAGAAAGACCTTGTCTCAAAGGAAAAAAATTTGCACACAAAATAATAAAATCTTAAATCTCCTTAGATTTCTAGGCTGATTGCTTAAAAGATAAAAACTTTTCACAATTTCCTATTCTGAACAGACCAAACATGGATGTGGTGGTCCATAATCCTAGCACTCAGGAGACAGGCTGGAGGATAAGGAGTTTGAGACCAATTGGGCTACATAGTGAGACCCTGTCTTGATCTATCAAAATAAATAAATTGATGAATAAAAAAATCAAAATCTTATGCTAAAGACTAGAACATAGGGTGAACAATGCCTTTGGATTATGTGTGTTTCTTCATCTGCCCTGTGTTTTCTCAGCCCTAGTCCCTCATAAAGCCCAGGCTAGACCATGAAGCCAAGACATTTGTGCAATATGGTAATGCTGGTCATAAGAGTAACTCAGCAGCTCCTGGATCAGATCAATTGCCCATTGACCACAGATCTCAAGTCTGGGATGCTTGCACAGAGAAGCGAACCATCTTGTGAAACTAGCCGGTGGGTAGTGAGATGCTGCTGCCTAGTAGCCCAGCCCTGCCTTACCTCTGCTCCTGCCGCCGAGTCGGTAGCCTGTTCACTTGCTTAGTCAGCTTCTTTCTGCTTTTGAGCTGATATCCCAGTAAATCCTGACCCAGCCAATTCATAACACGTGGTTAAAGCTATTCTTACTGTTTTTAAGCCGTAAGAGGCCACTGTCCTGCACTCACGATTTAGGATTAAAAAACAACTGGACAAGGGACAAGGACTGTAGATAAACCAGAAGAGTGCCTGCCAGGCATGCACAGGGGTGTGGAGGTGTATCCTTGCAATTCCAGCATTCAGGTTATGGATACATGAAGATCAGAAGTTCAAGGCTATCCTCTGCCACATAGGGAGTTTGAGGCCAGCCTAAGCTAAGTGAGAACCTATCTCAAAAGGTAACATAATTTCTTGTTTCTGGGTAAATCTTTGCATTTCAGAGACTCCTTTGAAAAGCCATGTCTCACTTTCCTCACACACAGGGCCATTTCCCTTCTTATTTTCAGTTTTTGTAATAGTCATTCTGGAGACTAACACTGTGTTATAATTATTAGAAATTCCCCTTGCGGGCGGTGGTGGCGCACACCTTTAATCCCAGCACTCAGGAGGCAGAGGCAGGTGGATCTCTGTGAGTTTGAGGCCAGCCTGGTCTACTGAGTGAGTTCCAGGACAGACAGGGCTACACAAAGAAATCCTGTTTTGAAAGAGGAAAAAAAGAAATTCTCCTCCCTACGTGGCTGGAGAGCTGGCTCAGCAGTTCAAGGAGCACTGCTCCTGCAGAGGACCCAAGTTCCCAGCAACCACACTTGGGCGGCTCACAGCCAACTGTAACTCCAGATCCAGGGGATCTGACCCCTCTGGGCTCCTCAGGTACCTGTGTGTATAACCACACAGAGACACATAGCTAAAAACAATAATGAAATATATCTTTAAAAAAGAAATTCTCTTCTTTCCATTTCTTTCCTTTCTTTGGAGGGGTCTGACGTTTCACTCTGGCCTGGAACTCACTATATAAACCAGGCTGGTCTCAAAGGCAGCAGTCCTCCTGCCTCCGTCTCCCTCTCCTGAATGCTGCGATTATAGACATGTACCACCATGCTTGTCTATAACACAACTTTCAAATGGAAACAGAACGAGTTTTCTTACAGATCAAAATATATTGGTCTATTTTTCATATCATATAAAAACAAAGGGACTAGGAGATAGCTTAGCAGGTAAAGATGCTTTTGAATTCAGTGACCTGAGTTTGATCTCTGAGAGCCACGGGGTGGAAAGAATCAAGAAGAATCAAGACCTATTGGAGTCGGGCAGTGGTGGCACACACCTTTTTTTTTTTTTTTTTTTTTTAATACAGTGTTCTGCCTGCACACCAGAAGAAGGCACCAGATCTCACTATAGATGGTTGTGAGCCACCATGTGGTTGCTGGGAATTGAACTCAGGACCTCTGGAAGAGCAGCCAGTGCTCTTAACCTCTGAGCCATTTCTCCAGCCCCTATTTTTTTTTAGGGGGGTGGTTAGAGACAGGGTTTCTCTGTGTAGCTTTGCGCCTTTCCTGGATCTCGCTCTGTAGACTAGGCTGGCCTCAAACTCAAAAAGATCCGTCTGCCTCTGCCTCCCGAGTGCTGGGATTAAAGGCGTGCGCCACCACCGCCTCGAACACACCTTTAATCCCAGCACTCGGGTGGATCTCTGTGAGTTCAAGGCCAGCCTGGGCTCTACAGAGTGAGTTCTAGGAAAGGTGCAGAGCTACACAGAGAAACCCTGTCTTAAAAAAAAAAATAGACCAGTTGGATGTCCTCTGGCCTCCTTACATGCACTGTGGCCCAAAGGCACGCTTGTGTGCACACACAAAACAGAGAAATTTAATAAAAACTATGTAAACCCTGAACTTAAGCTTAGTAATTGAACTTTAGAATTTTATTTTTATTATTTGTATGTTTTTGAGACAAGACCTCAAGCTTAAGGACAGTCTCTTGTCCCAGCTTCCCTACAGATGTGCACCATGATGCCTTGCTAGGAATTTAACTTAGTTAGAAATGGTCAGCCGGGCTTTAATCCCAGCACTTGGGAGGCAGAGACAGATGAGGTTATGCCCAGATTTCGGGGACCCCCAAATGACCACCACAGAGACTGAATCCCATATATAAAAGCAAAAAGCCTTGATTTCAAGCTCGGAGACGGGACTCTGTCCGATGCAGCAATGAGAGCAGAGAGTCCTGAGCCCAGGCGGGGTAGGATTTTTATCATAGCAGAAGGCGGAGAGGGGAGATTTCTAGGGTTCAGGATCCTGATTGGCTGACATTTGTCTAGGGGTATCTGTAAAAGGAAAATAGGTGTGTGCTAGACTCAGGGACCTCTAGCGATCTTATCTAATCTTACCTAATGATTGGAATGTTTGGGATGTCAAGTCCTTCCCCTGAGATGCTGGCCCATCCCTGGGTGGATCCCTGGGTAGTGTTACTTATGACTTTTCCCGGATCTGGGTCCTGCCTGTCAATAAGCCTGTTACGCAGCTGTGTCTGGGCCCCTAAACCTGTCATGGCTGCTGTGTGGTCAAGCTGTTTTGGGCCCCCCAACAGTGGATCTCTGTGAGTTTGAGTCCAGCCTGGTCTACAGAGGGAGTTCCAGGACATCCAGAGCTACATCCTGAGATCCTGTCTTCAAACAAACAAACCAACAAACCAAAACCCAGAAATAGCCTAGCTATCTAATGAATATGACTTAATTTAATATAATATGACCTTAAGATTTCAAGTTACTGAAAAAGTTTTTTTTTTGTTTGTGTGTGTATGTTTTTTTTTGTTTGTTTATTTGTTTTGAGACAAAGTTTTACTATTTATCCTAGTTGGCCTATAATTTGTCATCCTCCTGCCTCAGTATCCTGAATACTGGGATTATTGGCATCTCCACCAGGCTTGGTTTGGGACATTTTTAAAAAGATTTAAAGTGTGTGAGTACATGTGTGAGTGAAGGTAGCCAAGGAGGCCAGAAGAGGGTGTTAGGTTCCTGAGAGCTGGAATTAGTTAGCTGTGAGCTGTCTGACGTGCGTGCTGGTCCTTGACAAGAGCAACACTGTCTCTTAACACCCATCACCACTGCTGCCCTGGAAAGGTTCTGAAACCGCAAATGTACAGGGGTGCCCTTTGCTGCCTCCTCCCCTGGCCCGTCCAGCCCTTCCTGATGCTTTGCTGATGAGAGGTCCCACGTAGAAGGGGAAGGTTGTAATTGTCTGGGAGTGGTGCATGCCTTATGTGACCCCAGAACTGGGGCAGCTGAGGCAGGAGGAGCGGGGCAAGTTTGAGACCAGAGCGAGCTCCGTAGTGAGCCCCATGCCAGCCTGGGCTAGAGAGGCAGGCCCAAATGCACGAGACTGAGGGCCACTCTAATGTTCCAACCAGGGCTTAAAACGAGGCTCATGCCCTAGATGAGGAAGACTTCAGAATGCATCCTCCCTGCCCTGCTTCTCCTTCCCTATAGGAGCTCTCTGAGCTCCCGAGCCCCTCCATGCTCATGACTGACAGCCCTTGAATAAGCCTGATTCGTTCCTACAACTCCCGTACTTAGAGTGGTGAGCCGCTGACCCCAGCAACACGACGGGTACATTATAAATTGTTTATCCCATTTACATTCACCTCATCCTCTTGTTCTTAACAATTATGTCTAAATTGCTCCTGGGGTGTCGCACAAGGCCTGCAGATGGGCCAGCTTCTGTTGCTCTGAGCACTCACTCCTTCATGGTCATCCATAACCAGGACCCCGTGCATCCAGTTGCTCAAGCTGCCCGTGACAGACTTTCCGGAGGCCCCTCAGTGAGGCAGGCTGGGAAGGAGAGAGGGGTGGCCTAGCCTCCTTCCTTGGCTGTAGAAATTCACAGGCAGTCCTGGCCTGGGGTGAGACATGGTCCATCACAGCGACGAGAGTCACCGCCACTCTGGATAAGCTGGGGCTGCGATGACATCAGCATCCCCCCACCCCACTGATTAACTGATGCCTAGTATCTGCCCATCAGACGCCCAGGTGAGGGTTACCCACTCATGGAAGGAAGGAGCTACATCTCCAAGTCTACAGCAGAACTGTTGCTGTCACACAATCCCTGGACCCCAGAAGCAGGACTGTCAGCAGTAATGTGACTCGGGCATGGAGTGGAGGCAGGGGCCCAGGTGACTGCATGTGGCTGGATTGTATCCACAGACTTTGTGGATGACACATTCCTTTGATCGTTGACAGGTAGTGTGTGCCTGCCATCCAGCCCCGCCTAGGCATGTGAAGAAAATTTTCAGGAAAGCTGGACTGATTGTAGTCAAGGATGACAGTACAACCAGAGAAGAGCATGAGAGACACCTTGTATTACACACCTGTCAGAATGTCTAACAAACAACAACAAAACAGTGGCGACACCAAATGCAGGCGTGATGACGTCAGAATCAAAATGGAGGGACTCATGTCAACACCTACAAATGTAAACAGCTCTGCAGGCCACAGTGGGAGTGGCCAAATGGGGTCGGCCCAGTGGACACTGGGACTCTGGTTTTGATACATTTGTCACATCCTTTGGATTCTGTGTGGCCAATAAACACATGACAAGAGGTTTATCTTCCTCTTTGGTACCTTTCCAGATTGTTCTGCAAGGACTGCGACTGCCCAGCAACATTCATTAAGTTCTCTCTGCAGAGTAAAGCTGGATAAGAGTCTTTCTACTGGGTATCTGTTAGTGGCATAAAGTACTGTGGATTGCTGAGACTCCATGTTGTCCCTACATAAATTCCTCCTGGGAAATTGAGGCCCAATTACATCAAATAAGAGAATGGGCCAAATATCTGTGTGAACAACATCTCACCTAATTCTCCATAGCTATTTGAATGGTTACCTTCAGGTCTGGGTTCATGTTTCGAAAATAATTTACACAAAATGAAGTTTATTATTATTGTTGTATCATCATCATCATCATCATCATCATCATCACTGTTATTGAGACAGGACCCACTGTAGAGTCTGGATCTCTCTCTGTAGACCAGACTGGTCGTGAACTCACAGAGATCCACCTGCCTCTGCCTCCTAAGGGCTGTGATTAATGCCACCACATCCAGCTAAATTGAAGTTATTATAGTGTTAATAATACTACTTTGCATCTTCATTTTAAAAATCCTTGTCCCTTGGTGGCTAGCAATACTTGGGAGGCTGAGGCAGGAGGACTGTCAAGAGTTCGAGGCCAGCCTAGGTTACACAGTGGGTTTTGTGTCTGTGGGTTGCAGAGTGAGACCCTGTCTCAAAGACAAAAACACAAAAATGAAAAACAACAACAACAAAAAGCACAGGGGCTGGAGGGACGGCTCAGGGGAAGTGTTCGTCACCAAACCTGACATACCTGAGTGTGAGTGTGACACAGGGACCCCAGGTAGAAGTAAAGAACTAGTTCCTGAAAGGTACATACACACACACACACACACACACACACACACACACACACACACACACAAATGTAAAAAATTTTTAAAATAATAAATGAAGCCAACAGCCAGGAGGGAAAAGCTCTCATGCTTCTCTGCCTACTAACATGAACTATGACAAAAGATCCTGCCGGAACCACACCACTTGCCCCAGGCCACCATAAACTCACCCCAAGAATTGATTTTTTAATTTAAAAACAGTATCTCACAGGCCAGGTGGTGAGGTATCACGCGCCTTTAATCCCAGCATTTGGGAGGCAGAGGCAGGTGGATCTCTGTGAGTTCGAGGCCAGCCTGGGCTACAGAGTGAGTTCCAGGAAAGGGGCAAAGCTACACAGAGAAACCCTGTCTCGAAAAAACCAAAAACCAAAAAAAAAAAAAAAAAAAAAAAAAAAAAGGCCGACCAAACAAACAAACAAAAAAACAAAACCGGCATCTCACTCTGTAGCCCTGACTGTCCTGGAACTTGCAATGTAGACCAATTGACTAGTCTCAAGCTCACAGACATTCACTTCTGCTTCTATGGCGGCATGCGCCACTGTGCCTGGTTCCAAGTTCTGAGGCCATCTGCCCAGCAACTTCCCAGGTGACTCTGACCTGAATCACATTATTAATCCTTGTGGTTCAAGGTTATCGTTTTATAACAACTAGTGTGATTCTTGTGTCTTCCCTTAAAAATCTTCCCTTGCCTCTGTCTTCCTGGTGTGACTCTAATCCACATGGTAGGTGTGTTCCAGATGGGAATCCCCCACTCATTCCTGACTAGTACTTGGGCGTCTTGGCTGTTACACCTCAACACTGGCAGGAAGGGAAAAAGGTCCCTTACACGTTGAGATGGACATGAAAAATGGCGCAGCTAGTCTGCACGGACAGCCCAGCCGTTTCTTAACCAAGAACACGTGCCGTCACCATATGGACAGCGCCGGCATTCCTGGGCGCTCACTCCACAGAATGGAAACATGTGTTCATATAGAAAGCTGGCCCTGAGCGTTCCATGGCACTTTATTCATAAAGGGTAAGGCTGGAAGTGAGCAGCAGTCCTTTAGCAGGGGACTGCTCAGTCACACTGTGACACATCATCCGTTTGCCCTGGCAGTGGAGACCAGCCAACCCTTAGAGAATCATGTCCTGTGCCAAGAGCCACTCCAAAGTCTACAGGTAGGCTGTGTGGCTGTGACTGACGAGAAGCAGCAGATTCTGAAGAGAGTGGGTCCGAATACTACACTAAGTAAGGGGCAGGGTGCAAGGAGGAGGGAGGGAGGGAGGTCCCGAGGAAGGGATGGGCCTGGGTGATAACTCAAGCAGTGTGGCCGTCGTATAGTTAAGTAATGAGGTTGAATAGGGTCTCAAACCCATACAAATACTCCTGTCAAACCGAGGAAATGGGAGCCATGTCTGTGGATGGAGTCATGAGGGAAACCCGGTGAAATGTACAGGGTTTTCTCCACCTTATTTCCTTTTTAAAAATTATTTTATTATTTTTTATGTGTATGAGTGTTTTGTCTACATGTATGTCTGTGTACCATTGTGTGTCTTGTGCCCATGGAGGCCAGAAGAGGGCATGGGATCATCTAGAACTGGAGTTATAGAAAGAAGGCTGTGAACCACCACGTGGGTACTGGGAATGGAGCCTGGGTCCTCTGGAAAAGCGGCCAGTGCTCTTAGTCTCTGAATTCTCTCTCCAGTCTCTATCTCATTCCTTTTCTCTTTTTCTTTCTTTTTTATTTTTTCAAAACAGAGTTTCCTTGTAACTTGCTCTGTAGACCAGCCTGCTTCTGCCTCCTGAGTGCTGGGATTAAAGACGTGCACCACCACCGCCCGGCCTTTTCCCCGTTTCTTAAAATGACCCTGTGACTCTAGAGAGAGTAAAATGGCTCCATGGGGAGAGGGGTCTGACATACAAGACTGACCACCCAGAACCATGGGAAGGTAGAAAGAGAAGAACCAA